>NW_020954630.1:13279256-13445810 GCF_900497805.2 Vombatus ursinus | reverse complement strand
TCTATCTATCTATCTATCTATCTATCTATCTATCTATCTATCTATCTTTATACATACATATATTTTTTTCCCTCCAACTACCCTAATACTGACAAAGGTCTCATGAGTTACAAATATCATCTTTCCATGCAGGAACTGTAAACAATTCAACCTTAATAAGTCTCTTATGATTTCTCTTTCCTCAAGTTTCACTTGAGTCCTGTATTTGAAAGTCAATTTTTCTATTCAGCTCTGGTCTTTTCATCAAGAATGCTTGCAAGTCCTCTATTTCACTGAATATCCATTTTTTCCCCTGAAGGATTATACTCAGTTTTTCTGGGTAGGTGATTCTTGGTTGTAATCCTATCTCCTTTGCTCTCTGGAATATTATATTCCATGCCCTGCAGTCCCTTAATGTAGAAGCTGCTAAATCTTGTGTTATCCTGATAGTGTTTCCACAATACTTGAATTGTTTCTTTCTGGCTGCTTGTAATATTTTCTCCTTGACCTGGGAACTCTAGAATTGGGCTACAATATTCCTAAGAGTTTTCCTTTGGGGATCTCTTTCAGGAGGTGATCAGTGGATTCTCTCAATTTCTATTTTAACCTCTGGTTCTAAAATATCAGGGCAATTTTCCTTGATAATTTCTTGAAAGATGATGTCTAGGCTCTTTCTTTGATCATAGCTTTCAGATAATCCAATAATTTTTAAATTATATCTCCTGGATCCATTTTCCAAGTCAGTTGTTTTTCCAATGAGATATTTCATATTGTTTTCTATTTTTTCATTCTTTTGGATTTGTTTTTTTTGGATTTGTGTCTTGATTTCTCATAAAGTCTCAGAAAGTCACTAGATTCCAATTGCTCTATTTTAATTTTTAAGAAAGTGTTCGGTTAGGCTATTTTTTAAGGTGTTATTTTCTTCGGTATTTTTTGGGTCTCCTTTGTTGACTTGTTTTTCATAATTTTTTTGCATCACTCTCATTTCTCTTCCCCATTTTTCCTCTACTTCTCTTACTTGCTTCTCAAAATCATTTTTGAGCTCTTCCATGGCCTGGGACCAATTCATACTTTTCTTGGAGGCTTTGGATATAGGAGCTTTGACTTTGTTGTCTTCTTCTGATTGTATGTTTTGATCTTCTTTATCACCAAAGAAAGATACTTTGGTCTGACTTTATTTTGCGAGGTTTGTTCATGATCCCAACCAATTACTTGAGTTTTCAACTCTTTGTTAAGATAGGGATCTACTTCCAGTGTGGAGAATGTAATGGGTGTTTTGTGCAGCTATTTTCAGAGATACTTCTAGGGACCTGTAAATTGTCAGTTCTTCCAATGTGGTATAATCAAAGGTGAGGTGTTTCTTTTCCTGGCCTGGGCTCTGGTATATGAGTGACCACAAGTTCTTTTCTGCCTTGGAACTATGAGGAGGATTTCTTCCCCACTACCACTACAAACTCCACCATGCCAGCACTCCTCCTCACCCCAGGACTGCCACCCAGAACTGCAACCAGATCCAAGCACAAGCAAAGCAAGAGAACCCTACACCGGAGAGATCCCTGCAATCCCCCTCTGATCAGCCACTCCATACCACCTCAGTCAGTGGGCCAGAAGCTCTGGAAGCAGCTGCTGCCCCGGGGCCTCACTTGGGGACTGGGCCTGGGACCAGGACCACCTACTTCTCTCTCTCACCACAGTCACAGACTTTTCCCACTGACTTTCTAAGTTGTCTTTGGCGTTTGTGGGTTGAAAAGTCTGGAAACATCACAGCTGCCCATGACTCAGTCCTCTGAGGCCTGCTCCAGGTTCTCTAAGGCCTGCTTTGCCTGTGTGCCCACGCCAAACTGTGCTCCTCCCCCAGCCCGGTGTGATATACCTTTCTCATCAACTATCCAGGCTGTCTTGGGCTGGAAATTTGTTTCACTCTGTCTTTTTGTGGGTTCTACTGCTTTAGAATTTGTTTAGAGCCATTTTTTACAGGTATTTGGGGGGGGGTTGGGGGAGAGATCAAGCAAGTCACTGCTTTTACTCCGCCATTTTGACTCCGCCCTCAACAAGTTCCAGTTACTGTCTTATTGTGAGTATTTATAATAAGCACTGCAGTTTGAGATGACCAAATGCCCCATTTGAGGAGAACTTAAGCTATTCCACTTACCTACAACTTCCTTTTGTATTCCAAGGTAGATAGGGTAATTATTATTATCCTTGTTTTACAAATTAGGAACCTGATGTTTAAAAAAATAAAATGATTTACCCATAATCAGTTCTCTGAGACAGGAATTAAACCAAGGTCTCCTGACTCAAGGGCCAGTGCTCAATCCATTATGCAATGCTACCTCTGAAGCAAAGCAATGCTGACCTTTCACCCCATATCATCAAATTAGCAATAATAATAATAATAATAATTCAATTTTACAAACATCGATTGAAATAAATTAAATAGATACAAATCATATCATAGTATTCCTAGAGAGTTACTAAGGTTAGGGCAACATTCTGGGTTAAAACAATCTCTAGTCACATAAAGTTAGATTTAAACAGTATAATGATCAAAAATTTTCCAAACAATATAATAAATGATAAATAATAAAAAGCCAGGCAAGCACTATAGATTTGAACTGCAAACTAGAGGAATGAGTCAAAAGTGGGTACAACATAAGGAAAATTCCTAATAGAGCTCTCAAAAAGTAAATTATTCCTAAAATATAACGGGTTCCCCTTCACTACAGATCGGCAAACAAAAACTCAATGGCTGTTAACCAAGTATGCTGTTGATGGCTTCAAAGTTTCCTTCTAATTCTCAGATTCTATTATTCTGAACTCCATACTCCATGCCCATTTCTCTCTTTTTGTCAGTGGATATAACTGGAAACCTATCATAGAAAATGACACAAAATCAAACATGCACCACCACCTCTACAGGAAGACTTCTTTTCATTATTGACAATCCATGTCATTGATAATCAAATTAACCCTCAGCAATGGAACAATTACAAGCAGAACCACATCAAAACCTAACATACCCAGATAAATATATAAGCAAAATAGAGACTGCAATATAGTTTATTGAAGCCAAAATACGAAACACGTAAAAATTTAGAAAGCATGATGACTCTGGTCACATTATGGTACCATTAGAAACCAGGTTTAATGAGTAATATCTTGCTTTTCTCTAGGAAGAGAAATATTAAACACAAATGCTTGCTTGCTGATACACACATTTACCAAATCCATACAATCTTTCACCATAATTAACTTAGGGACTGAAACATCATCCATTGTTAGCCAGCTGTAAAAAGTTAAGTCAACTGAAACTTTATAATCCAAAAACCAATTTCAGAGAAACAATGAATTCCCAATGCAAATTCCTTTTCTCACTTTTTCACTTTAGTCCACTATTATTATGTGAAAGTTTTTCCCCTGTTCAAAGTATCAGAAGTTAACTATTTCTTTATAAGTGCAATGAGATAAAAAGTTACATTTTCATATTTTCCCTACTGAAGCATGACTAAATACTTCTTTCAAACTACATTAACTCAAGCTATATTGGTGTATACATATCTGAACAGTAGACTCAATATTTATGTGTCTGAACCCACACTGATTTGTCAACAAACCACAAAAATCTTTCGAAGTCATCATTTCCTTAGGAGAGGGTACCAATTCCTCACACAGATATAGAACTAAAGTAGTGGTAAACCATAATCAATTTATACAACTCCATTGAATCTATACAAGTTTCTGAGCATCCCCTTAGGAGAGAAGATCTTTCCATCTGCCCTGCCCAATTTGCAGCTGAATTCTCATGTATGTATCATTTCCTCCCAATTAAAATAAGAACTATTTTTAAAAAAAGGTCTTTCAGCACATAGCACAGGAAGGTAGATACATAACAAACACATTTAAGTAGAACTTTGGCAATATTTTATAAAAGTGGCTCTTAGATTCTAGAAAATAATCTTTCAATCTGACATATGTCAATATAAATTGTGACCATTTCCATTGTATTTATTTAAAGGATTGCTCTGAAGAAACTGATATCACATTTCTTCTTTAATTAAATGCATCTATGGGAATATTTTTGCCAAACACTAACATTAATGACATTATGATTTACAGAGATGGAAAGCCGTGCCCTATGGTACTATAGCTCCTTCCTGTGGTAAAAAATACATACAGCAACATTCATGATAGAAATAACTATAATTATAATTAAAACTAGAAGGGTTATCCAGAGGGCATCTCTTCTAATCTAGAGATGCTCTATGGCATGTCTCCTTCCCCATAAATCTTTATTTATAATGTGTTGCTCATACCCATAATACCCCTCTCTGTTGTCCTTTGGGTGATCCTGAATGTCAATTCTTAGAAGACTGTAACGTTTGATGACTTGCAGCCCCACAGTATCAGTGGAATCACAAAAGGGATTACTATAAATGTTTTTTGTTCATCCGGGTCCTTTCCCTCTTTTTTTTTGATCTGTATGGGGTAAAGGGTGGTATCTCTTTTTTAAGGATTCTCAAGAAAAGATAATGTGTATGCTCTTACTTATCTCTACCAATGTAAAGAAAAGTATGAAACAGAGTGGTTGTGGGAATATAGGTATATATTCACATTGTTGGTGAATATATGAATCAGTTAAACTGTTTTAGAAAGCAACTTGGAATTATGCAAGTAATTGACTAAAATTTCCCTACACTCTGACTGAGAGATTTTACTTAAACTCCAAGGAGGCAAGTTCCTCATACCACAAAATACTTATAACAGCACTTTTTGTGATAGCAAAGAATTGAAAACAAAGTAGATGCTCACCATTTGGGAAATGGGTAAACAAATTGTAATAAATGAAGTACAATATTAATTATGCTGCAAAAATTATGAACATAATGAATACAGAGAGAGAAAATTCACATGAAGTGATGCAGAATGAAACAAGCAAGAGTCAAAAAAACGACATATGCAATGACTACAAAAATACAAATGGAAAGATCAACCACAAAATAAAATCAAACATAAATGATGCTAAGTAACAAAGTACAAATATTATTCTAAAGAAGAGATCTAACAAGATACTCTCACGCTACTACTTTGCAGAAGTAGGAAATCTACAAGCATGATACATCGCACATGTTTTCAGACTTTTTCAATGTATTGCTGGGTTTTTTTTCTTTGTCTTTAAAAATATTATTTGTTATATGGGACACTGAAAAATATGTAAGTAAATTTTAAGTATAAGGTTATTTGAGAGATATAAAACTACTTAGGATAACCTCTATGAGAGGTTGTTGCAATGTCTAGGAAGCCAGGATGTTAAAATTATATTGTATTCCCCTTTGGGAGTCACAAAGAAAATCATATTTGACACTTTAAAAAAGTTTCTATTTATTTTCATAGGCAAAAATCTTATCTTTTTAAGTTCTTTTAAAGACTATCATTTAAACAATTTTAAAAGTAGAAAATTGAGAGGGGAGAATATTTTATCTTCAGACTTCCTGGGTGCATTTTCTTTAAAAAAAAAAAAAGTTTTTATCAATGTCATTTATTTCCATACCATAGTTTCCCTCAACATCCTTCCTTCAACCCCTCTCAGAAAACCATTCCATATAACAAAGCAGCCAAGGCGTGAGGTCCGCTTATGCTTAGTCTACGAATCACATGTTCAGTTGCCATGTGCAGTGTTTGCCCTTCTTTCTCACACCCTGGCTGCTTCTTCTGCTCTGTCTTTCTTTTCCTAAGTCCAGGCCACTGGAAAGCAATCCTGAAAAATGGAGGTTTTGAGCCCTGGTAATAATTCATGAGTTGGAGATGTTGGGAGTTCCTGAGTCCATACTATGCCAGCTTTCCAATGGGGGGTGGGGCAGGGTCAGGGCTTCCTTCATGACATCACTTCTCATTGAACATGACTAAAATCCAGGATGTTGAAAGTAGTAATAGATGTGTTGACTGAGCTTCTGTCAGGGATCTTTTAAAATGTTTAAACTGGAAGTGTTATCAAAATACTGCAGATGGGGAAACGTCCTGGGTTTTTTTTCTCTTATGGGAAAAAGGTATATACTTCATAGAATAATCCAATAAGCTTCATTTTAGTTAATAACAATTTTCTAGAATGTATTATTAAAGGTATGGGTTGGGAGAATTTGGAATTTGGAATACTAAGAGTCAGAATGCTCAACCAGGAAAAAAAAAAAAGGCTTGCCAGGCTAAACTTATTTCCTATTTTGACAGCAGTCCACGATGGTAGATTTGCAGAGTGCCATTGACAATGTACCTGAGTTTCAGCAAGACATTTGGCTTGCTTGGTCTGTCAGCCACAAGTCTCTTCCAACTCCAGTCTGTCCTCCTACTCAGTGATTTTTCAAGCATAGTTCTATCTCACTCCTCTAACTGAATAAACTACAGGAGCTCCCTATTCCCTCCAGGATCAGTTGTAACATTTTTTGTTTAGAGTTCAAAGACCTGGCTCCCTGACCCCTATTTTTCTGATCTGCTTACACCTTATACTACACCACATACTTTTCAGTCCAGTGATCGTGATCTTGCTGTTTCATGAAAAAGACACTTCATCTCCGTTCTTGGAGAATTTTCTCTGGCTGTCTGCCATTTGTGAAATGCTCTCCCTCATTGCTTCCTTCAAGTTCCAACTAAAATCCCGTCTTCTATAGGAAACCTTTCCCAATTCCTCTGGATTCTCTTGCCTTCCTTCTGCTGATTATTTCCTATTTATCCTATATATAGCTTGTTTGTACATAGACATTTGCATATTGTCTCCCCCATTTGATTGTGAGCTACTCAAGGGCAGAAATATTCTTTTTCCTTTCTTGGTCTCCCTAGCACAGTGGCTGGCACATAGTAGGTACTTAACAAATGTTTACTGATTGACTGAGTGGAGGGGGGTAGGTGGGTAATGTGATAGGGTTGTTTTAAAACTTGTTAAATGCCAGTTGAACCCCTAGGATCCAGGACAGTCTTACGGCAGGGGAAGCTATGGGGAGTGGCTGTTGGCTGCTTAGGGCCACCTACTAACATCTCTCTTTTTCTGTGTAATGTTTAATAAAACCAGTGTCAGAAACATGACCTCAGCAAAAAATAAAAATAAAGCAAAACAAGAGAGCTTGCTGAGCAATTCAACTCAAAGAACAGTGATTAATAGACTGATGTCAGAATATATGTCTCTGGTAGAATGCCCCATTGGTATGTGCTGGACTCTGTGCTAATAAACTTTTTTTTTTAATCAGTAACTTAGATGAAAGAATACATGAGATTCTTGTGAAACTGTGGATGAAACAAAACTGCTGATGATAGGGAACACATTAGATGACAGAATCAGGATCCAAAAAGATGGCAGCGTGCTTGTACAATGGGCAAAATCCAATCAGCTGAAATATTAGATGGATACGTGTAAAATTCTGCACGATTCATGTGAATCAGGTTACTGCAGGAGGTGTGGCTGGCTGAACAAGAGTGCATGTTATTGAATCTCAGACTCCCCTTCACCGTGTTGCCTCTAGAGATACAGGGAGTAAAAGCAAAGAAACCCAGATTTATCTGAGCACATTCTTGAGTCAGTTAAAGCTCTAAGGAACAGGACTACGTGTACGTGTTCAAGCTAATTCAACTGAGTGCCCCCAGATGCCACACCCCCACCCACACCCCCAGATGGTCAGAAGCTACCTAGCCTCTCCCAGAGGACTGCCATGTTTCCACAATGCTCTGTGCCTCATTCACTGAAAAATCAGGTACTAGATATCTTGTCGTAGGGGAATCATGGATGTGTATATCTCTGAAGAAGGTTTTGAAAATAGCTCAGGTCATGGAAGGTTGCCCTGGAGCCATACCTCACCCCAATGAGGTTTACCCAATATTTTTCCCATCACCCCCTTCAGTGTCAGACTAGAATCACTCATGGAAGCAGCAAAGGCAAGAAGTATGCCAATATGCCAAGATGTGGATTAGGTTTCCTAACACACCCTCACTCTCCTATACTGAGAGCAATAAACAATGATTACTGCATTGTCTAGGTGCAGCACCAAGATGCCTACACACCCAAAGGAAATGGACTGTCACACATACTAATCTTTTATTGCGCTGATGATACCAAAGGGAAAGTGAAAACACACTCCATTTCCCTGATCCATCAGATTGAGCACATTGTAAATACAGCAGCTCTGGAAAAGAGACCATGGTCTTGTATCTCCAGTCATTTGCAGGTTAGGGGAGCTGGGGGTGGGCTGCATTGAGAAATGGGCATTTACTTAGTGTTTGTTGCTAAGGTATTTTCCCAATTTTATTCTGTTTTTGTTTTATGTAAATTGTCCTTTTTCAGCACTACAACGTAATGGCACATAATTAATACAACTGTCTGGTCTGGGAAGGGGATATTCAAAGAGTAAGAAAAGGAAGCTCAGAACACTAATTTTAGTAGAAATGAACCTAATACAGATTGGAAGAACTTAAATGCACAATACTAACTGGACTGTAGTACATTAAGCCACTTTAAATACTGTACCAAGGAGCCATAGTCATGATCATACGTTAGTAGCCACTCTTCTAAAGAAAAGGAGAGCTTGGAATACTACAGTCCAAATGGTAAAGAATATTCACTTATCAACAAGAATCAACAACTTACCCAATAATCTTGTAGAAGGAAAAATTGACCTTTAATGAAAAAAAGGACTTTTCATGGTGAAAAAATTAGAGCTATGTAGAAACTTTTGAGGTGTAATCAAAGAAGTCAAGAGAAACATAAAAAGTTAAAAATGATCGAACAATCATAAGGGACTAAAGAATAAAGTATTTGTGATTAGATGATATGCAATCTCTTGGAACACCATCAACATCTGGGGTCTTGAAGGGAGAACAGAGTGCCTAGGAGTGGTTCTATTACATTTTGATGATCTTAAAAGAATGGAAAGGAGGAATACACTTGGGGGGAGGGGGCAGGAGGAAGAATGAGAGAAATTATCTCACAGTCAAGATGTGCACGGAAAAGTCTACACAAATGAGGAAAAGGGATAAGAGGTAAGGGCAACCTCACTGTCATGTGAACTGGTCAAAGGAGGGAAGAACCTCTCTCTCTCTCTCTCTCTCTCTCTCTCTCTCTCTCTCTCTCTCTCTCACACACACACACACAGAGCCGAGTACAAAAATACTTTGCTATTAACAGGGAAACAAGAGGGAAAGGGGAGATGGGAGGAGGAATAAGGTGGACAATAGATTAAAAGGGAGATTAGTTCTACACAAAATGAACTCTAAGGATGTACAAAAATATTTATAGGAGCTCTTTTTGTGGTGGCAAAGAACTGGAAAATGAGAGAGTACCCATTAACTGGGGAATGGCTGAACAAGTTGCGGTATACAAATATAATGGAATACTATTGTGCCGTAAGAAATAATGAAGAAGATAGTTTCAGAGAAACCTGGAAAGACTTGCATGCACTGGTAAACAACAAAGTGAGCAGAATAAGGAGAACAATTATACAATACATTATTCCACATACACATAACTTTGAAAGACTTGGGACTTCTGATCAGCATAACGATCAACCACTTCAAAAGGACTCACTATGAAACATGATACCCACCTCCTGATAGAAAGGTGATGGACTCATTTTTTAGACATGCCCAAAGGAAGAATTTGTTTTGCTTGAATATAAATATTTCTTACAGATTTTTTTTCCCCCTCAATGAAGGTTTGGAGAAGGTAATAGGGAGAAAATTCATTAATTGAAAAAAAAATTAATTTTTTTTAACGTAAAAGGACATTCAATAATTTTAAAGAAAAACAAAGCAGCAAGAAAAAAAAAACAAAAAAAAATTTCAGAAGTTTAATTCCCTGTCTTTCACAGCTGGGAGCAAACAAGACTTTCATTTTTTCACTGTCAAGCTTTTTCCCACTCACAAAGAGGATGCAAGGATTGAATAAGATGATGCTAGGCAGGGTTCCCAGGTAAGTGTTCTTGATATATCTTTCTCTCTTGCTTCAAGCAAATGCATTTAATTTTAGCTCTGCCTTCTTTTATACTGGGCAAGTCTGAGTGGCTTTTCTTCACCATTAACTCCATTAACAAGCTCCTTATATATCAGACCCTTCAGAGCATCCAAAAAGTCATAGCCTCCCACAAGCAGGGAACAGTTTCCCCTTATCTCTCTCCTCATGTTTAACCACCAATTGAATCCCCTAACCTCAACCTTCTCCATTACACATATAGCTCAGGTCTGGTCTCAAGAATTCTTGTCCCTATAGCTCTGTATGTATGCAAGACTCCTGTTTTTCTGTCTCTATGATATTAATTCCTTGGGAAGAGATCCTAAAAATTATGTGAAAGCAGATAATAATTGCTATGAATTTTTTTGCTTGATTACTCACCCATCCAGCCAGAAGAGACAGAATTTCAGTTAGGCAAAATGTAGCACATATATAATAAGTTACTCAAAATATAGGGGTTTTTTTTTTTAAGTTCTATTTTTCATTTGAAAAATGATGTCCCTAACTCATTCCAATAAAAATCACATGGCCTTCAAAAAATGTGCAGCACAGGTGCTTCATATATGCTGATTGATGAGGAAATTTAAATAGCACAGTCTAAGCATGTAACTAACTGGGATAATGAGCACTGCCTTAAGTCAGGCCCTCTCCTTGCCTCAGATCTTCATCAGTCTTGTACCTTGAACACTGTAACACATGCAAAAGACAGCTTAGGAATTTATTAGAATGCAAGTGTCATACTGAGGCACAACAATATTATAGATGATCACTTACTAGCTGTGTGACCCTGGGCAAGTCACTTAATCCCAACTGCCTAAAAAAAAAAAAAATTTTATAGATGAAACCTGTGCCTCACAGCTCATTTGCATAGGACTCTCCTCATTGGTGGAGACTGATAATGCTGCCTGCCTGGGCGAGTGGCAGAGTTTTTGAGAGCTTGAGAGAAGAGATCCTTGTCATCTGGCTTCCAGATTCAAGAGGTTAGATATACAATTCTAGATTCTAGTTCAAAATTGTAAAAAATAATAGTAATAACAAGTCCCTCCCAAAGTATCAAAATAAGGTGGACTTATAACCAGTTTCAAATCATTGTATCACAAAGAGTTAACCTAAGATTTTTAAAATGAAGCATATTCAGTCATATTGCTCGCACTAAAATATAGTGAGAGCAATATGACTGAATATTCTTTATTTTGACTATGCTAACATAATTGATAATTTAGAGTAAAAAGGTTTTTTGTACTATTAATAGTGTTATTTTCAAAAAAAATTTCACCTTAAAATTTTTTCCTATTTAAAATATACATAAATATTGTAAAGGGGGCAGATAGGTGGCACAGTGGATAGAGCACCGGCCCTGAAGTCAGGAGTCCCTGAGTTCAAAACCGGCCTCAGACCAAACACTTGACACTTACTAGCTGTGTGACCCTGGGCAAGTCACTTAACCCCAACTGCCCCCCCCCCCAAAATTAGTAAAGTAGTATATGTATACAATTTTAAAATGATCACATTTTTGGTTATATGATGAAAAAACTTTTCTGAAACGAGTGTACAATCAAAAAAGTTAGAGATCACTATATTTAGTACTACTGTACTAATAATTTTGTATATTAAACTTAGACATGTAAAAAGGATGGCAAAAAGATGAAATAACATTTTATCCTAGGGTCAATAGAAAACCACTGGAGTTTACTGAACAGAGATGGTCAGAACTGCACTTTGAGAAAATCACTTTGGCAGCTGTTAAATCTGGTACTTGAGGCAGGGAAAACAAGTAATTACAATGGTCTAGGCAGAAGGTGACGCCAGAACCAAGATGGTTGTGGTTTAAGGACAGAGAAGGGAATGAATGTGAGATGCAATGTTTAGAAATGACAACATTTGGCATAACTGCAATCCATCCATGCCTGCTCATCCTGGGTGACTCTCATCCAAAACAGAAAGGGGGCGGGGGGGGGGGGAGTAGGGTTGTCAGTCACCAGTCACTGTCCCAGAATCAGAGCACACAAACTTCAAACCAAACCTCAAAGGTGTCAGCCAAAGCTAAGAGGTGATCTGGGTCACACACAATAAGTCTGATTTCTTCAAATACTTGAACACTGCCATGTCACCCCAAAGTGGCAACACTATTATCTTAGAATCCTTTATGCCTCAGAGCCAGGATAATGTTGCAGAGAGAGTTTCCCTGGATTTTAGCAGAAATTTTGATAAATATGAGGAGGGAGAAGTTTCTGCAGCAGTGAGGCAGGCTTTGCTCTGAAGAGCTCAGATTCTAATTAGGGAAGACAACACAAAAAGGCAAACTCACCTGTAAAAGAGATGGCAGGATGCAGTGGTCCTTAGGGCACAGCACAGATACGGACACCTTAAAAGTTGATGGTGGCCAAAGAGTTAACCAGGATCCAAGCAAAAAGAATTGGCTGAACAAGAGGAGTGGGGAGGGAGAAAAGCTGTCCCAGGCCTAAACCTAGACCTCTTCTAGGTTTAGAATATAACCTCAGGAGCTATGACTCTGTCTTTTTTTTTTTTTTTACAAGATACAAATGCTAACGAAAGGGTTCTTGTGAGTCGAAGCACAAACCTGATTCACCAGACTCCTACAAGAGGGAAGCTATTTCCAGAAAGACAAAAAGAATGGCTGACGTACGGAAAGGGTCAAGATGATGTGGCAGTAGCTGACAGAAGCGCAGAAAGACCACTACTCCCACAGAGGAGTACGTATCCCAAAGTCAGACTTGAAAATGTGGAGGACTAAGCCATTGAGATCATAATAAGGGTAAAAAACAGAGGCAGGACATATTAAAAGTCTATATGAGTGACACTTGAGGAGGGGTGATGTCTGGGAGCATCATGAGAATCACGGGGACTGGAGAAGGGACAAGGTTAGAAAATGCTACTTGGGCCTAACCCCTAGAGTTTTCAAGATATTTTCCCAAGTTCTGCCTGACCTACTTCCTCCATCTATATGTATTCAAAAGACAACATCTTTTTCATTAAATTGTGACAGAAGATTAAAAAGAGACCAAAACTTTCTAAAAGATACCAAAATCAATTTTACATTTAAAAAATATCCCAAGCTTTATTTAAGACCAACCAAAATTCTATTTGGTTTAAAAATATAAGTCATTCATTCAATTTTCTTTTCCCTGGCATAACTGAATTTGATTATTTATAACAAAATGTTTTATAAAAAACATGTTCATATGCAAAAAGCTTATTTTACATTAATGGTTATATTTAATAGATTAATGGTATAGAAGGATAATTGCACAATTTATATAAAGAGATGTTGAGCCAGAGTTCTGACATGTTAATAAAATCCCTCCCAAAGTACTTTCTTTACAGATTATATGCCTTTCCATTTACCTAAAATTACTATGGGTTTACAGGGCACTTTGGGCAATTTTCTTCAGTCCACCAGGTAGGGATGTTTTACCTTTGAAGAGAAACATCTGAAGAGTATACAACCTCCAGAGCAAGTAGTTGGGGCTCTTCTCTGTTAAAAATCAGCAGAATCATTAAAGGTCTACAGATGCACTACTCCAAAGAAATAGTAAGAGATTCACCACATTTATGGTGGTGTTTATTCAGTCCATCTGCATAGCTGCTTGAGTTACTCCTCAATTTCCAAACCAATACTCCAGCTCTAAGATGCCACACTTAATAATAAAACAGACAAGACAGTACAGGAGTTTAAGTTCAAAAGGGTATTTTTTATCTTCTGTCTTTTGTACCAGATTTCCTTTTGCCAGACAATAAATGCTTCGGTTTCATATCAAACACATGTCTATCAGCTTCTCCCTTTCTCCCCAAGCGATTCATTTTCTTCTGAGCCTTCTTCATAATGGTTTTAGCTTTCTTCACCATCTATTTAGAAAATAAAATGTATTTTAGGATATTCCAAATTAAGATATCACTTAGCCTTTGATATACAGGAAAATTTTCAGAGTAAAGCCAAACATCAGACAGAACCCATCAAAAAAAAGAAGTTTCTACAAAAGGCATTTGCAACTGGATAAAATTGCACACACAGCAGCATTCCTCTCTTTTCAAAAGAGAAACTCTTCCCAAACTGAGGCATTCTTTTTTTTCCTTCATTTTAAGTCAATAAGCACTTGCTTTATGCAAGAAATTAGAGAAACAAAAATTTTAAAATTACAGTCTCAGTTTTAAAGAAGCTTACATTCTACTTGGGAAGGTGGGATGGAAAGGCAAGACAAGAGATATTTAGGTGGGTATAACACAAGGTTAGGAGTAACAGTAAAGGTTCAGGCAAAATGGAAATCTGAGGAGGGAGAGAACATATTCAGCTCAAGACTTCAGGAAAGGCAACTGGTTTAAACCTGGAAAGAAAAGAAGCAGGAACTGAAAAGCAAAGCATCCCAGAAGGGATGCAAATGCTAGAGATGGAGGACAGTGTGTTGATTTCAGAGAAAGGCTTGGCTCGAATATAGCACATTGGAAATAACATGAAAGAAGGCTGGAAAGGTAGTTCAACCTACATCTGTCTTAGGGATTCAAACAACAAACTAGCATGCTAGGGTTTCAACTATTGTCAGAATTAACTAGATAAATCACTAATAACAGTCATTTGTGAATTTTGAGAATGTTTTCTTTCTTTCTTTCTTTTCTCCTACTGCCCCTTCAGATGCTCCTGTTAATCAACTGACAAAGTAGTATATTTTTGCTGATCATTTCATAGAGAGGTATATAAGAACATAAGTAATGTTAGGATGGGTCCAACATACAGCCCATCCATGCCAAAATTGTTAGAAAACATGCCATTTGATAGTAAACCGAAACAAAAGAAATTTATCCTCTCAACTTTAAAAGTAGAGAAATGTGCCCCAAATATCCTTAATTTCCCCCTGAAAAACCTGCTAGGCTTCCTTCATTCTAAAAGCACCCCTGATCCAATTAATTTTTCCAGTCAGAACATCTACTTGGGTTTATTGTGTATGATGTAAAATAATATTCCCTTCAAGTTTCCAAGATATCTCTACTCCAAATATTCAATCCAGCTCCTATTCAATCCAGTCACACTCCAATCCCTTTATCCTTTATCTTTCCCTATGGAAGAATCCTAATTCTTTTAGTCAATCCTCATTGTTCCAAGTAGAAGTCACCCTTCTCCTCATCTCTGCATAGGCAGCAGTAATCTTGCTCTCTGGTGCCTTTAATTCCATTTTCTCACTATGAGCAGTTTCTAACTGCTACTGACTGGTCTATGATCATGAACAAGGTATACAGTCTCTGAGCAACACCTGTAAAAGGAGGAAGGTGGAAAAGACTAAACAATCTCTCAGCTCCCTGTAGCATTAACATAATTCTTCCTCTCCCACCCTTTCCTACTCTCTCTAATGAAAGCAATAATGGTAGAGCAGGACATAAAAGGAAGCACCACAAAAGCTTCCCTCCCCACCTCAAGACCCGCCATTGCAGCTACCAGAATTTCATAATGTATTCTAGATACAACAGTGCTGTGCATAGAACTTAAAATTATACTGTTTTCTTCCAATTACTAAACCCAAGAAGCCTCAAATCCTGCCAATTAAAATGCAACTACACAGTGACCAACTCATGTCTCAGGGAACAGTCAACAATTACACCGAGACCTTCTTCCTTGGATCACAAGACTGTTCAGAGCCCACCATATTACACATAAGACCTGTAAGCTTTCAGTTAAAACTGAGTCTATGAAGCAAATAATTCCATGTTTGATCCAAAACACTTCCCCTACGCTGCCCCATTGTACATTGGTGTTGTCCTCAACTCTTCACTTTCATTCAATCCACATATCCAATGCATCGTCAAAGCTTGTGGTTTCTCCCTTCATCACTCTTATAGACAATGCCTTCTTCCCACTCATTCAGCCATAACCCTTTGTCAATCACTTCTAGCCCGGACTACTACAAGAGGCTTCTAATTGGTTTCTCTGTTTCAAGTCTCTCTCTACTCTAATCTATCCTGCATTTTGGTGCCAAAAGGATTCTCTTAAGTCACTCTCTTCCTCCGCTCATAAACTCCAGAGGCTCTAATAGCAAATATAAAGTCTTTTGAGTCTTTTAAAGCTCTTCAAAACCTGATCATCCTATCTTTCCAATCTTCTCACACATTATCTCCCTCCATGTACTCTACAGACTGCTAGTAACACTGGTCACACAACACCCCATCTCCCAGCCCAGGGTCTCTGCACTGGCTGGGCCTTCCCCTGGCTTCCTACAAGACTCAGCTGATATCTCACCTTCTCCAGGATTGTCCCTTGGCATGGAGGCGGGAGGGAAAACTTGCCATCTTTCTGGGCAGTCTATTCCACTTTTGGACAAATCTAGTTGTTGGTCTAGGAAGGTTTTCCTGACACTGAGCCCAAATGTGCAACTTCTACCCACTGCATCTGGATCTGCCCCTCTGGGGTCCTCTTCCATACGACAGCCCCTCAAAGTCTCGAAGAGAGGTACTTCCACTCCCATCCCTCCCCAGTTTTCTCTTTTGTAAATTAATTTCTTCAACCCTGTACTAAAGGCCCTTCACCAGCCTGGCTGCCCCACTATGGACACTGCACAGTGATTTGTTCAAGTCATGCAAGAAGTTAATTCTCTTTCTACTTCATCAAAAAGCTTTACCA
Source organism: Vombatus ursinus (assembly GCF_900497805.2). Taxonomy (NCBI): domain Eukaryota; kingdom Metazoa; phylum Chordata; class Mammalia; order Diprotodontia; family Vombatidae; genus Vombatus; species Vombatus ursinus. Next base: position 13,429,224 of record NW_020954630.1, on the reverse strand, counting down.
GTTTGCTCTTCCATAGAAGACACCACCATTATTCATATAGAAATATATCTTATCTATATTTTAATGATTGTTATGTATCGACATATCCTACTACAATTTAAAAAATAGAGACTAAAAATGACAAGGAAAAATTCTAATTCTAATTCCCAAACACTAACCTGGAGAACAGATAATGAAACACTACCTCTTCTTTCAGTGGAGAGATGGGAGGCACACTATGGATTGTGACATATGCCAGCCATGGTAGTTGTGACTTACTTAACTGTTTTTCTTTATTAAAAGGGAGAACTCAATGGTGGTGGATGTATATCAAGAAAGAATTGTAGTATAACGCAAAAGACATCAATACAGCTTTAACGAATGACACCCACCTTGGCATCTCTCAGACCAGAAACATCACGGGGTGTGCGTGAACAGCTGCGGCTTCGGATTTTAGATGTGGGAGGAACAGACTCTTCACGTTTGCGTTTCCTGGTAACGCTCCGAGACCTTCTTGCCTGGGTGGCATAGTGGCTCTGTAATTTATAAAAATCAAATTTAGAATTTCATGCCCTCAGGCATAATCCCAACCACTATTCTTCTTTCAATAACTCTGGAGAAAAACGTATTTCTAAAACCACACATTAAATAAGATGTTTAAAAGTTGAAGATAGGGACAGCTAGGTGGTGCAGTGGATAGAGCACCGCACCTGGAGTCAGGAGGCCCTGAGTTCAAATCCAGCCTCAGACACTTGACACTTACTAGCTGTGTGACCCTGCGCAAGTCACTTAACTCTGATTGCCTCATGCCAAAAAAAAAAAAAAGTTGAAGACAAAAGAACCAAAAATAACCAGTCCTTGGTCTATTATTAAATAAAAGTTTCAGTTGTCCATGCAACATGCAAATATATTACATAACTAAGCTCAGGTTTTTTCTTGTAATCTTGAGAAGAACCCACTGTTAACTAAAATTGATATACATCATTTCCTTTATTTCAGGATTCTCTTTTACATGAACTAAATCATTCCAGTGACATAAGATCACAGGATCCCAATCAGAAAAGAGAACTTAGAACCATCTTACTCCAACCTCCAATTTCACAAAGGCTGACTGGCAGATTGCTTGCACTATATTAGAAAAACAATATGTACAAATATGTACACACAAACCAAAAAATCAAGTAAAAACAGTAATTTCAAATGTCAGAGAGGGACAAAGCAGCTGAAGACCTAGGAAAGCCTCATGGGAGAAGAGCAGTATCCTTAGCAGAAACGGGAAAGTTATAACATAGGTCTCAAAAAAATCTGTGAAACAATTAATAAGCATCTCTCTCTGCAAAAATTAGAACACCATAAGATCAGGGATCACAGGACCACAAATTTAGAGATTGTAGGTCAACTTCCTCATCTTATGGATGAAAAAAATTAAGTCAGAGTGGTAAAGTGACATAAGGGCCCAAGCAAAACTGGAATTTGGAACCAGGTCCTCTGGGACCAGATCTCATGTTCTTTGTATAAAATCAAGATGCCTCACCCACAGAATGAAATTTTAGAATTTCCATTTAAAGTAACTAACAAAAATTTAGTGAGAAGCAGTGTTGGCTGAATACTGAAGTATTTTGGGAGAATGCATTTTACTGAGGACTACAGGGGTAGGCATGTGAAAGTAAAAAATAGTATTTCACAAAGCAAATAATTACAATCTTTTATACTAGGAGTAAAGTTAGTTTCTTTCATACCTGACATACCCTTTTAAAAAATATTTTATTTTTCCCCCAACTACACGTAAGAAAAATTTTTAACATTCATTTAAAAAATTTTTGAGTTCCAAATTCTCTCCTTACTTCCTTCTCTCCCCCTCCCCCAGTGGGTAAGCAATGTGATACAGGTTATTCATGGGCAATCATGTAAAACAATTCCATATTAGTCATTCTGTAGAAGAAAACTTGAACAACAACAAAAAAAAAGAGACAGAAAATGAAAAATAGTATGCTTTGATCTGTATTCAGACTCTTATCAGTTCTTTCTCGGTAAGCAGACAGCATTTTCCATCATGAGTCCTTTGAGACTGTCTTGGATCATTGTATGGCTGAGAACAGCCAAAATATAGATAAGATATACACAGCTGTTCATCATATAATGTTGTTGTTACTGTGTACAATGATCTGGGTCTGCTCACTTACTCTGCATCAGTTTATAAGTCAGGCCTGCACAACATACAGCCTGAGAGCCTCTTGTGGCCAGCCAAAGGGTTTTAGGTGGCCCGGGAAAAAGCATAGAGGATGTAAATACAGGCCTATACAACATACTGCCTGCGGACTGCTTTGGTGGGCTACAAGCAGCCCACAGGCCATATGTTGTGCAAACTTGATGTAAGCCTTTCCAATTCTCTCCCTTCTAAATGAATATCCTATCTACTGATGCCTCAGTGTGGGATGGAAGTGACCACAGGTTCCTGAAGCCTGCTAGCATACGGTAACCTCTGGCAGAGAGGCTTCAAGTACAACTCCAAATGCATATTGTACTCAAACTACCACCTGAGAACTAGCCTAGCTAAGCACCAGGATGAAAACAAGGGGGAGCCACAAAGCATGGAAAAAAACGCTAAGATTTGCAAAGGGGGAAGGAATATCCACATTAAAGACATCACAGATTATAGATTTCTATCTAAACACAAAGAGCTAAGAATCGTAGAAAAATATCTTATCATACAAGTGGCAGTAAGGAAACTCTAAAAAAAAAAGATTTTAATGGTTGTCCCAAAATGATATCACTATGCTAGAGTTAAAAACAAAAGAGAAATTTAAAAATATAAATATGGAGACCTTTTCATTATACTGTAAAGGTCTAAACTGTAGCCACTAGAAAATGAAGGTTCTAAAAAGGACAAGTCTTCAAACAAATTTCTAAAAACTTTCCAACAATGGTAAACACTGGTTTCTGAAAATACTTGCCATTCTAGATCACTAGTATATATGATCCTAAAATTTGTCTGAGTTAACAGACCCTGACAACTGCTTCATTAGACCTATATTCTCTAAGAAAACAGTAGTGATTAATATGCTTAAAACCAGTTATTTCATTTATTTGATGAGCTCTGAATAAAAGAAGCAATCTCAAATTATCATCTTTTAAGAGGTTCTATGCTTAAAATCAATATTGTGGAACTAATGGAAGATCATTCTCCTTTGTCTTTTGTTCCCATTGAAAGAAAACACCCATATCTCACTTACATTTATCAAAAAAAGAACTTGGTTTTTCATATAATCACATATTACCCACTCTTTAATAAACCAAACCACCTATACACACTTACATCATCTTTATCATCCATGTCAATACCGAGGCTGCGCATCTCATTCTCCAGTGTTTTCCGTTGAACCTGGAAAATAAAGTAATTAATGATGTTGTATTGCATACTTAATTCAATTCTGGGACAACACAGAAGACAGTGCTAACCTATTTGTGCAAATCAGAACACTTCTTCAAAGTCAATGGGGAAAAAAAGTTTGTATCATTCTTTAAAAACAATCCATGAAAAATTCCTCAACATGTCTATTTCGTGTAAATGGCTAACATTTCATAAGAACTGTGAACTATCCATTTCCACAACTACTCACTTATGAGGACTCACATGGGGACAACAGGTATGGCAGGAAGGAAAACAAAGTATGGCCAATAAACGTGAAGTACTGGTCAAGAAACAAAGGGCTATGGGGGCAGCTAGGTGGCGCAGTGCATAGAACACTCGACTGGAGTCAGGAGGACCTGAGTTCAAATCCAGCTTCAGACACCTGACAGTTAACTAGCTGTGTGACCCTGGGCAAGTCATTTAACCACACTGCCTAGCAAAAAACAAAAACACAAGAAACAAAGGGCTGTGGAGGCAGAGGCAAAAGTGGCACTTTTGTCACAGTTGTAAACTGAAGACAAGAGTTTCAGAAAAGAAAAAAATTAACAGTTGAGGAAACAGAGGCCCAAAAGAGTTAGCTAATTTGCCCAAGAATACACATAGGTAATAAATGACAGGTGTATCTATGAAATTCAGTGTGTTGACAAATCTTGTTGTTTTTACTGGTCCAGCATCTCTTATATCACCATCTTTACTGTAGTAAAATACACACACATACACAGCAGTATGTATACATACAAATATACAGAGTAGTGATACAAGAGATGCTGGACTAGAAAAACAAGATTTGGCAACTAACTGGATTTGTGGGGGGAGAGAATCTGAACACGCTGAACTTCAGGTGTCTAGGAGACATCCCATTTGAAATGTTCAGTAAGCATCTGACTAGAATTCAGAAGAGACCTGGGCTGGTTATTAAGATCTGGGAGTCATCTGCAGAGAGAGGGTAACTAAAACCAAGGAGCTAATGAGATCGCCAAGCAAGAAAGTTTAGACTGAGAAGTTTTGTTTTCATTTCTTAAAGAAAGATGCTTCCAGATTAAGAAAAAAATGTTATAATCTTGGAGGTGATTTATGTGAAATGTAGAATAAACTGTAGGGGTGACTTTGGAATAAAAAGAATATAAAGAAATGAAGAATAAGTAAAGGTATTAGTTACACAGAACACAGAAAACAAAGTAGCTCAACGTAATTTTTTAACTATTAACACTAAACTTGATTCCTGACCATAAATACTGTCTGAATCGTGAAATCTCACATCAATACAGAAAAGTATTTTATAACGTTAGGAGACAATCCACTATCAAGATGTTTTTTCTTTAAGACTTACCTTTTTAGCAGTGCGAGGCATTCTGGGGCCTGATGTATCTTTCTCTTTAGATTGCAGAATTTTCAGTTTCTTTTTCTCACGAATTTGCTTTGCCAACTGGTGAATTTCCATCATTTCCTCATCTTCAGTTTCTGATTCACTGTCATACTCTCCAGCAGCTTGTCTTAGTTCTTCTTCCTTCTCTAATTCTTTCAATTTCTTTGACAAACAAAAAATTTAATTTGCAGAAATTAAGACTTAAGATTCAAAAATAATGCCAGCAAATTTTGCTTCAGAATCATCTTCCCATACATAAACATTTAAAAGGACACAAAGGACTATGCATTATAGTCTAAACTTATCACAACAGCCAAGTCAGATTTTATCCTATGTTCAAAAGTGAAATTGGACAAAAAAAAAAGTTTGACTTCACACACACACACACACACACTCTTTCTCTGCACACTTTTATATAAGCTACATAAAGTTCTACCAGAATATAATGAGACAATGTCACCACCCCTATTTTCTTAGTTTGCTGGAAATCATTTACTTTAATAGGATTAACAGTAAGCTTGGAATCCCTTTTCCCTTTCATCACCCCAATGGTTCCTACTCATACTCTCTGCTTTATCGCGGACATTTTAAACCACTATAAACTAAGGAGTATTTCTTTCAATTAAATCTACCTGAATTTCAGCCTTTTAATTTAATATACTTTCTATTTCTTTTAATTTGATGATATAAAGATAATTCACATTTCAAATGATACTTAAAAAAAGAAATTTTTTTTTAGTCTAGAGAAATATTAACACAGCAAAATCAGACCAGAAGATAAGACCAATTCACACGGCTCCTTGAGCAGCAGAGAGCAGAAGGACTAAAATCTATTATGCATGACGCAATTTTCATAAAGCTACAAATGGATCAGAAAAAAAAAAGACTGCTCACAGGCAGCTAGGTGGTGCAGCGGATAGAGCACCGGCCTTGAAGTCAGGAGGTCCTGAGTTCTAATCCGGCCTCAGACCAAATACTTGACACATACTAGCTGTGTGACCCTGGGCAAGTCACTTAACCCCAATTGCCTAAAAATTAAAAAATTAAAATATATATGGGGCAGCTAGGTGGCGCAGTGAACAGAGCTCTGGCCTTGGATTCAGGAGGACCTGAGTTCAAATCCAGCCTCAGACACTTAACACATACTAGCTGTGTGATCCCTGGGCAAGTCACTTAACCCCAATCACCTCACCAAAAAGAAAAGGAAAAAAAAAAAAAAAAAGACTGTTCACACCCAAAACTGCTGCACTCATGTAGATACAGTTTTAGGATAACTTCTCTAGAAAGATAAATCCTACAAAGTATACAAAGCAATATCTTAACAAAAACCAGTGCAAAATACTATAATTATTACTATTTTACAGATGAGAAAATTAAAGCTGAGAAAGAAATTAAGTCACTTGCTTAGTCAAAATACTGGAGACAGTAATGCCAGAAGCCTTTCCATGATGTTTCTTTTTTTAAACTAATTTTAAAATATCCAAGAATCATATTTACCTTCAAATAAGAGAATACCAAGGGGAATGTAACATGCCAACATCAGAAAGTGACAAACTCACCTCCATGATGTCTGGGTCAATATAATCAGCTATATTATGGCCTTCCCAGATTTCTGGTATCTTATCATATTTTTCAGATGAATTCATTAGATCCCAATATTCTAGAAAAAAATTTAGAGAAAAGAAAACCTTATAATACTCTCACCACTATACATAAAAGCATATGCTTAATATGAGAATCACTAGTATCCTTAAAGGAACCTAGATCATTTCTATTCTGAGCAAATTCCCTGAGAGATTTCACCTTTTCTACAAGTACTCCTTCCTTCTTATCTTAATGAAATCTTTCTCTTCAATGAAATCTTAATGAAGAGTGACCATCCCTCCCCTCACACAGCCAGATGGATGAGGTGGCATACTCAGTACTGCTTCCACAATCATCTCAAGCTTTCCCCTTCTAAGGGGGGAAACGTCTATTTTTATCTTCATTCTCCTATAACCTTTGTCTACTATTCTCTTAAATACACTCATGACCTCTATCTCCACGCCCCAATAATTAATCTGGATACCACCACTTAACACTACAAACTACCAAGATTAATTCAGAAATTTCCCTCTATGACTACAATTTCCTACCTATCCACATGATCTCATTCCTACAGAACACGTATCTTTTCATTCTTCAGGACATGTAGGTTCTGGACTTTCCCTAGTCTCCTAGTCCATCTCTCTGATTTTTTTTTGCCTTCTTCTATGCAGTTACAAAGATCCTGTGAGCAAGAATTCAAGTCTGTGCTCTCTAGTACTCTAAAATTTCTCATGCTCTTGTCTTTCCCCCAGTATCTACTTTGCCAATCCCTAACCCCAAGTGCAATCACTGTATTTCTCCACTTCAGTTTCTTAACAGAGAAGCACTTCTGGACAAAATTACAAATCCTCCAATGTGTCCTAAATGAAACTGGGAAACAAAGCCTTACAGACTCTTCAATACATTTCCAAAAACAACTGTTCCAAAAACTTTTCTGCTTTCCTTCCCAACCCCCTAACATGCCACCTACCCTCCTTCTCTTTAGAAGACCTCAACTATTCTCCTGGAATAAGGGCTTTCCATTGAGCTTCCTCAAATGCTCTTCTCCATCTCAAATTTTAGTTCATTTTATCCATCTTAGGCAAAAGAATTATGTTTCCTTCTACAAAACTCTATTTTACAGTTTCATTTTGTCAGGTATAACTCAAATTCAATTTAGCATTTGAATATGTCTTCTACTACCACTTGTACTGTACTTACTCTGAAGATCCAAAATGTAATCATCTCCCATTTCCAGCTCAAGATCTCGTTCCTAAAGAGAGAGAATAAAGTTATCTACAAAGTTGGCTACAAAGGCCAAAATTCTTACAATCCAAGATAATCAGCCTTACTTTCTCTTTCAAGCCCACAGAGTGTGAGTTATGGTTCCTCCTGATCAGAAAATGGAGCTAAATCAAAACCTCGACCCCATTACCATGATAGTCTCTACGTTTATGAAACCCACAAAGTTCATTATTGAAGCTATAAAGAAACATACCCTTTTCTTTTTGGGTGCATCAGTTTCCATTCTCTTCTTGCGTGCTATTACACCCTCAGGAATGAATGGTGGCCTCTCCTGGAAACATAATTTTGAAGGATTATACTTAGAAACGTACAGCACCATAAGAATTAATGAATATGAAAAAATAAGAAACATAGGAAGATTTAAGAGCTGATAAACAGTTAAATAAGTAGAACCAGAAAAACTAAACAGCTGATGCCTAGAATAGCTATCATTTTACAAAGCTTTTAAGATTTGCAAATTTTTTATACAGTCAGTCAGTAAACACTTTTATGTGACTACTATGTGCCAGGCACTGTGCTAAGCACTGATGATGTTATTACTGGTGTTCAGTTGTTTCAGTCCCGTCTGACTCTTCGTGATCTTATTTGGGGTTTTCTTGGCAAAGATATGGGAGTGGTCTGACACTTTTTTCTCCAATTCATTTTACAGACAAGGAAACGAAAGCAAAGTAAGAGACTTGCCCAGGGTCACACAGCTAATAAGTGTCTGAGGTCAGATTTGAACTCAGGTCCTAGTGACTTCAAGGCTAGCACCCTATCCGTGCACCACCTAGCTGCCCCACTGGTCATATAAAAAGAGACAAAAGACAGTCCCTGCCCTCAAGGAGCTCACATTCTCCTGGAGGAGCTCACAATATGTTATCTCATTTGATCTTCACAACAATCCTGTAAAGTAGGTGCTATAATTATTTTCATCTTATAAATAAGAAAACATGAGATGCAGTAAGGTTAAGTGACTTGACCAGAGTCCACAGCTAGTAAGAATCTGAGTGAAGATTTAAACCAGGGTCTTTCAGACTCCAAGTCCAACATTCTATCGACTGTACTACCTACCACTATGCAAATGAATATAAATAAAAATTACAACAAAAACAAAATGAAATCCAAATGCTGTGTTAAAATTATAATTATATATATAATTATAATGACCAAGAGTGACTCCCCAAAAGATAGAAGTGCTGCTCCTTCCCTTCTTTGCAGAGATGGGAGGAGTATGAGTAGGGAACCCAGCAAACTTGAGACAAACTCTGAGATTCAATGTTTAGTTTTGTGGAACTTTTCTTCTATCTTTTAAAAAAAATTCTTTGTTACAAGGATTAGCATGCTACATAGAGGAAGAGATACACTGGGAAATCCAGGTGATTTAAAAACAAAAGATACAAATAAAATCTTTTTAAAGACATGTTTTGCTATAGTTTCATAAATTTCTCCTCTATTGGATTAAGTATCCATTACGTGCTCAAAGTCAATTTTTGAACCTCTTTTTCAGGCCTTGGGATCCGAAATTACAAAATTCACATTAACAAACCACTGCACACACCAATAGTCATTTACTCAATCCAAGTCAACAACTAACACAATAATCTTACTCCCAAGCCCTTTAAAGAAATAACCTTACCTTATCATCTCTTTTGCTTGGTACTGCTAAATGCAATCTATTCAGCACTTCATTCACTTTGTTTCCTTTCATTTTGGTTTCAACTCGATGAGTCAGAAGTCTATCACAAGCCTAATAACATATTAAGAAAGCACAAAGTCTAAGCAAGGGGTAAAGGTAAAGACTGTACAAACAAAGCAACAAAACATGACTCAAATCTTCCACTAGAGTTAAATCAAGATACAAGCAGTCCCTGGCCCACAAATAAAGCTGCTTTCAAAAGTTCAATGTCAATTAGTCAGAACTCAAGGAACAAGTGTTCCCTTAGAAATAATGTTATTAATAGTGGTTAGAGCATAATCCACAAGATCCTGTTTAACCAATTGAGTTACTGAACCACCAATAGCCATATGTTGTTGCTTAAGAAAGAGGAAGCTTATAATAAAGAGGGACAGTGGGGGAAACAGAATAAAAAAGATAGCTTCTTCCTTCCAAGGATGAGAGACTACGTCAAGGCCAAAGTCTCGGAAAATGACAAATGGGTTTCTGCCATCTTTCCAGTTCTCATTCGGTACTCCTCTCATCAAACTTAGCTGCACTAAGACCCCCAGTGCAGTACTAAGACCCTCGTCTGAGGCCTCTCCATTCCCAAAGTGTCCACTGTGCTGAAGTTTCCCTACTTTACAATTAAACTCCCATCCCCTGCCTGAAGTTAAGGTATCAGAAAAAATAAATCTAATTGAACTCACACTATTTAAATAAGTGGCGGCCTTCTAGCCTTCCCAGAGCTTTTTAAGGGCAGCTTCCTTAAAATGATTGTTAGACTTTTCCTTTCTTCTACTTGTTAAAGACCATAGTTTCTCTGAAAAGCTTTTCATGGCAGAGCCTCCTAGTGCTAGGAGAACTGGAGCTGAAGGGCAGCACATGTGTATCTATTGGGCCATTTGCAAAGTTGAAGAATGCCTGCAGTTGAAATCTGCTGATTTTGATTTACTCATTACTCAATCAGAAAAAATTCTAGGTGTTTTGAGTTCCATCCTCGATTCTTTGATATTTCAATAATTTTGAAATATCACAATCCCTTTGATATCATTACTCTGTCCATGATATAAACCCTAGCTCATTCCCTTCCTCTCACTTTGTATATCAATGGCCTCTGTATCTGACTACTATAGCAAGTTACAGCATAAAGATGTTCTAAAGATACTGTGAAAATCTGTTGTTGCTCCTTTATGCTAAAACTGACTAAAATTATTGTGTGAGGGTTCTCACATATCTAAGAGACATCAGAGATGTGAGAATGCTTTAAAAAGTTTAAATTACCTCACAGATATTGCAATCAATCATCTTCAAGAGGTTCAGATATTCAGTTCACAAGTTAAAAAAAAAAAAGACTATGATACTACTTTAATAAAATACTGACCTCTGTTTTAACTTTAATAACACCTTCTTCGGTCAGGGTACTCGTCTCTATAACAGGAAGTCCTTCAGCTTGCAAATCTACAAATATTTTCTGGAAATAGATAGAAAAATAGAATATCAGTAAACTATTTCTAGCTCATTACCTAACACAGCAACTCCTACTTGTATTCAAAAACATCAAATGTTAATTATTCTAAAGGCTACATAGTTGTAAAAATACCAACTATTTGCAGAAGCAGAAATTCTCTATCATCTATTTTTTTAACTAATCAAAATTCAAATCATTAGGTTAGAATAAGATTCCTGAAGTAAAATTCCATTACCACCAACTCCAAGGCATTATCCAAGAAAGAATAAGCAGAAATGAAAACGTTCTAAAAAATGAAACGTGTCTCAAAACAGAGGACAGTGTCATTACCTGGTCATCTTCTGGAAGTTCAGATATCCTCTTCACATCACATTTGTTTGCTACAATAATAAGAGGCTGATAAGACAGAAATAATGAAATCAGTATCATGTTATTTCATGATAAAATAACAACTTTACCCAACCTCAGTTATCAAACATACCTTATTAGCAAAAAGTGGCTTAATATTTTTAAAGAGCTCCAGCTGTTCTTCCAGACTATGCCCACACTGTTCAGACAGATCCATGACATACAGCACAGCAGCACGCAGGTGGGCCAATGCTGTTATAGCCTGCATTTCAATGGTGTTCCTGTCTTCCAAAGGGTGATCCAGAATCCCTGGAGTGTCAACCACCTAAAAATAACATGTAATTGTTCCCAGACTTTCACAACTTTCTGTGGTGCCTGCATTTTCAAATTACAGAATCTCAGACCCTAGAAGTCATTTAGTCCAACATCCCACCCCATGCAGAAATTCCCCCTACGATATTCTTGAAAGGTAAGTCTTACAACTTTTCTACAACATATCTCATGAAAGGATGTCACCTCAAAAGGCAGCCCATTCCCATATTATGCTGATGACTTCAATGTAGTAGTCAACAACATCAAAAAAGTTTCTTCACATACAAGCCCCTCCCCCTGTAAACTAGATTCTACCCAATCCTGCATAGCTGAGGTTCTTTAAACCTAAGTACAAGTTTCTATATTCTATTTAAATTTAATCAAGATAAAATTTAATAAGAAAGCCAAGAGTTCTGTACAGAGCACTAGCATGTAAATTGTTTTTGATTAGTAAGAGTTCTCACCTGCCAACGCAAATACCTATAATCCATGTGTCCTACAAACAAAGATTTGGTTGTAAAGGCATAAGGCTGCACATCCACATCTGCTCTTGTCACCTTAAAATAAAACACAATCAGAATTTATTTTCATTCTCCAAGAAAGCAGAGATTATATACTTCTTTTCTATAAGCAACCTAAATGATACATGCAAATTATGGAATAATTCCATTTTAAAAAGTGATAATATGTGTAATTACATAACTCTTCCTCCTACACTCAGGTTTATTATCAGATATGTTCAAAATAAAGTCATGCGTATATGTCATAAGTATATAATCAAAGTTTGGATGGCCCTAGAGTTCAAAACATTCACATACTAGACAATATACCAAGGATTTCAATTCCCTTCCCATAACTTTGATGAGAACACTTGATCTGAGTAGAGCCCAAGTCATTTAAAATACATTTTTAAGACAGTAGGTCACAAGATATTTCTAAATTGGTATTTTCCTCTTGGTGCCAGAAATATTTTCTAGATCATAAGCTGGCCACTTACTGAATCTACTCTTCTGATGCCCAGTTTGACTGTTCTAAACAGTATTACATATTGCCAGATGAGTATATACTAGTAAGGAAACTCAAGGAAAGAACTAGAGTCACCAATTCACTACTTCAATGCATTAAAAAGCAATTGAGTAATATGCAATCAAGGTGAGAAACTCAAGACAAAAAAGTAATGAAGAGGTTGGTAGGATTTAGCTCAATAACTACAATGTTTAAAGAAAAAGAACTCACTGTGGTGTTGTTAAAATACTGTGTTTGAATTATTTCATTACAACCAAGATAAAAGGCTACCAATATAATGCTGCTCAAACTAAAGTTGTTTCTCTATTGTATCATCAAAACAGCTTAAGAATATCACACTATAATTCTGAAAAACAAGTAGTGCTGGACTCACAACCAGGAACCAGGTTCAAATTGCGGCTCTGAGAATTCCTAGCTAACCAAGTCATTATGGGCAAGATGTTTAACCTGAGATTTTTTAAATACTGGTAAAATGAGGATAATAATGCTTTTATCTTCTAGAGATGTGGGTATAAAAGCACTTTTTAAACCAAAAAAGTACTATATAAATGAAAGGTATCAATATCATACTGTTTGGCCAGCTACCCAAGATGCACTCCAGGTGTTTGGCAATAATTTCAGTGGGTACTTGAGCATTCAGAGCATTAACTGCCCTATGCATCCTTCATTTTGCTTGTCTCATTTGCAATTCTTTTAAAGGAACTAACTGCCCTCTGTAACACTACATTGCATAACTTCATGGTGGTTGGAACCAAATGCGTTAAAGAATCACAGGATGTTAGAAATGAAAAAGACCTTAGAAATCAACATAGAGCGGAACCCTCTTCTTTGATATTTTTTTAAAATAGGTAAGAACACTAAGACCAAGTAAGGTTAAGGTTTTGCCCAAGTCATATGAAGGAAAGGTGACAAGTGCATTGCCCAATATACTCCTTGGATAGATTCAGTCTTAACCACAGGGATGAAAACCTCTTCCCAACCCACTCCCTTGAAGGGTAGTTAAGAAGAAGTATGTGGTTTTTTAAAAGTGAAGGTTATTTAAGAAGATACAAAGGACTAGATTTCCAACAGCTGAAGAGGCAAGGTGGTCTAAGATGTCCTCAGCCCCCAACACAGATCTTGTAGGCACACGTATACAAGAGACAGAATAAGAAATTAGACACACTAAAGACAAGATACACACAGAGAGACAAAACCACAGAAAATCAGAAGACATTAGATGTAAGCCCTCTGAAATGTACTTAAATCCAGCTCCCTCCGTCCTTGAACTCACACATGCTTTTCCATATACACTTGTACTTAGCAGAGGAAAAACTGAAAGCTTCAGTCATCTGATAGTATCAGAAAATGGAAAATTTTTATACTATTAGGGTAGTATTAAACAATAATATTCTAGTACACTGGGTAGGACTTCTTTAGCTAGTCTAACTGGGACCTTATATTAAAAACAACATAAATAGGGGCAGCTAGGTGACACAGCTGATAGAGCACTGGCCCTGGATTTAGGGAGACCTGAGTTCAAATCTGCCCTTAGACACATAACACTTACTAGCTGTGTGACGCTGGGCAAGTCACTTAACCCCACTGCCTAGCAAAAAAACAAAAACAAACAAAAAAAACATAAATAATAACAGACCAACCTTATTGATGAAACTGGATTTTCCAACATTTGGATACCCACACAGAAGCAGCGTCCGAGTATTTGGGTCAATAGTTGGCAGACGGGATAAATGCTGACGAACTATTAAAAGTTCAAAGTGAGTGTGTTTAATTATATGCATTAACAAATGAAATAAGCAATTTAATTTCCTGTAAAAAGTACCAAAACTATAAAACTTTGTTTGAAAAACAACTAAACTCCAAGTTGCATTAGTATAACATCCAAATTTAAGAGAAAGCTGCTATATACTAAACAAAAGAATAAACATGATAAATTAGGAAACATATTTACTAGAAAATCACAAGTAGCATTTTTTTAAACTTGTAGGTACAAGAATGGGAAAAATAAAAGAAATTACATGCTTTTAAATAACTTTAGTTACAAAGGCCAAGAAGAAGGAATATGAATTGTGAGGTAGAGGTAATAGTGAAAAAAAATTATTTTACCTAACAGTGTTTTCATGAATACAAATAAGACTTTTCATTAATTAGGTGTGCTATTAATTTCTGAAGATTTAAACAGTGATACCACTCTTCAGCACATACCATAAAAACATCAAAGACAGAGTTGAATAAGATCCACGTGTGTGTACATAAACATATATGCAAATAAATTTTGCTGTACATATGTGTACATGTGTGTACATACACATATATATGTAAAAAAAATTTTGCTGTAGGCAAAGAATTATAGACAAAATTGGTGCCTGCCAAGTGGGGAATAACTGAACAAACTATGGTATATGAATGAAACAGAAATTTACTGTCCCAAAAAAAACCCAAAAAACAAAAAAAAACAGAAGGGATAGATTCAGAGACTCCATATAATTAAGACATAGATAAACTGATACAGTAAACAGAATCAGGAAAATACATTACACAATGGCTATAATACTGCAAAGAAAAACAAGTTTGAAAGACTTAGAACTCTGACCAATGCAGTAACTAATCTTTGACTGCAGAAGGCTGATGAGGAAAGCAGAGGTAATGGATTATAGATGCAAAATGAGACACACATTTTAGACATGAACATTACATGAATTTGTTTTATTTTACTATGTTTATTTGTTACAAGGGAGGGAAGAACTGAGAAAAGGATGGGGGGCAGCTAGGGATACAGATGCTTTCAAAAAGGGGGTAATCAATCGAACATTTAAAAACACACAGAAGAGAGCAGGATGAAGTTCTAAGGGACAAGACAAGCAAAGCAGTGTTGGCACTATTATTAATTTTAATATGTTTTTAAAAAAGAAATAATCTATGTAATGCAGATTCAGTTCTATGTTCAAAAAACCCTCTTTTTCTATGCTCCTTCAACATGGAAATGCCCACTTTTGTTGATAAATTTTAAAATCGCAATTAAAAAAAGGAAAACTATAAAATATAAAATTTTAAGATACTTACAAGGGTTAATTACTTTATCAGAGTATTGAACAAGAACTCTCAGAACAAGTCCTCCTCCAGTGCTTCACTGTGGCATGGAGGTGGCCCAGGGTTCTTGAAAGTTCTGCCATTTAAGCGAAAGTTCTGCCATTTAATCACAAGTTCTGAAGGTCCTAGACTTCATCTTGGCCCTGAAAGGCCAAGAAACCTCAAAAGGCATGAAGTATGATAGGCCCAGCGATGGGCTGTCTGTTACTAAAATACTAAGTTTGAAGAGGCTCTACCAGGTTGGATGTAGAATGATTTTTTTTTAAACCACATTAACTTTCAAGACCCTCTACAAAGCCATATAAACATAGGCAGTTGTGCTATAATGTGACATATGCTTTCCTAAAAATCACACTATGCCAAATAATGCAATTAAAACAACAAAGCTTATGTAGAAAACGGGGCTGGGTCACAAACTCAAACTCAGTTCCAGTGGAAGCCAGCACAGTAATGACGCTAAGGAACTCCAACCATGGGATTCCAGTCACTGCTCCACAAGGGATCACTCTACGGCTAGAAACACACAGAAGCAATGCAATGCTACCATCATCAGCCTGAATTTTGTCTGTGAAGGTGCCGTGGAGGTGGCAAGGGTCAAAGAGGGCAGGTCATCATCAAGTCTGTGCTGATGTTAGTCAATCAATAAACATTATTAAATTTCTACTATGTGCCAGGCACTATGCCAAGCCTGAGGGATACAAAGGGACAAAAGACAGTCACAAGAACTCTCAATCCACTGGGGGGAGGGGGAATAGACATGACAAGGGAGCTCCCTTGCCTTCCCTTCCATGCTTGTCTCTCCCCACCCTTACCTCTATGTTATTCTCCCTCACCTTCAGTAGATCTCTCCTCACCCTGAGTGGAGAAAGATGACTGCTACTACACTTTCCCCAAGATACAGCCAGACATCTCCTGTTTCCACAGCGGTGTCCCTTGCCCAACCCATCTCCCTCGTCATGCATGCCCCACAACTGTGATGAATTTTCCTTAATGACAAAATCATGAATAACCAAATACAAAATTCACGTTATGTTCAAATTGTTCCCTACTATGCCAACTGCAATGGAACAAATTCACTTTTTCAAAAGAAATGTTTTAGTAAAACTGCCTATATTGTGATCTGTATTAGGAGAAGCCACCAATGAAACATGAAAATAGGGAAATACTGAAAGTAATCACTAAAACAAGACAAGCAATGAAAAACTTATGTCAGTAATCAATATTTTAAAACAACTAGCTCATCAGTGTATGTACTCCCTTGAGTGAAGTAGATCATGTCCTTCTACACATAAATTTAGATGGTGTGAAGGTCTGATGAGTTTCAACCTTCCTGTGATAAAACTTCCAAACTTGAGTGGTTATCTGGTCTTCAGAAAAAAAGACACAATTTATCAAGAGGAATATGGTCTAAGCTTTCCCAGCTTGGCAGGAGCTGCCAAAGCTTCTTTCTAGAACCCATAATCATCTGACACAATGAGGATTAGATGAGGATTCTAGTTGAAGACTGACAATTAATGAAATTAGGAATTTGCTCTCAGCACATTATGTATATTTCAGCATGACAAGCATCTATAATTTTGGCCCTGTGTGTACCCCCCTCCATCAATGCAAACTGCCAACATTTGTATGCTTCGACAGAAGGCTTTGGGGAATTGCTGTGGTCAAAAAAAAAAAAAAAATCACAGCCAACCAGGAAAAGAGCTTCTGAATTTAGATAGGCTAAGTCCTCAAAGTGCTTACAGCCCACTGGCACCCCTAAGTAGGACTTTGTTGGAGACAGTTCAAATTAATTAAATTTAAACAAGATTAAAAATTTAAATAAAAGCTGGTTTACCTACGTATAACACATACCTTGTTCCAGATATTCCAAACTTTGTTTCTGTCTCTTGATAATTGTACACATTCGCCCCAGGGCTGCACGTTTGAGCTGCTTGCAGCGGTACAAAGAATCCCCATATTTCATAAGCCGAACATAATCTTTGGCAACACTTAGCAAAAGAAAAAAGTTACATAAGACTTTTCACTTCTGACAAAGATTTGTTGGAAATACTAAAAAAATACTAAGAAAATAAGATGTCTTACTTGTCCACTAGATTTTTGGCAATATTAATTTGTCCTAAGGCCAACTTGTAATGATCCTTGTCATAAAGAACATTCATCAAATCAGCATAAAATGGATGGATATCCTATAACATAAATAAAAAAGATTAACTGCCACTTTTGAAAAATAGTTTATCACCACTCTTCCCCAAACTAGTCTAACATCAACTTTCTGAATCAAGTTAAAATTCCCCTTCTCTCTTCCTCACCACCACCCCCACTTCAATCTTTCCAACCACATCTTCCATTACTCTTATCACCCTTCACTCCAATCAAGGCCACCAGTTTCAGAACCCAAACTAATCAGTACCACAGAATCATGGAAGACTTTATTAAGGGAGGTTAAATTTTCAACCAAATCTTTCAACCAAATCTTAAAAACAAAGTTCACAGATAAAAGGAAATCATAGGTAGGGTAATCATGATGTACAATGGCATGATGGTTGGAACTAGACCAACTTTCATGATTCTATGAGTTCTCTGATCAGATCTCTCTACTCTCTCTCCCCGCCTCCTCCCCTTCACCTCCTAGTTTGTCTATCTTAGTTTGCAACTGTCCACATTAAGGCCTTTCATCCATTTTTTTCTCTCTTCTAACAGTCCTCTCTCCAAAATTTAATAGCATTCCAAATTCTGCATATAGCAAACTCTCAATGTGCATGTTAACTGACTAAACTTTTTCAGTAAGTTTTTTATTTAGATGGTCTAGTAAAAATAACAGAAAAATACTGAAAAACATGTTTGCTTAAAAATTTGGATTCTCTCAAATTATTAAAAATAACTAGTTTAACCCCAAACATGAGCTTCCTGAAAGGACCAAGAAAAGTAAACACTTTACAATCAAAATTTCAGTGCTATGAAGAACCTCAACCAAACCAAGAGAACAATATGAACATACTTTTAAGGCTCTGTGTAGTTTTGTTTTTTTACACTAAAAGGATTAAGATATTTTATGAAACCCCCAAATGAAATCCATATTTTTAGTCACCTTACCTCTAAATGCCTCTATCTCCACCTTTCCTACGCATTCCCTTTCCCAATAAATCCCTTTCTCTTTCTGCCCCAGTGCCTGAAAAGTGAATATACATTATTTTAATCCCCCTCCCCCCACTCCCAAAAAAAGAAAAGAAATTACATCATAGAATTACTTACATCCAATTTGGGGAAGTCAGTTAAAATCTGGGTGAGTCTATCATGGTAATTCTGCTGAGTATATTTAACTTTCCTCATGTAAAAATGTCTAATGCGGTGAATTTGATAATGTTTATGAATGACTGTTGGAGTCTTTCGTTGAGTCTTTGACAGTGTCAGGTCTATAAAGTCCTGTAATCAAAGACTTTATTAGAGAAATTCAAGCTAAACTCTTTAAATGTCATACATTTATCAAACCTCTTTTAAAAGAAAAATGCTTCAAAAGTAAATTATATGAAAAATATTCATTTATTCCATATTTAACATTCAAATTATATTATATTGATTTGTCAATTATAAGCCTTCCATAATGTGTTATGAATATTCCAGATTTAGAAAAAAGAAAGCTGAAACAACAGGTACAATTCTTTAATTCCTCTTTAATGTATCATTTTTCTTTTGGCAGTAGAATACAATGCAATATTTTCATAAATATGACCTAGGATATACTCTTTACACCTGTCTATGGCTTTTATTCTTAAGGATATGTTTGGTGATGTAATTTTAAGTACAACCCCTCAATATAATGGCTAGAGCGCCAGGAGTCAGGAAGACCTGAGTTCAAATCCAGCCTCACATACCTTGTTTGCCTCAGTTTCCTTTTCTGCAAGATAGGGATAATAGTATCTACTTCCCAGAATTGTTATGAGGATACAATGAGGTATTTGTAAACCTTAGAGTGCTATGTAAATGCCATCTAACTAATCTAATTCCATGCCCAAAAAAATGCAAAGAAAAAAAAACCACTCTCTGAACCTCAGTATCCATTTCTGTAAAATGGGGATAACACCTATAGTACCAAAATGTGATAATATATGTAAAGCACTTTGCAAACTTTTATGCATTATGAACTATTAATAGCATTATATAATCACCCTTTATAATCCTTCCATTAAAGAATTTTTTTTGCTTTTTGGTGAGGCAATTGGGGTTAACTGACTTGCCCAAAGTTACACAGCTAGTAAGTGTGAAGTGCCTGAGGCTGAATTTGAACTCAGGTCCTCCTGACTCCAAGGTTGGAGGGCTACAAAGTCAAATTTATTGGCACCCCTCTGCACTGTTAGACCTTTTCCCCTGGAATCAGTATGACAGCTGAGTGTGATTAGCTGGGTTTTTAAAATGTATACTACAGTGCTTAGACATTTGGGCATAAAGGAGCAGAAAGATATTGGATAGGAGCAGCTAGGTGGACTTAGAACAACAGCTGAATTAAGGGAGGCAGCACAAACTATGTAAAATGTACTGGGCCAGGAGTCATGAGACATGGGTTCAAATCCCACCCTGCTACTTCCATATGTGACGTTGGGTAAGTCATACAGTATCCCCGGTCCTCATTTTTCTTACCTGCAAAATGAAGAGCTGAGATGAGACAGCCTCTCAGGTCTCTTCCAGCTCCTATGGTTAAGCCCAATGTGGACAAATGTATGACAAACTATAATGCAGGCTTCACCCGAATTAACAAAAGCAATATATCCAAAACAGTTTCTCTATCCTGATTAGAACTTATTTTAAGAGGATCACTGACAAAATGCATCAAGACCCAAGGAAAGAAAAGAAAGATGGCAAAGAGGACTTTGTTCCATGACATAAAAGATAAACAGCTGAAAGAACTAGAGATGTTTATTCTAGAGAAAATTGTCATTTCCCTCCCAAATGGACAGAAGGACTAAGAAAATGACAACCAAAGTATTTGGAGAACTATAGAGAAGTTTGACTTAACAGAAAAATATGTAGCAGGCCTCTACACAAGTCACTTGCAGGAAAATTCACAAATAAAATTTCCATCTTTAGAACAAACTCCCTTTTGTGTATGTGATATACCTTCAAAAATAGGTGGGTAATGATTGTCTCTTAGTTATGGATAGTTAAAAAAACAAAACATAAAAGACCATACAAGGAAAACATTACTTGACCATTAAAACCTCAAAATTTTTAAGGGAATTCCAGGGTGTCTTTATTAAAAATAATTATACTTTTAGAAAATTGCCCTGGTGCAGTTTCCCTATAATAAAAAAAGAAACCAAAAAGGTAGAGAATGGCTACAATTACTATTGAATAACAACTATTTCAAATCACTAAAAAATTTCTATTTTGTACTTTGCACATATTTTTGTCACAAAGACATTCTCAATTCATTCGATATGCCTGTCTACCACAAAGAACTAATTTGTGTTACAACGTTCAACATGGCAGATATGAAAGAAACTATGTTCCCGTGTTCTAAACATGTAAATTAATGAGATAATGGTACTTAAACAGTGACTACAATGTATCATAACATTCACTTAGAGGAATGCACAAAGGACAAAATATGATCTAAATCCTTAGGTGAATGTCATTAAACAACTATGGCTGTAAAATGAGAAACAGGATCACAAATTTAGAGACACAAAGTATTATAGAAGCCAACCTCCTCCCTCATTTACAGAAGAGGATACTGAGGGCCAGAGCAGTGATTTGCCCAAGTTCATATGAAGACCAGTATTTGAAGCCAAGTCTCTTTTTACTGCACCATAATGCCATAGCATCTAGTACTAATCAGGTATATGACCAATGCACAGAGTAGGTGGGCAATCAATAGGGTTCTTCACATAAGGTACCTACTATATTCCAGGAAACATAATAGATGCTACAGACACAAAAATGACAACAGTCCCTTAATCATATATATATATATATATTCAATGAAGTACTCCTGAATGGCTCTTAAGAATTTCTCTGAAGGAAATTGTTTGCTACACTAACTAAAATGATGGGAGTTTCTGCTATTTTGTGTCTGCCTATATTTGTTGACATTGTGAGCTCCAGAAAGCAGATTTTTTTCACTTTTGTTATTGTACTCCCAGTGCCCGACACATTGTGAGCATGTAATGACTGCTTGTTGACTGACAGTAAAGCAGCTCTGTAACTTACTCAACAAGTAAATCTATGGAATGAGGGGACACTGGGTTGTTTGATCCCCAAAGCTCCTGTCCTTAATCTCTTATAAAACACAAAACTACAGCTTTTCCACAGGGTAGTGTGGTGAAAAGAGAATTGCATTTGGAATGAGGGAGGCTGGGTATGAATTCCAGTTCTGCCACCTACCTTTGTGAGCTTGGGCAAATCACTTAAGCTCTACTGGCCTCAGTTTCCTCCTTAGTATAATGCAGTTAATCTAGGTCAAAGGTTCGTACTTTTTTTCTGTAACGACCACTCTCTGGAAGTCTGATGAAACCAATAGACCCTTTCCCAGAACGTTTATAGCTTACGTTCATAATTGGAGCAAGTGCTAACTCTCAGTTTGCAGTTAATTAAAATAAAGATGTTTTTTCCCAACCAAGTTCAAAGATGCCCTGAAATCTATCCACTGATTCCCTTCTGTGGACCCCAGATTAATAATAACTCCTGTTCTACACAATCTCTATGGTCCCTGCCAATTTTAAAACTAAGATCATGGGACTTTCAGCGAATCATCCATAACAACACGGGGCAAAAAATCTCCAAAGATCAAGACACATCAGCCTTGTCTTGGAAGCATCACATTCCTTAAAAGATCACTTACAATGTTAACGATTATGGTTATAATGGCTAGCATTGGCAGAGTGCTTTAAGGCTTGCAAAGCACTTTACAAACATTTTTTTTATCCTCACAAAAACCCTGGGCAGGAGATGCTATTATCCCCATTTTGCGGAAAACTAAAGCAGACAGAGTTAAGTGGTATGTCCAGGGTCGTAGGGCAGTTAAGCGCCTAAGCCCGAATGACTCCAAGTCCAGCATTCTGTCTACTGCTACAAATCCTTCCCCTCCCCCACCAAAAAAATCAATTAGGAAGAAGCAAGTCTAGATGAGTAGCCCATCTGGTGCAACACCCAAAGCCCCTGTCCCGCTAAGGCTTGGGCGGCGGGGCCCGGGGAGCAAAGGGGCACAAGGCCCCCCCGGGGGTCCCCACAGGGAAACAGGCGGCACCTAAAGGCCCCGGCAATGGGCGGCTGCTCACGAACGAGCACGAAGCTTTTCACGGTTCGGCTCTGCCTGTCTCGGCCCGGCCCGGCGGCGGGACCCGGCGCTAGGTCCCACCGGCGCCGGCCTCCCCCGTCTCTCCCTACCCTTGCACCAGAGCTCCGGAGACGGGCCGCAGCGCACGTGTCACCCACCAGTACCGCTCTCACGCGCGTGCGCGCCCCTGCTCCTCCCCAGAGAGCAGCATGGATAGAGCGAAAGGACACCCGCAAAAGAGGACGTGGAGCAGGGAAACAAAGGAGAAGGAGGCGCAGTTCGCCGGTACCTTGGCGGTGGGGACCACCATGATCTTCTTAAAGTTGTACAACGCCATGCTGCCAGCCGGCTCGCAAACTGAGGAGCCGGAAGTAAGTTGCTCGGGAAATGAACACAGAGAAAGATGGGACAAGACACTTCCGCTGACGTAGAGGATGTGTCGGGGAAACGAGCTGCGCAGCCGCGTGAGTTGGGGCTGAAGGCACTTCCGGCGGAAGGCCGCTCTGAGCCGGTGTCGCCTCCCAGAAGCAAACGGGCTGCGGCTCCGCCTCATGTCTGGTGCTTGTCCCGACGTGATTCTGGAACCGCAGAAACATTGAGACTGCGCGGGGGCAGTTAATGAAAATACCCTCTTGTCCGCGGAGCCCGAAATTAGTCTCGGCTTTGGTTAGAGAAGGCAGCCGAGCCTTAAGTGGTGCCCCCCAGAGGCCCACCTCCGCATTGCGACTGCGGGGGGTGGGGGGAGAGGGCCTTCCAGGAGTTAAGGGCAAGGGTGCCGCGCCCCCCACCCCGAACCCTCACCGAACCCAGAGTTAGCAGGAGTGGCTCCGCTGGCCTGCCTGACGCGAATTTAAATTCAGCAGAAGATAGAGACTTTTTATATGCACCACTCTAAAAACACAAAGTTTGGAGGAGGGAAAAAGATTCCCCAAGAAGCTTACATCCAGTTCTGGGGGAGAGGAGGAGCACCATAATAAAACTCTTAAAAAAAAAATAGCCATAATTTCATCAGTATACCGAGTGCGCCTGGAGAGGAACTTAAGCCACTTGGATCCGCCTTCCTTTGTGGCTCAGGTATCTTAATGAGCTGCCCGGGACTTCTGAGAGATGAAATAATTTACTTAGTATTTACATAGTCACACGATGTGGTCAGTGGCAGGACTGGAACTCAGGTGTTCCTGACTCATGCCAGCCCCCTTCAATCTCCTGGGCCTCTACTGCCTCTCACAAGTGAAATAACCTGGATAAACATAATTAAAATAGGAATAGAACCAAAGAGAAATGCAAATTTGTTCTGGAATATAGGGAAATTTGGGAGGGAGAAAACTTAAGCAGGAAAGCGAAGCAAATTAGCAAATCAAAGCAATTTAGAAGAGGAGCTCAGAGCTAGGTCTTGAAGCACATAAGTTTGGGACTATATACATACATATATATAAAATATACACATATACATAGATAGACTTGGGAAGAGAAAAAACTAAGCTAAGAAGATCAAGGAAACAGAACAGGAGATTTTTAAACCCTAGAGATAGATACAGAGAAAGATAAATAGGACATTTAAGGGGTACTTAACATGGAATTAAACTGAGTTAATTGTAGATGTGGAGGACAGACTTGCTCGTAAGGCTTGTAACACTTGAAGGTGGCAAAGCTTAGAATGATGCTGAGGAGGAACTAGTTGTCCAATTTGGCTTGAATGGACTCTTCATGCCCGTGCTGCTCTAGGTTTATGATTCTAAGAAACTGAAATTGAAAATGGAATGACAGGTAATAGTCCCCAGAGAAGAGAGAAGACAATCAGATTAAGGGCATTCCTCTATGGAGGAATGAGTGGATGTGTAAAGACATAGAGGTTTTGAGATATGGAGGAAGGAAGATAATAAAGCTCATGATCTGTGTTCTCAACTGAGTAGGAGACAAAAATCATGTGGAAAAAGGGGAAGAATGGGACTTGAGAGATGAAGGTTTGAAACAACCACAGTGGGGAGTATGACCAGTTAAAGATATATATGAATTTGTATTGGACCCAATCACGGGGGTGGGGTGTTGCAGGAAGGAAGGGAGCTTGTAGTTGAAGGAATCAAGGAAGGCTTCATGGAAAAGGTAGTACTTGAGCTGCATCTTGGAGGAAGAAGAGGATTGTTTGGTGAGGGGGGATTGCGTTCCAGGCACCAGGGATAACCAGTGCAGGTGCTAGACCAGGGGTGGGGAGCCTGAGGCCTGGAGGCCAAACTTCATAGAACAAATCCCCTTAATAAAAGATTTTGTTCTGTAAAACTTGGACTCAGTCAAAAGCCTGCTAGATTGTAGAAGGCAGGAAGGAAAATAATGTATAATGAAATTGGGAAGATAGGTTCGGGCCAAGTTGTGAAGGAAGAGTGTTAAAAAGCTATGGGTATGCATAATGCAAGGATGTTTAAGAAACTGGTTAGGGTCTTTAAGAAGCTTGCAATCTAGTGAAAAATAAATATGTGCATGCTAAATAACTATGTAGACTGCTAGCCAGTAAATGTCCCATGATTAGTTTGGACAAATACTATAGGAGGCAAGTAGAGGGAAAATCTCTGGGTCTTAGAGTTAGAAGAGCTGCCTTGGCCTTGACGTTGGTTCTGGTACTCTAAGTCATTTAACCTTGCTAAGCTTCAATATTCTTATTATGAGGCTAATAGCAATTGCCTTCTTTACAGGGTTGTTTGAAAAGAACTTTGTAAACCTTAAACTTGTGAATTACATATGAATTATTGAAATGTTTAATAGTAGTTCAGAGGAAGGAAAAGATCACTTCCATTTGAGTTAATGAGTAGACTTTTTTGAGAGATGACAAAATTTAGGTGGGCATTGGAAGATGAGTTATATTACAGTGGGGCAGCATTCCAGGAAGAGAAAATGGGGTAACTAAAGGTGAAGAGATAGAAAGGCAAACGGCTTGCTCCAAGAGCAGTCGACAAACCAGTTTAGCTGAGGAAAATGTTTGCATAGAGGAGTACTAGATGATAATCTTGAAAAGGTGTATTAGGAGAAGATTGTGGAATACCTCAAAAGCCAGATATTAGAGTTTGGAATTTCGGAGTCATTGAAACTACTTAAGCAGAGGAATTATGTGTTCAAAATAATGTTTTAACAAAATTCCAATGGCAGCAATATGTAAAGTATTAAGGGTCTGAACTAGGATGGTAGCAGTGAAAATGGAGAGGACAAATGTGAGAGACATTAATCTTCCAGTGTACGGGTGGAAGTGGGGCTAAATCTTAGTGATCACATTTCAGAGCAATGGTTGAAAATAAACTGGCTTTAGAAGTTGACTAGAATCACACAACCTCTATTTTACAGTTAAGAAAACTGAGGCCTCGAAATGGATGTCCAATTGACATCTTAAACTCAACATGTACAAAATGAAACTCATCATCTTTCCCCCTAACCTGTTCCCCCTCTCCTCTCCTCCACCTTCCCTATTACTATTGAGAGTAACACCATCCTCGCAGGTCCTCATGTTCAAAACCTAGGAGTCACCCTGAATTCCTGGCCACCACCCCTATACCCAATCTATTGCCAAGGCCTGTCAATTTCACCTTTGCAACATCTTTCATATATGCCCCTTCTCTCCTCTTGACACCGCTACCACTCAAGTTCACTCATGCCTGGGTTATTATAATGGCCTGGTGGTGGGCTGGCCTGCCTCAAGTCTCTTCTCTTTCCAGTCCATCCTCCATTCAGTCACTAAAGTGATTTTCCCAAAGTGTAGGTCCAGTCATCTCTGTCTCTCTCTGTCTCTCTCTGTCTCTCTCTCTGTGTCTCTCTCTGTGACTCTCTGTCTCTTTCTGTCTCTGTCTCTCTGTCTCTCTGTCTCTCTCTCTCACACACACACACACACACACACACACACACACACCCCACCGCACCCCCATTCAAGAAACTCCAGTAGCTCCCTATTACTCTGAGATCAAATGCAAAATGCTTTGTTTAGCATTCAAAACTTTTTATAACCTAACCTCTTCCTACCTTTCCAGTCTTCTTACACCTTACTCCCTGGATGAATGCTCTTTAATCCAGTGACACTGGCCTCCTGGCTGGACCAGGAACAAGACATTCCACCTGTCTATTCTGGGTATTTTCTTTGGCTGTCCCCCCTACCTGGAATGGTCTTCTTCTTCCACTCCAATTGCTGACTTCCCTGGCTTCTGTTAAATCTCAACTAAAATCTTGTTATTTGCTGGAAGCCTTCCCCAACCTCTCTTAATTCTAGTGCCTTCCATCTGTTAATTATTTCCTGCTTACCCTGTATATAGCTTGTTTGTACATATTTGTTTGTATGTTGTCTCTTCCGTTACATTGTAAGCTTCTTGAGGGCAAGACTGTCTTTTGCCTCTTTTTTGTATCCCCAGTGCTTAGCACAGTGCTGGCACATAGTAGGCCTTTAATAAATATTTATTGCTTGAGGGATTGATAAGTGCCAGGCACTGTGTATGTATACAAAGGTGAAACAGTCCCTGCCCTTAAGCAGCTTGCATTCTACTAAACAAAAGAAAAGAATAGATTCCCCTGTCCATTTTTCTACATCTGTCATCTAGAAGCAGATACACACACACACACACACACACACACACACCACCACCACCACCACCACCACCTGGAGAACAATTTTCCAAAACAACATGTAAGGAGGAGGCAGGGAGAGGAAAGGGGCAGGGTGTGGGGCGGGGTGTGGAGCAGGACTCTGTCCACAGGAGCACTTGTTTTATATTGGTCCTACAGGTAGAAAGGCAGAAATGTAACAAGCAGGCTTGGAAAACAACCAGTTTTAGAGAAGAAAAGGGGAATGGAAAGGAAGGACTGATCAGGTTGCAGGTGCAATCTCTGCATAAGCTACTAGATGGTACTTCAAGCATAACCAGCTCCAACTCCCTCCCTTTGTAAATGCACAAAGGGAACATAGGCATTCCAAAACCCAGTCCCCTTTCAGGCTCTTATGCACATATTCTTTTCAAAGAGTGTTCATCTGGCTTCCAAAGGTCCCAATGCCCTAGCCTGGGTTTCTGTCTTTAGTATGAAGATTCTAATCAGTAATTAATGATTTATCAAAGTAGCTCTGTTCCAATTCTGTTGAGAGTCTCATATTCCCAATTTTGTGCAACCCTAAAGGATTAATCATATATAGATTACAGTACATTTTACAGAATGAAATACAAAGGGAAAGGTACTACATTAATTCTCCACAGTAGCTGGGCTTTGGTGAGGTCCATATATTAAATTCCCTTAATGATTCCTTTGGGCCTAGTTAATCATGAATGATCAGAATTACTTTTTAGGGAAGTACTCTCAAGCTTTAAAATATCTTGGGAGACGGCTCTTATAATAACAACTTTCATACTCAAGAAGATTACATTCTAGTGGGGGAGACAACATGCAAATAACTATGTACATACAAAATAGAAGGAGGAGTATGAAAAGGAGAGTCATTAGCAGCTGAGATGGCACTGATAGTGTTCTTGATGCAGCTGGAGGAATTCCACTGGCAAGCCAGGAGTTGAGTTATTGTTATAAAAGCCAGCAGTGGAGAGCAGAATGTACGTGAAATGATTCCCTCCATGAGATTTTAAAGCTTGAGAGTACTTCCCTGAGAAGTTCTTAGCCCAGTACCTGGTCTATGGTAAATGCTTAGTGAATGATGATTTATTGATTGATTTCTATCTCCTCCCAAAGTTCTATAGCATTTTTCTTATGTATCTTTCTTCTGGCATTATTTCCTTTAAAACACACAGACTCTTCTCTTACACTAGCACCACATTAGACACTATTTCAAGATGGAAACAGTATAGGGGAATGCAGAGGAGAAGAAAAATCTGGCCTAGTGAAGGTTATAAACATATCAATAGATACAAAATAATTTTTCTGACATCCTCTGAGCCTGGAATAATATTTCATGAAATAGCTAATAGTAACATTTGGGCATATGCAAGTAGATATATCCTATATGCAAATGGAGATAAAGAATTGAAAGGGAAAAGTAATAGAGCAGGTGTTTATATTCCTTCTCCAACATCCATATATTTGGCAGTCATATATAAGTCATGTAAAAAAGTAGAACCCTGAGGGAATGATTGAAAAGGACCTTAGAATGACGCTGTTATTACCCAAACATCATATTCCCTCCTCTTCCTTCTACAGGCAAATTTCTGGAACTGGTGATCTATACATATTGTTTCCATTTCCCCAACAACAGTTCAGCAAGTGAATATTTAGGACTTAAACAGTATACTGTATTAGGTGTACTTTCTTTTAATCTCTTTGATTTTTTTTCCATTCAGCCCACCGAAACAGTATTCTCAGGTCACTGCTGACTTCCTAATTGCTCAGTTCAGTGTCCTTTTCTCAGTACCCTTTTACCTTGCCCTTTCTGCAACATATAACACTGTTGATTACCTCCATCTCTTTGAAATTCTCTTTTCTCCTAATTTCTGTGACATTGCACCCTCCGGGTTTATACTTCTACCTCTCTAACTGCTGCTGTTTACTGTCTAGTTTTCTAAAATTTGAGCATTGCCCTAGATTCTTTACTCTGCCTTTTGTATTTCTGTTTCTAAACTCTCTCCTTTGTACATCTCATCCCCCTCTGATAGCCTTGAATATCAGTTCTGTGCTGAGCTACATCACAATCCTTGAGCTCTTTCTCTACTTCCAATCTAACATTTCTAATTATCTGCTATATATTTCTATCAGCATAATCTGTTTTCACCTCAAAGTCAGTATATTTAAAACTAGATCCATTATTTTTACCAATAAATCAACTTCTATTCCTGAATTCTGTTTTTATTCATGATACTATCCTTCTTCCACAAATCCAGATTCAAATCCATATTATAGTCATCTTCAGCTTTTCCTTCTCTCTCATCCCCCAAACAAGTCCTAAAAATTCTACTTTCACAATATCACTCATATGCATCCCTTACATTCTCACTACCACCACCCTACTTCAGTCTCTGAAACCTGCTTTGTAACCATTACAATAAACTTCTTACTTACTGGTCTTCCTATTTCTAGTTTTCCTTCAAGTCTTCATTCTAATCCATCTTGAACCTAGCTGCTAGCTCTTTTTAAAGTAGTCTTC
The DNA here is from genome assembly GCF_900497805.2 of Vombatus ursinus. Classification (NCBI taxonomy): domain Eukaryota; kingdom Metazoa; phylum Chordata; class Mammalia; order Diprotodontia; family Vombatidae; genus Vombatus; species Vombatus ursinus. Next base: position 13,399,338 of record NW_020954630.1, on the reverse strand, counting down.
TTTTTATGTCACTCTCCCATAGGGAACTTATGCCAGTGATTTTTAAACTTGTTTTTAACATGTTTGTATTTATTTCTATATAATTTTTATCTACTCTACCTTATCAAGATCACTTAGAATATTTGTTTTGTTATTTGTCATGTCACTGATTGAAAACCATTATCTAAAGGATTACATTCAACAAATATTTCTTAACATTTGATATCTGCAAGACATTATGCTACATACTGAGGATACAAAGATAGAAATGAACAAGACTTCTGTCCAGAAAATGATGATTTAATGTGAATGTTAGAGGAAAAAGACAAGTACAAGTATAATAAATAAGTATATAACAAGGAAGAACAAGTTAAGTACAAAGGAAAGGTACTATGAGAAATTTGAGTAGAGAGATTTACATTTCAGCTAGGGAGGGACTGAGGAAAGATCAGGTAAGTCTTCATGTAGATGGGAGGCATCTGACTTGGGCATTGAAGGAAATGAAAGATGTTAACAAAGATGGCAGGGATGAAATATGTATGTATATACATATGTATGCATATATAAATATATATTACAGATGTGAAGAATAATATGAGTGAAAGGATAGAGATAAGAGAGGGTAGAATAGTAAGTGGAGACTAATTCCCCTGGACTGGAACACAGTACAAGAGGGGATACACAGAAGGCTGGACAAGTAGGTTGGAATGATATTGTGTAGGAATTTGAATACCAAAATCTGAAAGTTGTATCTCAGTATCAAAGCAATGAAGTTTTTCATGAAGTGTGCATGTCATGGTCAGAGCTGTGACTTAAAAAAAAAAGTAATAGTGTTATATAATGGATAGATAGCTAGCCTTAAAGTCAATAAGACTTGGATTTGTCTCACCTCATATTTATACTCCCTCAGACACTCTAAATTCATAGTTCTCAACTTACTCATTTCATATTATTTAGTCTTCTACCCCACCTCAGACACACAAAAAGATGGTTATATTCTTGACCTTGCTTTTACCTGCAAATTCACCACTTCTATGTTCATGAACTCTGGAATTCCTTTATCTGATCACAATCCATCATTATTTCACACCTCCCTCAGCTCTTCAGTGCCAAACTCTATTCTTCTACACTGTGACCTCTAATTTCTCAACCCTTCGTTCTTTCCCGGTCTATAACCCCTCTACTGCCTACCTTCACCCCCTTTTCCCATCTTGGCCTCTTGGTGAACCAGTTCAACTTTACCCTGTCCTCTTAAATCCCTTGCCGTCTGTTGTACAGCTTTTCTTGCCTTGACAGGTGTCAGCCTTAGATCAACCTCATCAGCCACACCTATTCATGTGCTACTGAAGGAAGCCAGAGAAAATCACAAAGCTATGCTAACTGGGCTTATTGCAAATTTATGCTACATAACTTCAACTGGGCCCTCAGTGATACAAGGTAATTCTTTTATACCTCCTCCATTAGCTATCCTACTTACCACAGTAGTTCTTCCAATTCCTCTCATAACCTCCCCTGGATCCTCTTCCCTCTATCCTTTCAGCTAAAGACTTTGCCTCATCTCTCACTGGAAAGATTTTGTGTCTGAACTTTACTGGTTAAGTAAAAGAAGATTCCACCATTTTGATAAAGGCATTGTAGTAAACCTTTAATGCCAAGTTCCTTGTTAGAGACTGCTAATTTTCCATATGTGACTAAATAATGTATATCTTAGAAATTTTGGAACCTGAATTAGTAGCCAGATCTTCACTGAGTAAGCACTATCACGGGACAAGAAAAATCACTTCCCCCCAAAAAACACCCTCGTTCACAATGTTTATATGCATGTGGAGGGAGCTGAAAATGGGGCATTTGAGAATAATACCACTTTCGAGGCCACTTGTTTTTAAATTGTGCAGCCAGAAAAGTATGCCTGTGAATGTATGAGTCATGACTCATCCCTGGCCACTTAGCTGTAACCTCAGTGATGAGGTACTAAGCACTAGACACCATCTGCATGTTGATGAGAGTCAGCATTCTTCTCCATTCTACTCATGCTTGTGCCATTCCTGTGCAAGGCTTTTCCAGTAGCAGGTGTTTACAATGTGCATCTCAGATCTGCAGGAAGTAATCTCCCTTCTGAACATACTATTAATGCTGTCTATCTCTTGGGAAATTTGGGTTGTTGAATACCCTTTCCAAGAAGAATAGCTGGAAAAGATCCATGTAGCTGAAGCTAGATTACTCAAATGTGACTTGTTTCCTGGAAATATCCTGTTACCAGGAATCCTAACACAAAGTTTCTTGAGCCAGTCAAAGGTAAGACTTGCTTATGGAGCATATTCCTTTGCAACTTTTTCTTGTAATTGCTGTCTATAAGAGCTATACAACCACATAGATACACTTATTTTTCAGGATTCTTTAAGTTATAGGATTGGGCTTCTATTTACTTCCACACACTTGTACCCACCCCTTTTATTCTACTCTATAGTTGATGAATATGTGTATATACAAGGGAACTGAGTCTGAATTTCTTGCCTAAAAGGAGGCTATGTGTCAGATTTAGTAATATAATCAATCAGAGGCTAGTTTTCAGGTGTTAAAAAGTATGAAGCCTTCACTGACTGATTTCTGAAGCCTATATTGTTGTCTCCTTTAAAAAAAATTGAATTGGAACTTAAGTCTTTACCTTTTACTTTGCTACATAAATCATATGTTGTCTTATGTTTTCTAACTATTTCACCATGGCTTCTTGCATCTCAAAAAAGAATTATTATACTTGAGAGCAGGACTCCTTCTCATACATCTTCATATCCCTCTCAGCACATAGGATTGGGCAGAGCACACAGTAGACACTTAAAATAGGTTTTTATACCTGGTTTGATTAAATTATTGCATAGATACTACCTTCATACACAGGAATAAGGGTAGTACCTGTGGTTTTATTGGTAAAAGGAAACACTGAGGAAACAGTGCCTTCTCTGCAATACACAGTCTTAAAAAGTTGCCTAGATCACTGAGAGAAAAATGACTTGTCCTTGGATACAATACAGGTCTGACGCAGAACCCGAACCCAGATTCCCCTGGCTAGCTTTCAGTCTACTGTACCATACTGCCTCTCACCTTGTTTTTAATAATCATTTGGAATTAGGGAGAATATAAAATTCCTAAGGAGTCCTTTAGGGTCCAAACTAAAATTGGACCCATCTGGTTCTCTGGCTGCAAGCAGATTAGAATCCTAAAATGGATCACAAGATTATATTGCTTTCTTAGGAGTTCTCAATACTTAGAACTTAGATCTTTAAAAGAGTAGGTCTCCTGGGCCTGTCCCAGCCTGTCATGTCTCCCACTGTGGTGACCTTATTAATCTAAAGGCTTCAGAATTCTTTGAATTCCAAAGGGTGCAGGCTAGGGATTCCCTAAAGGGCAGTATATACCCACTTAAGCTCATACCAAGCTTTGAATAGCCCTTAACAAGCAGACACATTTCACTTATGTTTGTGGGCCAGGTTGATAAACTTACAGAGCTGGTTTGATAACATTTCATCAGCCTACAATGTTTATGTACCTCACTAAGCTTTTCCCATTAGCACTGTTCAGGACTGAAGTAGAACAGGTCTATTTTTGTCCTAGACTTTTGACTCATTGTCAGCTTACATATATACAATGACATCTCGGCCGTTAGCCCCCAACAGTGTAAGCTGTACATACAATTTGATACATCTCCATATAACTTACAGCTTTTAAAAGAAAGGTTCAAAAAATTCACTAATAATCATGACTGTATGACTACCTAGGATATTTTGATTAAATAACTGATCACTATGTTTTTTCCCTAGTACAATATTTGGGTTCCAAGTTCACAGCTAGTTCAAACTCCTCAGGCATCATCTCCATTTTGTAAAGGAACACATGAAAATAAACTAGAGATAGAACCCACAGGTATTAGTTGTGTCTTTCTCCTTAGTGCATCCATAATTTGCCTTGTTCTATTCACTTCCCTAAACTTCTCCATGTGGCGGAGAAGTTAACTTGCTTTTTGTCTTCTTTTCCTTTCAGACCACTGCTTTGTTGCCATCACTCAACAGCCTCTTCTCTACTATATCACCCTATCCCCATCATCAATTATATGTCAACCTTCAGCACATTCTGTGCTCTTCCTCATTGATCTTGGAAATGGTGTCATAGTCTTCCATTTAAAATATTTCTTTTACCATTATCTTTAACAACTTTAACATCTATGTTCATGACCTTTGTAAATCCTGACCTCATAGTTTCATGACCTCTTCAGTTCTACTGCTGGAAAAAAAAATCACAAAATGGCAGATTTTATCTATTATTTGTTTATGCTCAGATGGAGTCTCACTGATGCTCTGCATTCTTCTTATCTACTCCAAATATTTCCTGGAGCTTGTGCTGCCACTGTCCTTGTGCTCTCAACAGATGACCTCAGCAACTTACTGAAATCAAGGCAATCTGAAGCGTACTTCCTCAATTCCCCTACTCTTCACCCTGCTCCTTTTTACCTATGTCTTCACCTGTCCTGAGTCCAAGGAAAAGATGTCTTTCCTGGACAAGGCTAGCCTCTTGATCCATGTATTTGACCCCACTCCACTTCTGACATGTTAGATATATGACCTTGGGTGACTGACAATCTCTGAATCTCAGTTTCCTGAGCTGTAAAATGGGAATAACATTCATGTTACCTACAGAGTTGTGAGGAAAACTCTTTATAAGCTTCAAAGCACTAAATAAATAACCCATGATTGTATCATTATATTTCAACTCATTATGATGGTAATAATCCCCTCCAACCACCCAGGAGACTTCACTCAATCAATTTTTTCTTCACTTTCTTGCATTTTCAATTTCTGCCTTGCCTTCCCTTCTGCATATATATATATATGTGTGTGTATATATGTATGTATGTATATATATGTATATATATAACATATATATGTGTATATATACATATATGTGTATATATACATATATATACATATATATATATGTTGGCCCCCCAGGTCTCCCCTATCCTAAAAGACATTACTGTTTCTTATCAAGCTCACTTCCTTCTCAAGCTATTGTTACAAATCCACAACTCCCTTTAATTGAGAAATAGTGCTCTCTAAAATGTCAGCAATGGCCTCCTAATTTAAAATTCCAATAAATATTTTTTCTCAATCTTCATCTTCCTTTTTTTCCTTTTCAGCCATTGACTGTGTTGACCACCACCATTCCTTGATGTTCCTAATCCTTTACTTATCGACTTGTTCTTTGGTGATGTCTTCTGCTCCCACAATTTCAACCATCACCCCATATGGACAGCTCCAACTGCCAAGAAAAGCATTTAAGCAGTTGTTCTTCTTCTTGTTGTCATTCAGTTGTTTTCAATCCTGTCTGACCCTTTGTGATCTCATTTGGAGTTTTCTTGGCAAGAAATTCTGGAGCGGTTTACCATTTCCTTCTCCAGCTCATTTTACAGATGAGGAACTGAGGTAAACTGGGTTCAGTGACTTGCCTACAGTCACATAGCTAGTAAGTGTCTGAGGCCAGATTTGAACTGAGGAAGATGTCTTCCTGACTCCAGGCCTCACTCTCTATCCATTGCACCACCTAGCTGCCCCCTTTAAGCAGCAGCTTGATGCAATTTTATTTGTGTACCAGGAAGACCAATCTAGAAATTAAATGCAAGATGGATTGGTGGGGAAAAACAGTGATGGCATATTAAGCTCTATGTGTCTATAATTAAACTCCTTATTCTCCCCCAATCCCTACCAGAATCCTTTTCCTATTCCTAACTTTCTGTCTCTGTTGATGACACCACCATTCTACCAGTCACCCATGTTTATAAACCCAGGGTCATCCTTGATTCTTCTCTGTGCATTATCTCACATATTCTATCAATCATCAAATACTATTGCTTCTTTGCTTCTACCATCTCTCTATTATATCTATCCCTTCATTACCTTTCTGATTGCTACTACACTAGTTCACTTATACTGTTGAAAAAGCCTTCTGCCAGGTTTCTCTTCAGTATCTTCCCTTCTAATCCATCCTACATGTTACTGCCAGATCAGCTTTCCTGATAAGCAGGTAAAATTGCATTAATCCATTGCTTAAAAACTTTCTGTGGCTTCTTATTACCTTCCAAATTGATAGGAAACATCCAATTTGAGTTTAAAGGTATGCCACAATCTACTTCCAACCTATCTTTCTAACTTTATCTCATACTACTCCACTTCACATATTCTACGCTCCTGACAAATGGATTACTTATAACCTCCTCAATATATATGGATGTTTTTTTCACCTCCTCTCATTATGTTCACTATGTCTGAAATAGAGTAGCTGGGTAGCACAATGGATAGAACACTACATCTGAAGTCAGGAAGACCTAAGTTCACTTTGTGAATTCAAATCTAGATTCTTACTAGCTATGTGATGCTGTGAAAATTACTTAACTGCCTTAGTTTCCTCAACTGTAAAATGTGTCTAATAATAATACCTCCTTCCCAGGGTTGTTATGAGGAGCAAATGAAATATATTTGTAAAGTGCTTTGCAAAACTTAAAGCATTATACAAATGATAGGTGTTATTAAAGAGAGCTATTAGAATGCCCTCTTTTTTCATCCTATCTGCTGATACCTTACACATTCTTCTGTCAGAGTTCTATAATCTCTGATACAGAGATATTCTAAGAATGTTGTTCAGCCATTTCAGTCATGGTCCTACTCTTCATGACCCCATTTGAGGTTTTCTTGGTAAAGATACTGGAGTGGTTTGCCATTTTCTTCTCTAGCTCATTTTACAGATGAGGCGAACAGGGGTAAGTGACTTGCCCAGGGTCACACAACTAGTATGCATCTGAGGCCAGATTTAAACTCAGGAAGATAAGTCTTCCTGAATTTAGGCCCGGCGCTCCATCCACTGTGCCACCCAGCTGCTCCACATTCTAAGGATGAGGGTTTAGCTTAGAAACTACTGTCAATGATTAAATTCTATTGACTTTGTGATGCAGATTCATCATTTCCTTGGTGTTTCCCAAAGACTTTAGCAGTATGTACAAGTACACAAGACTCACACACCAAAGGAAATATAAGAGTAGACACATTTTAAAAGACACCACAATATGCTTGACTCCCAAAGCTGCACTAGACCTATTGCAACCTGTTGTGCTTGGGCCTTCATTTTGGCCATCTATAGAATGCTATACACAAGGCATGTTGTGTTGCAGACACCAACAGTGGAAATCCTACTTATATGTGCTAGATGATGTGGGAAGAGTGGTGTACTTCTTGAGAATACTGAATATAACTGCTACCTCTGACCATTGTATTATTTCTTCTGCTTTGTTAACACATTCAAGGCACAGCTTAAATTCCATCTTTTTCTTTCTTTCCTTCTTTTTTTTTCGTGGCAAGGCAATTGGGTTAAGTGACTTGCCCAGGGTCACACAGCTAGTAAATGTCAGGTGTCTGAGGCTGGATTTGAATTCAGGTCCTCCTGACTCCAGGGCCAGTGCTCTATCCACTGTGCCACCTAGCTGCCCCAAATTCCATCTCTTTCAAGAATCTTACCTGAACCCCTCAACTGGAAGTAATTTCTCTGTCATCTGATCTCATAGTCTTTGTACTCCTATTTTATACTTACCACATTCTTCCTCGTATTCTATGTATTTATGTAGACATATTAGTTCTCTTAAAGGTAGTAAACTCTTTGGGGCAGAGATCATGTCTTTTCTCTTTGTCCCTTCCCCGGCAGCTAGTACAGTGTGTCTCATGCATTATCTACTTCATAAATATTTGTGTGAATAAAGAAATGAATAAACCTATAAATGAAACCATCAAAGCAGCCAGGTATTTCAGTCTAAATGATTTAAATTTTAATAAAGATTTTAAAACTCTTGATTTCATTTTCTTCAAGCTACTGAATTTACTCAGTAAATTAAAACACTGACTTTGTTGTTTTGGCCTATTTCAGAGTAATCTTTTTAATAGTCCAAGGAAAGTGATAAGATGGATTCTGAATGAGGATCTCCACCATGAACAATTCACTACAACAGATTTATTATGATAGTCATAATAAATTAATAACACATGGCTAGTCCATCTCCTTTTTTTAGTCTTACATGTCTTTGTTGATATTTATATGCTACTTCTTACATGCAGTTCACTATTGTTATTTGGTAATATGTTGTTGTCTATTTATACTTTTTCTTCCTCCCCACAAGGGGGAAAGAATAGAAAGAATAGGGGGAAAGTGGAGGTGGTACAAAAGGGCTATCTAGTATAGTTCTTTTGGAATAATGTTAGCCAATTTGGATGCTTCTGTCTGCACTAACAAGAGCAAATTCCCCTGTTCAATCTCTTTACCCCTTATTGGGAAAGAGTGCAAAGTGATTTTGGAGGAAAAGCTCAGTTAAAGAGGACCCCTACTCTTAAATAGTAGTACCATCGACTTGTCAGATAAAAGATCAACATCAGTACTAAATTAGAAGAAATGATAAATGAAAGAAGATATGATGGTCAGCTACAACAGTGTCAACCTGACCCATTCAAATGGACATCACCTCTCAGAGTCCAGTAAAGCGTGGCACCTAAGGGGGACTTCAATGATGACTCCATGAAAGGAGAAAAGAACTTTCAATAATGAGGGTTACTTTGCTACATGTTCTCTCTAAGCTTGATCCCACTCTCCCCAGGAATCTTAGGTGGATGGATATTTCTCTAATGACTGTTCTTGCTATACCTGCTTAGTAAATATCCCTTCTAAAAGCTAAATAATTTTGTCTGGCTAATGGATAATCAATGTGGAGCATACCAGATCTAGCTCATGAGCACCTGCACTAGAGCCTCCCCCTACCCCACCCCAGGAACTGTGAAGGATACTCCTAGGATCCTGAGAGGAGGAGGAGTCAGCCACCCTTTGGGACCCAGCTCACCAATGTGAATGAGAGTTCGGAGAAGTAGCCCAGGAGAAAGTACAACATTAAGATCACATGAGATTCTTTGATAGAAGCAACAACAGAGATAACTTTGTTTATATATATGATCAACAAAAGTGTTTGCCACTTTCATAGAAGATGTCAATAGCAGAGTACAAATGAAAAAGGGATTCCCCATAAATGTGAAATTCTCCTGACATCTGGTTTGTGGCTAGCATTGGCTGACTGCATCAAGCCCCCAAAATACTAGAATCTTTTAAATAGCTGTTATTTAACTAAAAAGAGTTTAGCCTGACAATCCCCATAGGAAGAAGTAAATGGATGAAAAGTTGCTTAGGGTGAGAAGGCATGGGTGAATTGAAGTCTGTTCCACTGGAAGATATACCCACATCAGTTAAAGCATGAATTGATTGAAGCACTGAAGTGGAAACTACAGATTACGTAGTAAAGTCAAGGATCTAGGACTAGAGATACTCATCTCTTTGCAAGGAAAGTGATACGGAAAATGAAGTATTTAACAACCCCAACAATTTCAACATTTTGAAATAACCAAATGGTTGAGGCAGATGTTTTCATGGTTTAAATTTCTCAAAGAATTTTCTGTATCTATGCTTTCTTATCCATAGTTGAACACAATTTAACAAAATGTATCCAGGTGCACCATTAGCCCACACTGCTAAATTTGTTAAGCTTACATCTCTGCACAGATTACTCCCAAATCCGTATTTCCACCTTTAACATCTTTCCAAAGCATCTGACTTGCATTTTCAGTTAGCTACTTAATCAGGCTAAGTGCCTAGGACATTTCAAAATCAACACGTTCCAAAACAGAACTTGCTATCTTCCCCTAAATCAAGTCTTCTTTCTGGCTTTCCTATTTCTGTCAGTGGCACCATCATTCACACACACTTGAAAACTGAGTATTACTTTTACTCTTCTCTCTCTTTTACCCCCCCCATATCCTATTATTTAGCAATTTCTATATCTCTAATATTTCTCAAACCTGTCCTTTCCTTTCTCCCATTTCACACTCTCATATACCAGCAAGAAACCTAGTACAGGCTCTCATTAACTCTTACTCTGCTACTTGAAATAGCCCCTTAACTAGTCTCCCTACTTCCAATCTATATCCTCTAATTCATCCTTCATACTGCTGCCAAATTAATCTTCTTTATTCACAGATCTGATCATACTACTCCTCTGCACAAAACTTTTCCATGACTCCCTATTGCTTTACCAAGTAAGAGCCACACACTTTGGCCTGACATTCAAGGCCCACCACAACCTGATATCTCTTTATATTTATGGCTTTGACTCTTACTATACTCTATATGTGTTATGTTGCAGTCAAATTGCAACATAACCTTTGTACATGCTCAAGGTCACTTGCTTCTGTACCTTTTCTCACACTGTTCCTCATCCTTAAATACCCTTCCCTGCTATTGCTGTCTTTTGAAATCTCATCCATCATACTAGACCTCGCTTATTTGCTACCTCCTTAGACAAGCTTTCCCTAATCCCCCAGGTAGAAACTTTCTTCTGACTTTGCATAGTATTTTCTTTCTACCTGGTGTTCTTATTATACTCTAAACAGCTCTGTAATTATTGTACAATAATAGTGTATTGTCTATTTGTCTATATAACATAGAACCTGCTAAATTGTAAGCTCTGTGAGAAGAGGGATCATGTCTTAATTAGTATATCTCCTCCAGCACATCGTATGGGCCCTTGTACATTGTAGCTACTTAATCAGTGGTCATTGGATGGATTAATAAATAAAAGAAAAGGATCTTCAAACCATTCAGCAATTTTTGTACTATCATATGTGTGTAAAAGTATGGAAAATGATAGGCCTTAGGACAAAAGAAAGAATGTAAAAATTTATTAGAAAAATGAGTGTCCTTGTCTATAGAGTTGGCATTTCTAGGCCACAAAATACTATATTTAAATGGAATGGAAATTTTAATACTAAAAGACATGGTAGATATATTGTTGTGTTACATTACCAAAATCCATGATAATGCTTATTCTACAAAATATTCCTTAAGGACAGGGATTATGACTACTTGCATTTAATTTATGGTGAACCTCTCTTAGGTATTTAAAGTACTAAAAGTGTCAAAAAGAAAATCTTTAAGGTTGATTATATTTTTTTAAAAATGTGGTGCTATGGAGCATATCAGTTAGTCAAAAGGTCCTGGACATGATGGCAAAGGCACCCTAAGAGTAATAGTTATCTGCTAAGAAACAGCAGGTGGTGCTTTTGAGTCAGAACACTTCACCCTCACTTTGCTAAGTACATCACAGCTTTAGAAACTATAGCAAATTTAGGATCAAAATATCATAGATTTTATGCCTCTTCATATTCTAGTGGAAACAATCTCACAGTGGAGGTAGCTTGTACAAGGTCACACAGCTGTAAAGGGCTTTGACCTGGGCCGTTTGATTCCATGGCCAGCACTTTTTCCACTACGTTGCACTGGCCTTCTCTGATAACAGTTCAAAACATTACCTTCTGTACCAATACAAATGACAATAAAGTGGAACTCCTATTATAACTTTTTTTTTAAATTGACAGCTCCTTTCACAGGCTAAAAATGTGTTCTTCAGAAGGTATACAGTAAATGGAGTATTTCATTGATATAAACCATGTCAGTGGTTAATACCCCTCTCTGATGAAAGGGTGGATCCATGAAGTCTAAAACTTCAACTTAAGGAGGAATCTCAGCTCAGAACATCTCATTTCTCACCTGGCTACAGTACTCAGGAACATGTCTGACCTCTCCGCCACGTTGGGTACTTTCCCCCACATCTGCCCCTGCTTTTCTCCTTTCTTTTGTGTGTTGTTTCCCTCCATTATATTGTAAGCTGCTTGAGGTCAGAGACTGTTTTTTCTTTTTCTTATTTGTATCTCCAGTACTTAGCATAGTGTCTGGCACATTATAGTGTCTGCTTAATAAATGTATATTGACTATGATTATGACTTGCATAGCTTATTTTAAGTTTGGCAATATGTATGGATTTGTCATCATGGTTACTCTTGAGAGTTGCCTAGAGCTCGATCCATTATGCCATGCTTAGAAACTATTTAATCTAACCTCTTCATTGCTAGCAATGAAAGTACAAAGACTATATAAGGTTACTGATGCAGCAAAGCTTACCCTACTAGTTATGAATAAACCAGGGATTAGAACCCAAATTATATGACTCCAACTTAATGTCCTTTCTATTACAACATGCTGCTTTAGTCCTGCTACTTCTATCCTTAGGATTTGGTAATCATCTCTATTAATACGTGACTTCTATTATCTTACTCTTGAAACCCTTGATAACTTAGTTATTTTAATTTTTTATTTTCTACATAAGAGCAGAATGACCTCCTATTTCCTTAATGCTAAAGCTTTTATGTTTTAGCAAAGAAACTCTCCTATGAAAGACAAGTCTCGCTCATCTTCTTAGACTACATAAAATTTGTCCTCATAACACTCTGCTATACCATTTTAACTCATGGCATACCACATAGTCTCAGAAAGATTTAAATATAGTTCAGCCAAAAGTCAATAAAGAGACATATAGTAGGGACAGCTAGGTGGCGCAGTGGATAGAGCACTGGCTCTGGAGTTGGGAGGACTTGGGTTCAAATATGAATTCAGACACATGATACTCACTGTGTGTGACCCTGGACAAGTCACTTAACTCTGATTGTCTCAAAAAGAAAAAGAAAAGAAAAAAGAAAAAAAAAGAGACATATGGTGGATATAAATATGCTGCACCTAGTTACCACAGAAGAACTGTGCAGCAGAAGTAGCACAAAATATATCAAAGAGATGTATGTCCAGAACAGGAAGTGGGTCAGTCAAGTACCAAGAGCAAGGGACAACAGATGGAAATCCATGAGTTCTACAGGTAACATAAAGAGATCTAGAGCAAGCCCCCTAGCATTGTAGGTAGAACCCACTGTGGAGGATTTTTGGGAGTACTTGGACAAAAGTTGATAGGTGGCACAGTGGACACAGCCCTTGGCCTGGAGTCAGAAAGCTCCTTTTCCTGAGTTCAAATCCAGCCTTAGATACTTACTAGCTGTGTGACTCTGGGCAAGTCACTTAAACCTGTTTGCCTCAGTTCCTCATCTGTAGAATGAACTGACAAAGGACATGGCAAACTAGTCCAGTATCTCTGTCAAGAAAATCCCAAATGGAGTCACAAGAGTCAGACACAGTTGAAAAATGATACAATAAAACCAAAATGGACAACAGTCACACAGGATGATAACGAAGTCACAGAAGGGTTATCATCTGCTCCGTAGAGAGAATATGTACTTTTGTGAAGTCCACTAAAGTATTAAAGCTTTCTATCACCTATAACAAATTAAAGGAAATGAGGCAAGAGGCTAAAAATTCTCATTTCTTCTTAAAAATAAGGCGTCAATTAGTTCTCTACATCAGTGGTGTCAAACTCAAATAGAAATGGGTCCCTAAACCTTATGTAAGTATCCCTGAAAGCTGCATTACTGACTTAGGAAACTTCATGTTAACATAATCTATATTCTAGTGTACTTTTACTTTATTTTACTAAATATACCCAATTACATTTTAATATGGTTTCAGCTAAATTCTAGTGATGAAGCTATAATGTAGTTCACTGGCCATGTGTTTGGCACCTCTTCTCTACATATTCATATTGGAAAAAGAACCCTCTACTGTCAGTCATTATTAATCTAAAGATGGGAAGATCCCATACCTAGTGACTCTGTAGCACAAATAAAGATACCTCTTAAAATAGCCTATTTTTGTCTCTAAACCAGAACACCAATCAAGTTGGTAACTCAAAGAACCACTTTATTTTGAAGAGCAATAGTTGTTTTTTTTTTAGCTTAAATGAGGCCCTGTCCCTTATAAATATCAATATGTAGAAAATATTGACCAGGCCTACACTCAGGTAGTGTGGTATAAGGGAAAGAGCTTGGGCCCTGAAGTTAGAAGATTTGGTTTTAAATCCTTCCTATGTTTGCTACCTGTGTGACTTTGGAAAGTCACATAACCTGCCTGGGCCTCAGTTTCCTCCTCTATAAAATAAAAAGGTTAAACTAGCTAGACCTTGAGATTCTTTCTAGATCTACACTCCTGAAAAGTGCAAAAATCATCCATTTTAATGAATTTAAGTTCATTATTATTTATACATAGGCAATGCTAACTAATAAAGGTGAAAACTTACATTTTTTAAAACATAGTTTCCAGTATCTCCCTGTCTATATTTTTATAGTAATTATTGTGGCTGGTATTTTTAAAGTCAACATTTATCTGCCAAAGGTTGTAGTATGATTGAATAGGTACCATCTTGGCACATGGCGCCTAGAAAATGATTTTAAACCGCCTCCTCCTCCTCCTTCTTCTCTCTCTCTCTCTCTCTCTCTCTTTCACACACACACACACACACACACACCTCCTAATGAATCTCTTCTTAAAAATTATGTCTACCTTTTATGTTGTTTAGATTAAAGTTTGCCTAACTTCAAGAAATAGATTAATACTTTGAGAATGAGATTATCACTTATTCAATAAATGGAGGGTAGAAGAACACAAGCCTTAGTAAAATAAGATTTCATCTCTACAATGTATCTATCCATTTAACAGTAAGAAGGAGAGAATTTATAAGTAATAAACTACTTTCATCAAATACATCCAAATGTTCTTGACAATAAGTTTGTAAGAAACTACTCTAAGTGAATTTAATGTAAGCTGATATGCCTTTGTCCAGAGCCTGAAAAAAATTTAAGAGCCAGTTACAAGATGAATTACTTTGACATTTTAATAGTTGCTCAGTTAGAAAAAGCAATAGAAACCTGTTGGAATGGTCTGGTGAAAGGAGCTGGGGATTTACTCTATGTATTCAATCAATGTCTAAATACTTGGATGTTTGTCCTTTGTAGCCTTGACCTGTCAGGATACTGTATTACCCATTAGCACTGTACATTCTCCTTGACATACCAATTAGCTCATTCTGGCTTTTACATGTCTGAGCAATTCTTTTGTATGAGATTATCACTTATTGAATAAATGGTGGGTAGAAGAACACAAGCCTTAGTAGAATAAAATTTCATCTCTACAATGTATCTATCCATTTAACAGTAAGAGAGAGATAATTTATAAGTAATAAACTACTTTCATCAAATACATCCAAATGTTCTTGACAATAAGTTTGTAAGTTCTGAAGTTCTCTGAAGTTCTCTGCTTTTGTATTTTACATATATCCTTTTTTTCTCTTTTTAATATGAATTCTACATTACCTTTCATTAATAGATATCAGTATTCAAATATAGAACAAGAACACAAGAAAAGGAAAAAAGATTATAAAAAAAATACAGTATATATTTGAATGTTAATCCCTCCCTGTAGACTGATTTTAATAAAGGAGTACCACATGATCCTTGCTTTTGTGATCATTTTGAACCTCTATACTGTGTATTTAAAATTAATTTGTTACTATTATTACTTTATCATACGTGTGCATTATTCCTTTGGTTTTGCTTTCTCCACTCTGTCATTCCACAATTATTGCTGTGTTCTTTCCAATTCTTTAGATTCATTGTTTCTTGTGATATAATAATATTTCATTATCTTCATATACCATAATTTGTTCAGGGGCCATGTGATATAGTGAAAGCATTATATTTGGAATCAGAAGGCATGGAATAAAAGCCAAGCTCTGCCATTTACTAGCTGTCTTCTTCTCAAGGACTTTAGCTATGAAAGGGAGGCTAGACAGTGCATGATAGCTACTGGAGATGTACAGAGTAAGTGAGTACTTTTTGAAGCCGAGGCAACATAGATATATTTGTAAACAACAGAGAAGCAGCCAATAGACAGAAAAGATGGAAGATTAGTGAGATAATAAGGGTGACATATAGGGTGACCGGCTGGAGAAGATGAGATAGAAGGGGATCGCTTTTGTGTGTAGAGGAGTTTGCCTTTGCAAGAAGGGGCACCTCTTCATGTGGGATAGAAGTGAAGGAGGAGCTAATGGGGGAAAGCATCTGAATGATGTGAGATGAGGAACACGCTGTCTGGCATATAGCAGGTACTTCATAAAATGCTTGTGGATTTGACTGCCTTATCTCTGGCAAGTCGCTTCACCTCTCTCGGCCTTGATTTCCTCATTTGTAAAATGAATTGGACTAGAGACGATCTCTCAGGTCTCTTATGGCTCAAATGATGATCTTAGTTTGTTGTCAGTTCTTTGCTGTGATGGTGCTGATGTTTTCTTTCTTCCCCTTCCCTTAATTTGAGCTTATCAGAAAACTTTCTTTGAAACCACAGTGGTCTCTTTAGAAGCCTCATTTTTGCTTCCTTGTTAGGATCGTTCACAATAGTATCATTCAACTTTTATTTCTGAGAACCTCCCATCTGTCTTACACAGTCTTCCCCTTTTCAGTTTCAGGAAAAGGATCATGAATCTTTTTCCTCTGAACTCTTTAAAACCCACTCTTCTAAAGTGTATGGTATATATTTGCCCATGCCTGCATGCCATTCCATGGTCATCACAAACTATAAGATGATGTGGTCACTTTTTCTTAATACTCCAGTCATTTTCACTTTCCATATAAATGTTTGCTGATTGATTTGAATTCCACTTTACAAATCAGTTCCTCTGTGTTGGTCAGAATTGGGTAAAGAGTGCTAGTTCTTCTTTTTTTGTTTCTTCTTTATTTATTGAAAATAATTTCTCAGTAAAGCAAGTCAATCTTTCAGAAGCTACGCTTCTTATCAAAATGAAATTTCTGGTAGATGTAAAGGTAGGTGAAGTTTTCCTGTTGCTACTGCCTTGCCTCAGCAAATTTTATTCTCTGTCTAAGGGACTTAGCCAATTTTTCCTTCTGGCTGGATGGTCTGTAGTATATCTCTAGAATAATATTACTCTTAATTTTCCTTTCTTTTGTTCATTACCCAAGTGCTCTCCACCATGTTTTGTACACTTTTGAAGTCTCAACCTTCAATTGGACTTTCAAATGCTTAGAAACTACGCCCTTTACCCTAACCTTCCATATTATAGATGTATATCATTAGTCAGAAGTTGAACAGGGCAAGAGAATATGGATGGATCATGACCAAAAAAAAATCCATCACTATTACTTAATAAACAACTAAAATTCCATTCCCTTTTTAGGGTTAGTCGATAAGGTTATCTTTGTATTAGATAGAAAGATTATTTTGAGTTTTTATGAGATCACAAAGATCCCTTTTCTTCTTCCTCTAGTTTTGTCTAATTTTTTATCTGTTGTCACCACAGGAAATGTCTTCTTTATTGAACACTGAACCAAATATGACCTAACCCATAGCCAATAAAGCACAGTAAATAGTATATTGGGCAAAGCCTCCGAGCTTAGAATGCTTCTAGATTTGCTAGGAGAGAAGTGGTTGGTGCCTGATCATTCTGGCCACCCATTTGTTATCGATTCTGTTCTCACTTATGTCATGTGTCTTTTGTCATAGTCTTCCATTTAAGTGCTGAGTCACCAGAAATTTGGGGATCTGCTTATGGTCCTACTGTTCTCTGTTATAGTAACAACCTTGGGGAGCCATGCTACCTTTTTTTCCTCAATCCCAGCTACATATTAGAGAACAGCATTGACATAATTACATTTTTATTTTGGCATAGTACTTATGATCATGTTTGGGGGGAGATTTTTGTTGAAAAGGAAATTTTAGTAAAGTATAATGTGGCTCTTTGCTTAGAAGAGAATATGGTGGATTCTGGATAAATTAAAATTGTATGACTAGAAGGATAAGTACAAGAGAGCAGCTAATTGGAAGGTCTGGAAATGAAGAAAGCACTATCTGATTACGGATTTCAACCTGCTTCACACTTTGTATCACCATTGAAACTCCAAAATTAATTGCCTCAAGTCCTGAGATGTTGAGTGGCTATGAATTGCCTCATGAGTTATTTAAAGCAATCCTCAGGACCTTTTAGTACACAGCTAACCCTGGCATACTCAGCATAATGGGCAGGCTGCAGAGCATTTTCTTTTGCCAGAAAAAAAAAAAAAGTATGTTTAAACTTTCTGTAACAGTGAAAACAGAGAGGAGAGTTTTTCTGCCAGTGTTTCTGTTGTAATAGCATTGTGTGTTCCAGGGAAGTGTGACACTAGCTACTTACAAAATGATAGTAAGTTACTAGTTTAAATAGCAACAGCAACATCCTAAAAAGATTATGGCAGCCTGCCTAATAGGCAAAAAAGAACTTCTTCAGACAATTTTTTTTCCATAAAAATTTTTCTCTTCCCTTTATTCTCATTACTTTGGTTCCTGCTATTAATTAGACAATGTCAATTCTAAACATTATTGAAAATGTGGAATTTTCTCCTATGCCTTTTCTCTCCTGAGAATCTTTGCTTTCTAATCCAAGATTCTGGGGTGACAAAATGAAATATTTGATAAAATATATCATACTAGATATATATAAAGGCAGGCTATATATGAATGTAGTTCATTTAGGATATACCTTCAAAACAAGGTTTTTTTCTGATAGCTGTCAAATCTGAAATTTTTTCCAGTAATATCACACACTGGTAGCCTTTTTCTACACTATTCCCCCAATAATTACCTGATATGCTGCAACTGGCCTATCTTTGTTCCTCCCACCCCTAAAGAATTACAGTATCATCCAAAGGACACCACTTCAGAAATGTTTTTAGTAGTATGTTAGGTGCTCTAAACCTGAACCCTTAGAAGCAGAAGTGTATTGATAAACATTTAACAACCCAGCTAATATGCATTATTAACACTAGACAATCAACAAGCAATAAATCAAGCCCTGATTTATAGATTGCCAATTTCTAAGGGGTAATTGTGTCCACTGAAAATTTAACAAATGCCCTAACACACCAGTTAAATCTGACTCTAGCATACTCCTACTCAGAATACATTCTAAGGTGGCCTAGAACTAACTACAGATATATTTAGGCTAGTATCCAATTTACCAAGACTTGACCTTGAAATTTGTTTCAAGGTCACTGACTAAGAAAATTAGAGACTCTCAAACCAACCCAAGCTTTTCAAAGGTTGAGCCCATAATCAAACTGTGCCTCCACATTAATGCAGAACTGTTTCAGGCCTCCTGTTCTGGATTTTCTTCTGTAGGATGACCTAAAGGATTTGTAGAATTGATCCCTGCTCCTGGAGTATGGGGTAAAGGAGAAGCTAGAATACAAGGTGGACATTCTCCCACTTCCAAAGTGTACCATATTTTTCCTGTTTATTGGTTAAATAGAGGAGTCAGTTGGCAAATATTCACAGAGCAACTCTAAGCTTCGTATCATAGGCAAGTATGGGATCATAACTGTAGAGCTTGGAGGTCACCTAGCCCAACTTATTCATTTTACAGATAAGGAAACTAGGGAGCAAGAGAGGTGAAAGTACTTGCCAAAGGTCACATAAATTGCAAATGGCAGAGGTGGGATTCCAACACAGTTTCTCTCATTCCAAATATAGCACTCTCTCAACTGGATCACATTACAGTATTTATGCTTATTATGTGGACTTACTAAAGAGACATAGATTATTTAAAACATGCCCTACAAGGTGGCATTTGGACCACAAGGTAATGGCCCAAGATAGGAGAACTTTTCTTTTTCTGAGGATGACACCAAAGAAAAGAAAGTCTTTTTAAATTTTAAATCATTTGATATTGTGCGGCAGCAGCTCTGTTCCTAGAAAAGTAGAGAGAGGCAGAGAGTGATCACTTTGGCACATATTTAAGTGTATGAATCATAGCATCTTAGAGCTCAGTCCCTATCTGAGATTCAATAGTCTCTAAGTGGTAGTCATCCAGCCTCTCCTTTAACAAATTTTGACAGTGATAAGGCTCAATATGATGGCAGCCTATTTCATTTTTAGATCTCTCTTCTTTTTTCAGTACTCTAAAGATCTGAAAATTTACCATTGTGGGTCTTCCTTTTATCAAACAAATCGTGATCCCACCACCCTTTGCTGGAGGGACTTTGTGATTTGCTATGGAAAAACAAAAATAAAAAACCTTTACTATCTGTTGGCCCATCTTCTGGAAATTATTTGAAAGAATCATAGACCTCAAACTGGAATGGGCCAAAGAAACTGATGATTGAGGAAGTTAAGCAACTTACTAGGGTCACAATAGTAGTAAATATCAGACGTAGGATTTAAAACAAAGTCCTCTTACTCCAGAGACAGTACCTTTTGACTGTAGCATACTATCTCCCTGTAGGGTAGAGGAGTCAATCTTTGACCAGCCCCCCAAAGCCCAAAATATAATCACAAAATATAATAAGTGTTACTAAGGTATTGAATTAATTGTGAAGATAACAGCTACAGATTTTTCTGTTTATGAAACGTAAATAAATTTCTCTATTGAATTGGAAGGGAAGCTTGGAATTGGGAGGTTCAAAACTGGCCATCACCCTAGAGGCCTGTAGCTAAGCCTGGGAGGGGCATGATGGTACATACGTTCCCTACTGCTACTAAGGAGGTTGAGGCTAGTAAACTCTTTGAGCTTAGGAGTTCTGAGGGCTAAAGCAGGGCTAAAGCAAATTGGGTGTCCACATTCAATCTGGCACCAAGATAGTGAGTCCCTAAGAATAGGTAACCATCAGGCTGCCTAAGGAGAGGTAAACCAGCCCAGGTTGGAAACAGAGTAGGTCAAGGCCTCCATGCAGATCAGTGGTGAGTTTAGGTCCTTGAATGGTCACTGTCCCTCCAGTCTGGATAAGATAGAGAGACCCAATATTAAAAAGCAAACAAAAGATAAATAGCTAAGCTTCTAACTCTACAATAAGTTAGATCCTAGGGCCACTGAATTTGGAGCTGGAAGAAGCCTTAGCAATCATCTGGTTCAACCCTTTTACTTTATGAATGAATAAAATGAAGTCCAGAGATGTCTTAGGATTTTCCCAAGGACACAGATTGGCCAAACTGGTTGTCTGATGAAGAGATATATAATTCCTCACTTGGCCTGTTCTTAAAGCCTGGTACAACCTGCCAGAGCTTGTATTCTGTTGATGTAACCATTGAAAACTGGACTCACCTCCATGCCATAAACTGATATAAGAATAAAATTTTAGGGGAACAATTCTAATTGCTCTAAATTCAATAAAAAGTTTTTCCTTGAGTCAAAATATGCCTCCCTTTGGACTCTACCCATTGCTTCTAGTTCTGTCTTCTGGAGCCAGGGAGAATAAATCTAATCCCTCTTTTACCTGACAACCCTTCAGTTGTTTAAATATGGTTATGTCTTCTCTTCTCCAAGCTAAACAATACTACCAGTTCTAATAATAACTAATATTTATAGAGACCTTTAAGGTTTACAAAGCACTTTATATATGTTATCACATTTGATCCTCATAACAACCCTAGGAGGTCAGTGCTATTATTATCCAATTTTGCAGATGAAAAAATTGAGACAGGTTAAGTGGCTTACCCAGGGTCACATAACTAGTGTCTCTTCAAACTCTGGTCTTCCCGATGCCAAGTCCAGCACTTTATTCACTGTGCCACCTAGCTGCGTCTATCAAAATACAAAGGATATGTTTTTTAAGTTTCTTACCATCCTAGTCAAGAGAACTGAAGGATCATGCTGTTGCTCAGGATCCACCCCAAAAGAACAAACTCTTAATATTGCTTCTGTTTAAAAAGTTGTAAGAAAACATATTGTTGAGTAAGAAGAAACTGGCAAGCCTGAGTTCCCATGTATAGAATTTACTGTTCTGAAAAATAAAGCATAGTAATATTAATTTAATACACATTGAATAATGTAATATATGGCATGATGTATCCACCCATAACATAAAATCCCTCAAACCCATTACATAGGCATATGGGCATGAATCAGTCTCTGGCATGGCTTATTCACTTCAACGTGCCCTCACACTCATATTTTCTCTAGGGACCCATTGAAGGCAAATATGCACTCCTTACTCTCTGCTTAAGCTCTCAAACCCCCATCAGTGTTCTTCCATTTATCCAAATCCAACCACTCATAATGATGGCACTGTTTGGTCTTAAACATAGCTATTTATTTAACAATAAGGGAAAATGAATAAGAATCATATCACATAAACTCATATACTAAAGCAAATTTGAAACTAACAAATATATCACAATCCATAGATTGTGATTAGATTATACTATTTCACAAAGCACTCAGTATCTATGAGGGAAGAGTGGCTACACACCTACGGAAATCTGAAACATGAGTGAGAAAGATACATATGCTTGGGATAACTCACAACTCAGGATTACTCTTGATGCCATTGGTTCATCTGGGAACATCTGCTCTACAGAAAGCTATTTCTCTGCTAATTACTCTCCTTCTCTTCCTCACCTCTCGCCAACTGGGAAAATCCTCATCTCTTCTACTCTTGAACGAATAACATTTTCTTTCAACTCACAATTACCCAGAAAAAGGTGTTAAAGAATTGACCTCTTAATTTAGTTTGCAGTTCTCTTTAATCTAAAGAATTGCAAAGCTCATCAAGCTAGCCAGTTCTGGGCAATGCAGACATGACAAACCAGCTATTCCCCAGCCAAGATGCCCTGCCCACCAATCCAATTGTAGCAAACAGATCTCTCTGCAAAACAGCTACAAAGCCTGTCTTTCCCCTTTGCTTTTTCTTCTCAAACTAGAGGTGTCTGCAGAGAACATTCATGTCTAAGAAACTTCTCAGGCTCTAGGTGGCATTGAAGGACAGTACCTATCACGAAAGTTCTTGTCCTATGAGTCTTTCTCCAACCAATCAGTAATATCAGCTGAAATTTGATAACTTACTGTTCCAGCTACCATCTTCACCCCTCCAACTTAATGGACCGTTTTACTCCTAGCTATTTCTATAACCTTCAATTTTCATTTGCCAGGTTTTTCACTTGCACTGTCACTAATTCCAATGTCTTAAATAATCAAATCAACAAGTATTTAGTAAATACTTACTATATGCCAGGAATTATGCAAAGTGCTGAGGATAATAGTACAAAGAATGAAACAATTCCTACTTTAAAGAAACTAGATAGTACTCAAGAGTTAAACCTTTCATTTAGGAAGTAAAAATTCAACGAATCTCCTCTGTGAAATAAATCTTTACTTAATTATCCCATGGTCTACACACGGTTGTTTATTCATTTTTTAGTTTTTCCTTCTTAACTATTAATAGTTACATGCAAATGAGCTAAGCATCCACAACGCCCTGCAGCTCCAGTCATTTGATAGTGTTCAAAGAAGTCCAGATTGAAACTCTTTGTCACTGACAACTGTTTTTGTTTCGGTACTTAAATTACAGCAGTTTTTTTTTTAATAAACAAAAGGTCTCTATATGCCCCCTTTAAAAACATTAAACCATTTACTTACAAAATAGGCATCTTTCTACATCCTTTACAATGTGATTCAAGCCTTTATGTTTATGTCACAGTTCATTTTCTGCACCTTTTGCAATCCAATTGTCAAGTCAAAATGAAAACTAAGTCTCTTTACACACAGATTTTAGCACTATTTTTATTAAACCAAAGTTCTTTTCCTACTCCTCTCAGGCACCAAATTGTTCACATGCAAAAGAGGTATTATCATATGTCCTTTACCAGTTGATTTAATTCTTTAGTTTTTATGTAAAATAATTTTCCTGTCCCCATTAGCACCAAAATGTTCCATATAAAAGGACAGTATCTTAAAGGGTCAGTACCTTATTGTGATATATAATAATCATAAGATTTACAGCCAAAAAGAAACTTAGACAGCATCTAGTACAATCCCTTCATTTTGCAGATGAAGGTAAAGCCTATAGAGGTTCAATGACTCCCTCAAGGTCACACAAACAGGAATTTGAACCCAGGCTTTCTGAGTACAAATCAATAACTACTTCCATTATATTGTCAGTTATTACCTTGGTGTGGTAATTGGCCATAAAAAGAAAGCAGCAACATAGTGGAATTAGCATTACTTTCACACAGGCAAACTATTTTTTTTGTTTTATTTTGATCTTCTTTTACTGAGAAGTATGAATATTTACCATTTGCTATATTGGTAGTATCATTGGCTTTGATACCCAGGTTAAAAAACATACTACTTCTTAGTCTCAATGTCTTGATATCCTTGACCCATTTGTCATGCCTATAGTATGATGTCATACCCATCCCCCAGTCCTCTCCTATGAACACAACCCCAGCCTATACATAAGGGACATGAGAAGTCCTGGGTGCTAGAGAGTTTTAAAAGCAATAGAAACTCTTGGCCGTGAATTTGTATAAATTGTCTAAGAGCCAGGCAAAAACATATGGTAGAGAGAGAACAAGATCAAAGCTTATTACATATAAGAACAAAAAGGATACAATGAAAGTAGGTTGGAGTACCATTGCATTTGGAATCCTTAAAATGATGGAAAGATGGAACATGTGGGTTAGATTGAAGGAAAAGTACCCCAAAGGGGGAAAGGCCATACCACGAATCCTTCTGTCTCTTCTAATTCAAGTTCCCTAAGCACCCTAAAAAGAACTACACTTCAGCAGCAACTGAGCAAAAGGTCCTCTGTCCCAACTCACTTCATCCAAAAAAAAAAAAAAAACCTCTCTCACTTACCTGAATTTCTTGTCTTTCATTTCACAAGGAGTGAGTCAAAAAAAGTAAGGGAAGAGTGGATCCTTGTTTTGTTTAGAAACAGGCTTTATAAAAATCAGCAGAACTGGGATGAAGAGGGTGTCACTGCGAGAGAAAGGTGATGGATTTCACAGTTATGTCTTTTGTATTTACTCATCTTCTGTGCCAGCACAAAGTCCTGAGGCTGCCCACTATATGTTAGCCAGACCACGTGCCAATTCTGCAGTGTATGAATTATCTGAGTCCTTTGTTTCTTCTCTTACCTCTGATTTTTTATTTCATAGTTTACTGGTAAGCTGAAGAGCAAAGGAAGTAAAAAACAATAAACCTCTTGCCAATTAATTTGATTCTTCTTTTGCATTTTTGGTTAAAGATGGGGGAGGGGGCAGGGAGAGATATAAAAAGTCTAATACGATATTCTATATACAGTTAGAGCCCAGTAAATAACAGCATTAACTGGCATTTATTTGAGCCTCATGACAATTCCTATAGGCATTATCCTTCATATTACAGAAGAAGAGACTGAGGGTCAAAGAGGTTAAGTGATTTGCCCAATATCTCATTCATAGTAAGTATGGGAGGTAGATTTTTAACCCATTACTTCTTAACTTGATCTGCTGTAATGTCCAGCACTCTATCTACTACACTATACTGCCTCTTGGTTAAAATATTAATTAATTAATTAAACCATATGCCCTGCAATAACAGTTTAAAAAACCCCCACCTCTGGCAATGTCATCTGCTCATTGTGGAAAAAATTGATATGTCAGGTCATTTAGATGGGGGAGGGGGATTGGAGCATTCCTAAATGTTTCCTTTTTTCCCTTTTTTTTTAAAAAAAACTTAGTATTTTATTTTCCCCCAATTACATGTAAAAACAATTTTCAAAACTCATTTTTAAAATTGAGCTCCAAATTCTCTCCTTCCTTCCCCACCCTCCCTCATTGAGAAGGCAAACACTTTGATATAGGTTATGCATGTGTCATCATGCAAAACATGCTTCCATATTAATCATGTTGTAAAAGAAAATATAGACCAAAATAAAAACCAAGAAAATAAAGAAAGTTTTTGAAAAAAGATATGCTTTGATCTGTATTCAGACTTCATCAGTTCTTTTTCTGGGGATGGAGAGAATTTTTCATCATAAGTCCTTCAGATTTGTCTTGGATC
This sequence comes from Vombatus ursinus, assembly GCF_900497805.2. Classification (NCBI taxonomy): domain Eukaryota; kingdom Metazoa; phylum Chordata; class Mammalia; order Diprotodontia; family Vombatidae; genus Vombatus; species Vombatus ursinus. The sequence continues at coordinate 13,373,657 of NW_020954630.1, read as the reverse complement.
ATTGTATTGCTGAGAGTAACTAAGTCTTCCACAGTTGATCATCTTCCAATATTGCTATCACTGTGTACAATGTTCTCCTGGTTCTACTCATTTCGTTTTGCATCAGTTCATGAAAGTCTTTCCAGGTTTTTCTAAGAGAATGTAGCTTATCATTTCTTATACCACAATAGTATTCTCTCACAATCATATACCACAAATTGTTCAGCCATTCCCCAATTGATGGGCATCCCCTCAATTTCCAATTCTTTGCCACCAGAAAAGAGCTGCTATAAATACTTGGGCATGGTTCCAAATTATTCTACATAATGATTGAATCAGATCACAACTCCACCAACATTGCATTAGTGTCCCAATTTTCCCACGTCCCCTCCAACATTATCATTTTCCTTTTCTGTCCTATTAGCCAATCTAATAGGTATGAAGTAGTACCTCAGAATTGTTTTAATTTGCATTTCTCCAATCAATCCTAATTTAGAGCATTTTTTCATGTGGCTATAGATAACTTCGATTACTTCATCTGAAAACTGACTATTCGTATTTTTTGGTCATTTGTCAATTGAAGAATGGCTCTTATTTTTATGAATTTGACTCATTTCTCTATATATTTGAGAGATGAGAGAAATTTGCTTCAAAAATTTTTTCACAGTTATGATTACTAACTATATTTCTCTCCATCCTATTTATTCCCTGTTTATTCTATTCTCTCTCTCCTTTTACCCTGTCCTTCCTTAGAAGTGTTTTGTTTCTGACTACTGCCTCCCCCAATCCATCCTCCCATCTATGAGCACCACCCCTTTTCATATCCTCTTCCCCTCCTACTTTCTTATAGGGTAAAACAGATTTCTGTACCCAATTGAGTGAGTATGTTATTCTCTCTTTGAGCCAGTGCTGATGAGAGTAGGGTTCAAGCATTCTCTGCCACCTCCTCCATCTTCCCCTCCACTGTAAAAGCTCTTTCTTGCTTCTTTTATGTGAGATAATTTACCCCATTCTACCTCTCCCTTTCCCTTTCTCCCAGTGCATTCCTCTTTCTCATCCCTTAATTTTATTTTTTAGATATCATTCAACTTATACCTGTGCCCTCTGTGTGTGTGTATGTGTGTGTATTCCTTTTAACTGCCCTAATAATGAGAAAATTCTTAAGAGTTACAAATATCATCTTCCCATGTAAGAATGTAAACAGTTTAACCTTATTAAGTCCCTTAGATTTCCCTTTCCTATTTACCTTTTTATGTTATTCTTGAGTCTTGTATTTGGAAGTCCAATTTTCTATTCAGCTCTGGTCTTTTCATCAAAAATGCTTGAAAGTCCTCTATTTCATTGAATATCTATTTTTTTTCCCTCTAAGGATTATACTTAGCTTTTCTGGGTAGGTGATTCTCAATTGTAATCCTAACCCCTTTCCCCTCTGAAATATCATATTCTAAGCCCTCTGATCCTTTAATGTAGAAGCTGCTAAATCTTGTGTTGTCTTGACTGTGGCTCTACGCTACTTGAATTGTTTCTTTTCGGCTGCTTGCAGTATGTTCACCTTGACCTGGGAGCTCTGGAATTTGGCTGTAATAGTGCTGGGAGTTTTCATCTTGAGATCTCTTTCAGGGGGTGATTGTTTGATTCTTTTAATTTCTATTTTATCCTCTGGTTCCATAATATCAGGGCAGTTTTCCCTGATAATTTCTTGAAAGATGATGTCTAGGCCCCCCCATCTTTTTTTTAAATCATGGCTTTCAGCAAGTCCAATAATTTTTAAATTATCTCTTTTGGATCTATTTTTCAAGTCAGTTGTTTTTCTAATAAGATGTTTCCCATTGTTTTCTACTTTTTCATTCTTTTGGTTTTGTTTTATTGTTTCTTGATTTCTCATAGAGTCCTTAGCTTCCCGGGGCTGCATGGGGGCACAGGGGATGGGATGGAGCTTCTCTCTCACCAAGGTCACAGACTTTTCCTACTGACCTTCTAAGTTGCTTTGGCATTCGTGGGTTGAGAAATTGGAAACCGCCACAGCTGCCCATGATTCAGTCCTCTGAGGCCTGCTCCAGGTTCACTGAAGCCTGGTTTTTGTGGGTGCTCTCATGCTGAACTGCATTTATCTCCCAGCCTGGTGAGATAGACCTTTCTAATAAGCCATCCAGGTTGTCTTGTGCTGGAAATTTGTTTTACCCTGTCCTTCATAAGTAAGTGTTTACTCCTCTCCTGGCCTGTGCTTTGTTCTGTGAGTGACCACAAGCAGTCTTTTATGCCCTATAATTGTGATGAGGGTCCCTCCTTGACTGTGGCTGACCATAAGCTCTGGTGTGCTAGTGCTCCTCTTCACTCTAGGACTGACACCCAGGACTGTGACCCAGATCCAAGTATGGATGAAGCAACAGGGTCCTGCCCTCAGTGCCAGCAAAGAGACCCTTGTAATCTCCTTGTGAACAGTTGTTCAACCCCCTTACCATCTGTGGGCTGAGAGCTCCAGAAGCAGCAGCTGCTGCTGCTAATTTAGTCACTCTCAAGGTGTGCTCCTGGTTTGCTAAGGCTGGGTGTGCCCTGGCATGGCCTGTGCTGGACTGTGCTCCACTCTCACACTGGTGCAACAGACCTTTCCTTCTGACCTTCTAAGCTGTCTTGGGCTGGAAAATTGTTTCACTCTGTCCTTTTGTGGGTTCTGCTGTTTTAGAATTTGTTTTAGGGCATTATTTAAAGGTCTTTGGAGGAGTTTTGGGGAGAGCTCAGGTGAGTCCCTGCCTTTTCTCTGCCATCTTGGCTCTCATTCCTGAATATTTCCAAAGAAAATATATTTCCAAAGGAAAATTCCAAAGGAAAAAAATTTGACCTATAAATCTGTCCTGAGAAACTTGCTACAAGGACAATGATGTCATCATTCAGGTGACTGAATTATAATCTGCTGAATGAAATGACTCTTAGTAATAATGCCACCAAAACACAAAAGGAGAGAATTTCAGCAGGCTTCCCAGAATAACAGGAATGGCATCATTGATGACATGAAACAAGAGTACAAAATGATCTCTGATTGAGATTCTCATTTTAGCACTCCTCTCACTTAGTACAGTTACTTTATCGTGTTACCTTTGGTTATAAGTTTGATCTGTAGTTATCTCAGAGTTGAAATAAGCAGAGCTATAAATACCCCTGGGAGTCATTGCTATGGAGGCTGTTATCTGAAAGGTAGTGGAGAAGTGGGGCCAAGGATGAAGGTAGGAAGACTGTGTTTTAAAGAGTTAGTTATTTGACAGTCATTTACTATGAATTAAACAGGGGTGGATGGGAGCTGTAGTATAAGGGGGAAAAAGGGAGAGAAACAGGCCACAAGGAGGAGACCCAGGATGAAAGTAATTTCAATCACTCTACAAATATTTACTTAGTACCTATTATATTCAAGATGCTTTCAGAAAGTTAAACAAAAAAGTTCAACATATACAAACATACAAGATATAATAATTATACAATATGTATAATTCTACTTCTAGTTTAAATAATTTTTATTAAAATGACAGGCATTATTCACTTAATTTTACACATCATTAAGAAAGAAATGGAGACCTAGAGAAGATAAATGAATATCCTAAGGTCACCATCAGAACCTAGAGCCAGAACTGGAATCCATATTTCCTGACTTCTAGTCCATCATGCCATAATTCCAGGCAAATGCTTACTCTTCTCACCTTCTATGGTGTCCCAGACCCTGGAGTCAAGGAGCAGGCTCAGCCCACTTAGTCTCTTCTAACCATTTCACCTCATTTTCTAGCTGGCCAAGCAAGACCCAAGCAGGTAGCACCCTCTACTGGGTTCTGAAGCAACAAGAGGAGGTGAGAGATTTGGAAGGATAGATAGAGAGGATAAACAAGAAAGATGGCAACAGATAGCTAGCATTTATATAGCACCTACTATATGTCAGGCACTGTGTTAAATGCTTTACAAATATTGTGTCATTTGATCTTTCCAACAGCCTTGGGAAGTAGTTGCTATTATTATCATCCCTATTTTACATCCAGGTAAACTGAGGAAACTAGGACTGAGTTACTATACAAGCCAAAACCAAATAGGGGGTTAGGTTGAAGGGAGCTAAGAAGAGATCCTAAGGGGCAGGATTAAGTTATAAGAACCTTTGTAATGTGTAATTTATCATTTTTATCTAGTACAATAGTACTTGGTTAGGGGGCTATTAAAAATTAGGAGAAGGGGTGGGAAAAGGGAGGAAACCTGTGGTAGCTGGGTGGCACAGTGGATAAAGTACAACGTCTGGAGTCAGGAAGACCTGAGTTCAAATTTCACTATAAATACTTACTGACTATGTGACCCTGGCTTGTATAGTAACTCAGTCCTAGTTTCCTCATTTTAAATTTGCTGACTGAACTGATGTGTTTCAGTCCTCTACAATCTGGATCAGTGCTTGGCCTTGTGTGTTTAAGATTTTTAACAATGACTTGGATAAAAGGATAGATGGTATGCTGGCCCAATTTGCAGATGACAAGCCTGGGAGGGATAGCTAACACAGTGGTTCACAGAATCAGGATCCTAATAAAATGAAATTCAAGAAGGATAAATATAAAGTCTTACCTGAGTACAAAATTAATTTCAGAAGTATATGTGGGGGAGGTATGGCTAGAGAACAGTCATACTGAAAAAGATCTGAGGGGATTAGAAATTTTAATACACATCAGCAGTGTGATTGGCAGCAAAACAAAACAAAACAAAACAAAACAAAAACTTATGCAGTCTTGGACTGCCTTAAGAGAAGCACAATTTCCAGGAATAGAGTACCCTACTGTACTCTACCCTCATCAAAGCACACCTGGAGCTCAGGGCACCACGGTTTAAGATGGATATTAATAAGCTAGAAAATGTTCAGTGGAAGGCAACTAGGATACTAAAGGACCATCAGTCCATATCTTATGGGGATCAGTTAAAGAGTATGTTTGTCCTACAGAAGAGAAGAGACATGATACCTGTCTTCAAGTCATGTGGTGGAGAGGTTAGACTTCTGTTTGGCTGCAGAGGACAGAACCAGGAGCAATGGAAGAAAGTCACAAAGAAGCAAATTTGGGCTTGATGTCAGGAAAAATTTCATAACAATTAGAGTTGTCCAAAGGTGGAAGGAGCTGCCTAAACAGATGTTGGGTTCCCCTTCCTTGAAGGTCTTCAGGCAGAGGCTATCAGATATGTTATATAGTGATACCTATTAAGGATTGATTGGACTACATAATCACTCAAGCCCTAACTCTCAAAATCTTGAGTCCTCAGCCTTCAATTATCTTTATGGAGTTCTAACCTTGGGCAGTTACTTTCCTCCTAGAGCTCTCCAGCTTCATCATTCTTAATTTTCCTCTTAGTGGGTTTTTTAAAATTTACATTAGTTACCTTCTAAATGTTGTTATCCTGGTTCTACTCATTTCACTCTGTATCAGTTCATACAAATCTTTGCATGTTTCTTCAAAATCTTCATATTCATCATTTATTTTTATAGATGTTGTAAGGGCTGCCCCCCACATGTAGCATGAAAGTGTCATTGTGGGGCTTGAAAGGAGGTAGAATTGACATCTCTAACCACTTCTGCCTTGACCCTTCTCTCACTTTTTTTTTTTTTTTTGGTGAGGCAGTTGGGGTTAAGTGACTTGTCCAGGGTCACACAGCTAGTGTGTCTGAGGCTGGATTTGAACTCAGGTCCTCCTGACTCCAAGGCCAGAACTCTATGCACTGTGCCACCTAGCTGCCCCTCACTTGACCCTTCTCCAAGGAAGAGTGTACTTCCTGCCAGGAGAGGAATCAGGAAATTCGGGTCAACAGAAGCTTGGTTACTCTCTTCTCCTCAAAGAAAGGCAGTACAATCTAGAACTATATCTGTTCCCTTAAATATTATTACTCTAGGGGAGGTGATTTTAAGGGTCAATCTCACTTCCCATCTCAGTTTCATTAATTGAGGAAAAGCGGGATCCCAAGCTTTACATCCAAGGATTAACTCCATTTCCACCACATACCAGTCCCACAATGAACACTCACATAGCAGTTAGCCAAGAAATCCACTTATCCAAATTGGCAGCAAACTAGAAGTCAAAGAAAGTATACATATGAGAATATATACTACACAAAAAGAAGGCATTCTCCCATTGGAAGTAAGGTAATTCAACTCATCCAAGAGAGAAAGAGAGACCTAGATTTCACCCAATGGGGGATTTCCTAATATCACTAATGTAGCAAGCTGGGATTAGGGACATGAGGGAAACTACCAGCTCCTCTCATGTTGGCTTCTTCTCAGATTGTTTTCCATCAGCAACCTAAAGTGTGGTTGACACCTTCCATCTTCTCTCTTGAATCTTGAAGCCAGTGGTACCCAAAGGCCAAAGACACTGAAGAAAAACTTGAAGCTTGAAGAGAACTGAAGAGTTCTGTCTCACCACTCACCAAATCCTCCCCAGACCTCTTGCAGGTAGGGAGCATGAATCTCCACCAATGAGGAGAGAGTCCCATACCAATGGGCTTTGGGACTGGGGTTACCAATAATAATATTTCTTTATATTCATGTGTCAGTTTGTTCGGTCATTCCCCAGTTGATGGACACCTACTTTATTTTCTGTTCTTTCCTATCATACAAAGTTCTGCTATGAATTTTTGACATTTATAAGACTCCTTTCTGTCTTTGACCTATTTAGGATATTGATAGAATTCTAATTCTAGAATACCTAAACTCCATGAAGGTAGGAACTTTCCAATTTTTGTATTTGTAACTCTATCACCTAGACACTGCCTAGCAGATAGAAGGCATTTAATAAATGCTTGTTGGTTGACTGAGTCTCACAAGATCTTGCCTTTCTTTACTCACTATCTTAGGAAAATGTTTCTTGTCTACTTGACTCTTATTGAAAGCTCTTTTATCTATATGACCCCCAAAGCTATAATTGTAAAATGCTTAGCACAGTGCCAAGCACATAGTAAATACTACATCAATATTAGCTACTATTAGCTATTATATTATTCCAAAAGTTTAGGCCCTGATGCTTTTCTAACCCTTATCTGGCCCTATAATAATAAAAGTTATCAAATATGTGAATATAAATTATCTCATTTGAGCCGTGCAACAGCCCTGTGAGGCAAACACTGTAGGTATTATCATCTTTATTTAAAAGACAAAGAATCTGAAGCTAAGAAGCTCTCTCCCTTAGCAATCACAAGTCATGAAATTAACCCTTTCATTTACAAAGATTTCAAGTCTGGACCCTTAGGCTTAAGCCTAAGATCTTATCTTTTTCATATCGTGCTCTTCCAGACTAGAATAAAACTTGTTCTCAACTGCTGAGCTTGTGCCTCCATCATAGTGCCCCGACCTTCCACTTTGTCTGGACTGAACTTGCAGACATACTTAATGGGGACTAGACATCTTTACTTGTTTCCAGCTGCAAGATTCAGCTACTTCCTTACAACAGGTTGGCAGCACCATTTTCTCATACAGTTATCATCATCATCTTCTTCTTTCTGCTCTTCTTCTTCCTCTTTTGCTCCTCCTCCCCCTTCCTTCTCCTTCTCTTGCTCATCCCCCATTTAAATTGTTGTAGTTGTATATATCATTTTCCTGGTTCTTTTCACTTTGATTGGTATCAACTCCTATGTCTTCCTACTTCTATGTCACATATACATAATATATTATACATGTATATATTCATCATAGACATCATTTCTTGCAGTACAGTAATATTCCATTACACTCATGTACCACCACTTGTTTAATCATCTCCCAATTAATGGGTATCTACTTTGGGAAATCTAGACATTTATTCTTATAGTAATAATTCATTTCTATAGCTCTTAAAGATTTACAAAGCACTTTCCTCACAGCAATTCTACGTACAGGTATTAGTATCCTCATTTTACATATAAGGAAATAGAAGCACCAAGAAGGCAGATGGCTTTTTCCATGGTTACACAGCTAGTTAGTAAATATTGGAGCAGAGAATTGAACCCAAGTTTCATAACTCTAAGGCCTGTGCTCTTTCTCCTCCACCATGTTATTTGAGGATTGGAATTCCTATGTCCCTGGCAACTAGCAGTGCCTTGAATATTAATAAATCTGAACTGCTTGCATTGTTCAAAGATTTTTAGAATTCTTTGGAAACCACCTTCTAGTCCAGCCTGAACATTCTTTTGAATATCTTTAAAAAGTGCCAATCTTCAACCTTTGAAGGTAATTTTGACTTTTTTCAATTAGCTCAAAATCCTAGGATCCCAGAATTAGAAGAGACCTCAGATGCCATCTACTAAAATCCTCAAATCTTTTCTCAAACTTCTTTCTAGTCACATGTACCCCGTTTTATACTCATGAAGTTTTTTTTTTAACACAGATATAAGACTTACTTTCATCCCTATAAAATTTCACCTTATTAGATTCAACCTGACATCCTAGACTTCTGAGATCTCTTTTGGATCTGTCACCCAATATTAGCTATTCTCAGCCTTGTGTCATCTGCAGATTTGATCTTTATGCCATCAATGACTTTATTCAGGTCAATAGGAGTCTGCTGGTAAATCAAGTGGGTGATCAAGCTGAATAATACAGAATGTGACTAACATGAAAGAAATTGGCTTTTAAAGTCTTCTAATTCTAAGATTTTCCAATTTTCTTGTGTGATTTATGAATTTTCTATTATGGGTGCTTTGGTGGGCATGAGTATCTGCTGGACCATATTTGCATCCATACAATTCTCAATTGTTAAGGTTAGTTGTTTCTTGAGCCCCTGACCAGCTTTTCTCTTTACTGCCAGAAGGCCTGCTTTTCAAAGTTGCTTCCTCCATTAACTATTGCTTTTCTGTATCCATGACTTTCTAAAGTATAGTCTCTGATTGCTCAATTGTTTCTTAGACTCTCTCCATTTGCTAATGGCATGTGTCCTTCTTGGTGAATAACTGCTGCTAAATTATGCCAGTGTTCTCTCTCATAGCTCCATGGAAGCATATCCTTTCCTGACCTACATTCAAATTTGACTGTCAGATTTATCTAGGATTTAGCTATTTAACTATTTCTTTTCTTCCCCTCTTTTAATTCCCCCTTGAGGATCAGTAAATTTGTTTTGTTTGTCACTATTCCCTTTCATTATTATCCAGCCCCCTCATCTCTACCTGCTTCCCTGTTGAATTTGCTGTATTTCTAAACTAAAGTCTTTGTATATGTGTGTTTTCTTTTTTAAAATCTTTTTAAATTTATTTTTAGTTTTCAACAATCACTTTTACAAAATTTTGAGTTCTAAATTTTCTCCCCCTCCCTAAGATGGTATGCAATCTGATCTAGGCTATCCATGTACAATCATATTAAACATATTTCTACATTAGTCATCTTGTAAAGAAGAATTAGAAGAAAAGGGGAAAACTACGAGAAAGAAAAAAAAACAAAAAAGAGAAAATAGTATGCTTCAATCTGCATTCAGACTCCCTAGTTATTTCTCTGGATGTGGATGGCATTTTCCATCATGAGGATTTTGGAATTGTCTTAGATCCTTGCATTGCTAAATTGGTCATCGAACAATGTTGCTGTTACTGTGTACAATGTTGCTGTTACTGTGTACAATGTTCTCCTGGTTCTGCTCACTTCATTCAACATCAATCCATTTAAGTATTTAGGTTTTTCTGAAGTCAGCCTGCTCATCATTTCTTATAAAACAGTAGTATTCCATTACACTCATGGAATCACTCCATTACACATACAGATCACTCCATTACACAACTTATTCAGCCATTCCCCAATTGATGGGCATCCCCTCAATTTCCAGTTCTTGGACACCACAAAAAAAGCTGCTATAAATATTTTTGTACATGTGGGTCCTTTTCCCATTTTTATGATCTAGTTATATAATTCTACTTCATCTTATACAAAGAGATGTTTTCTTTAACTTTGATATTTCAACAATCTATGATCACATTAATGTGAGTACTCCCTTCAGTAAAGCAAATCAAAATTCATCCACACTCTCGTCTTGTGTGGTTTTTGTCCATGTCCTTGAACAGGGGACATCTGTGAGGGACTGTCTGATGTCGGCAGCTACCAGGTTGGGCGCTGTGGCAAGTGTAGGGTAAGATCTGAGTATTTTGGAAGTCGAGGCAGGGGCTGTGGTAGGCAGAGTCGTGGTGAACTGGGATGGGCTGGATATGGAGAAGCCCTGAGGCAATGGGCAGTGCTTTGTGAGATAAGCTGGGTACAAGGAAGTAGCCGTAGCTTGAGCTCCTGAGGCAAGGGGTGGTGCCACGTGGGACTGGGACGGCAGAGGACTGAGTTCCCTTTGCTTAGTCCCCTCCCTATATGCAACGTCATCCCCAGACGCCTCTTGTGACCTTCCTGACTTCCTGGGTCCCTTTGTGCAGCACTGACCCCAGACCCCTCCTGAGTCTGACTTCCTAGGTCACGTACTCTTGTCTATGCGTCATTCCCAGATGCCTCCTCCCTGTATCCGGTCCTAGCCTCCTACGTCACTCCCTCCCCCTTGGTGTGCTAAACTCAGCCCCTTCCAGTATCTGACCCTACAATCATTGGCTAGTAAGCGGGCTGGGGAGGAGGGGCTAAGTAGGTATTTAGGAACAAGCGTGGTCAGAACACACACGCGCTCTCTCCTGGCTCCTGTCCTGTTGCTCTGGCCTTGCTGCTTGGGCTTGCTATGATGGCTTGCTGTGTTGGCCTCTGAATAAAGCTCTGGTGTTGGCGCCTCCCGATGGCTCGTCTCTGTGTGGTTATCCGGCAGAGGACCGAAGACTCGAGTGTGAGTAAGACTCTGGTAGTGTGCTTCTTATAAGAGAAGCAGGTACCGGCGTATGGCCGGCAGATGGTCGGCGTGTGGCCAGTATAAGTGGCGCCCAACGTGGGGTGGAGGAAATAGGCCAGAGGCCCCGTGGACCAGCTGGTCTGGTCGCGGGAAGAGAGACGAGACCCTTAGCTGATAGGGCGAAGGAAGGAGGATGGGACAATTGTTTGGTAAGGTCCCGGATCGGGAGGTGCAAGGGAAAGAAGTGTATAAAAGAGTGAAAGAAGCAGAAATTAGTAGTGAGGAAGAGTCTAGGAGTGAGACAGACTCAGGGAGTGAGACAGAGGACACTGGAAACAGCGAATGGGAAAATAAGCAAGAGAAAAGAAAGCAAGGCCGGGCAGTGGGGCGGGAGCGGGAGGGCAGGAGCCGGGAGAGAGCAAGAAACTGTAGCAAGGAAAGCTACGCGGAGGGGTGGCCCCCTCCCCCAGACTTCCCTTTTGAGGAGAACGGCTCATCCGCTCCTCCGGCTCCCTCTTATGGGGCCATGGGGGACCCCCCAACCAGGCTAGGACAAATGCTCCAGAAGGCAGTGGCAGAAGGAGATATGGACGCCGAGGCATGGCTAGATGCCTGCCCGATGGAGGGAGGACCTGGGCCCCTTTAGAATGGAAGAAATTTAAGGAGTTAAAAGAGACACTAAATACAGTGTTTGCAGCTGTTTCCCAATGTGCCCTACGGGCTTTTAGTAAGATTCAGGCTTTGGGGAAACAAAGGCCCTCCCTGACCAAGATTAAAAAAGGTCCTGATAAACCCTTCCCAGATTTCGTGGCCCGCCTACAGGCAGCCGCTTGGAGAGGACTATCAGAAGTGCTGAAAACAAAAGACACTAAATTGTACTATCTATACGGAAAGCCGGTCAGTTCAATGCCGCCAGAAACCTGGTGGAGCCTGCCCTAAGGCAATTTGTTACAATTGTAACAAATCCGGCCATTATGCTAAAGAATGCTGCAAGCCAGTCGGGAGGCGGGGCAAGGAGGGCCCCTCAACAAGCTTACCAGATGGAAGCCCAACCCCCTCAGAATGCGCCCTCGGGGCTGCATCAGGAAAATCTCCGACTTCTACCCGGTGGTTCGGACTTCCCCTTTACAGCAAGGGAATTTTCCAAATCAACCCCGGTGGTTGCTGGTTTGAGATACAATTTATGGGGAAGAGATATTTTGAAGGCTTGTGGTGCATCTGTTTATATACCACCCCCACAGGATTTTTAACTGGGGCCGTTGGGCAACAAGAGAAATTTTATTGTATCAGACCCACTCCTCTAACATGGAGATCTAATAACCCAGTCTGGGTACCCCAATGGCCCCTCCCTGCAGAGAAAGCCCAGGCTTTATGTGAGATAGTGCAGCACCAGTTACAGGTAGGGCACATTGAGCCCACGTCCAGCCCCTGGAACAGCCCAGTGTTTGTAATAAAAAAGAAATCAGGGAAATTTCGAATGTTAATAGATCTCAGGTCTGTTAACACCACCCTAGAGCCCATGGGAACCCTACAGCCTGGCCTTCCCTCCCCTAATTTAGTGCCATCTGGATGGCCTGTGACCATCATAGACATCCAAGATTGTTTTTTCTCTATCCCATTATCCCCAGAAGATAGAAAGAGATTTGCCTTTACCATACCCACTACCAATAATGCAAGACCAAATTTAAGATATCAGTGGAAGGTCCTGCCCCAAGGAATGTGCTGCAGTCCCACCTTATGTCAGGCTTATGTGGGAAGAGTGCTGGACCCTATCAGGGACAAATGGCCTAAAGCCACAATATTTCACTATATGGATGATATTTTATTAGCCACCAGCAGTGATGAAACATTAGCAAGATTAGTAAAAGAAACCATCTCTGCACTTGCTCATTATGGTTTGGTGGTGGCCCCTGACAAAGTCCAACAAAATTACCCACTCATATACCTAGGCCTTCGTATGGAGGCTATCTTTATTAGCAATCAAATTCCTGAACTAGGGCTTGATAAGATAACCACCTTGAATCACTTCCAAAAGTTAGTGGGACAGATCCAATGGCTCAGGGCCTGCACACCCATTCCTCCTGCTGTAATGCAGCCTTTATATGATATATTAAAAGGAAATTCAGATTTAAACTCCCCTCGGGCATGGACTCCTGCTGCTAAGGCAGCAGTGTCCCAAATATTCTCACTTGCTGCCCAAGCCCAGACCGCCAGATGGGACCCCAAAGGTAGAATAGAGGTCTCCTTGGTCAATCAACAGAGTCCTTTTTGTGTTATACACCAAGGTCCCAAATTGTTAGAATTTGTATATGCAAAGAAGGCTCACAAGGTACTGCCAAATTATTATGAGATGTTAGGGGAACTAGCCTTAGCTGCAGTACAAAGGGCTGTCCACTTGTCTGGACAGAGACCTTTACTTTACTCGAATTTTGAACCTGGACAGTGAGAAGCCATTATGCAAACCTATTGGTCTTGGGCACATTGCTCCCAATGGGCTGAGATAAGTCCTCATTCCTTCTGTCTGCTTCTCCCTATGCTAGAGCAAATAACCTTAGCACCACCCCAACGAAAGGTTATGGGAGAACCTGTTCAAGGCTCAAATGTTTTCACTGATGCTACAAAAAACTATAAGGCCTCTATTTATCATGAGGCCTCTAAGGAAATAACAGTATTAGAAACCCCCTATGACTCTACCCAGAAAAATGAGCTCTTTGCCATCCTCCAGGCTTGCCGTAAATATCCTGAGCCTATAAACATAATCTCTGATAGTCTATATGCAGTAAAGGTTCTTAAATGCATAGAGGACGCTGTCCTCCAACCTTATAAGTCCACCATATCCTCTCTCCTGAGGGAATTACAGCAAATTTTGTTGCAGCGAAACAACCCCCTCTACATTCTCCATGTTTATTCTCATCAGTCCACCTCAGGAGGCATTTTTGAAGGCAATGATGTAGTGGATCGTGCCTTACAGTGCTCCCTACTGCCAGTCCTCACCCCTCCTGAACAAGCCCATGATTTTTTACACCTACCAGCGAGCTCCCTGAGACGCCTGTATGGTTTAACTCATGAACAGGCTCGACAAATTGTGAGGCGATGTGTGCGCTGTGTTCCTTTTCTGCCCCCTCCACCCAGTAAGGGGATTAACCCACGAGGTCTTTTTCCCAATGATTTGTGGCAAATGGATGTTACTCACCTTGGCCGTGTCACTATCCATGTCTGCATTGATACTTTTTCCAAATTTATAATGGCCACTGTATCCAGTAAGGAGAACACCCCATCAGTTGTTAAGCATCTGTACCATTGTTTTGCCTCCGTGGGGATTCCTCATGTCATTAAAACTGACAACGGGCCTGCCTATTTATCTACACAAATGACTGCCTTTTTTACATCCTTTGGCATTAAGCATGTTACAGGGATCCCCTATAACCCCACAGGTCAGGTTATTGTTGAGCGAGCCCATCGTACCTTGAAAGCTACCCTCAGTAAACAAAAAGGAGGAGTAGGAGGTCGGGGCACAGGGCAGTGGCCTACCCAAGCAGATGTGGATAAAGCTTTATATACATACAATTTTCTCTGTCTAGATAGAGACACGGGCCTATCCCCCAGCATGCTACAGCTAATAACACCACCCACTTGTAATTCATCTGGCCTCTTAAAAACAGCACTACATGCACCATCCCTTAACCAGAAAGTCCTCTGGAAGGACGATGAGGGAAACTGGCAAGGCCCATCTGTAGTGTTGTGGAGAGGGCCGGGGTATTTATGTCTTACAGATTCTGATGGCCAGAGCCGCTGGGTACCAGAAAGAAGAACAAAACGAGTTGAAGAAGCTCCAGGAGAGACAACAAGGATGGGAGAAGAAACACAGTCAACAGAAAATTCAGAGAGAGCAGAAAGAAAAGACAGTTAGGATGTCTAAACTGAGTAAACTGTTTTCACTTTTTGCGCGATCAGGACTTTGCCACAGGTTGCGTCAGCTCCAGTGCCCTGGGACACAAGAGAGAATGGCTGGGGCACTTGCGTTGGCAGCATCCATCTTTGAGGAGTTCCAGATACAGGACTTATATAGTGGACAGCAATTGCTTGCCTCAAAAATAGAGGAACTGGCCAATAAATTCGCCCATGCCCTCCAAGTGCAGGCTGATATTGATCAGCAGCTGGAGGAGCAGATTCAAAAAAGTAGCATTGGCTACTCAGGACATTGGGAATGAACTTATGTGGCTGGAATTGAGACAGCAGTTGCCATGTGATGGCTGATATTGATCCATTTGTGTAACACCCTTATACCATAACGCCACTTGCGACACCATTTCACAAAGTACAATGACACTCTACTTTCTTTTCTATTTGATGTAATGTTACCCGTGCTTTTTCCCAGATCTAGGCTACAAATCTTTCCTCTGTACTCCAGGCTTTGTGGGTGTTAATTAGACTGGCATGGTACATATCTGACACTTGGCACCAACACGAGACTGATGATATTGTTCATCACCTTAGTGATTGGATTAAGCATACGTCTTTCCCCATCCCCTCCTTTGTAATCCATTGGGCATTTATAACTCTTTTTGCATTTATACTGTTATTGTTACTATCCACTATTTTAGGAGGTTTTCTTAGGATTTTTAGAGGTTTTGTAGAGGCACTCAGTACCGAAGGCCTAGTATGGAGACCCTGTCTCCACCCCTCTATTAAACAAAAAGGGGGAATTGTGAGGGACTGTCTGATGTTGGCAGCTACCAGGTTGGGCGCTGTGGCAAGTGTAGGGTAAGATCTGGGTATTTTGGAAGTCGAGGCAGGGGCTGTGGTAGGCAGAGTCGTGGTGAACTGGGATGGGCTGGATACGGAGAAGCCCTGAGGCAATGGGCAGTGCTGTGTGAGATAAGCTGGGTACAAGGAAGTAGCCGTAGCTTGAGCTCCTGAGGCAAGGGGCGGTGCCACGTGGGACTGGGACGGCAGAGGACTGAGTTCCCTTTGCTTAGTCCCCTCCCTATATGCAACGTCATCCCCAGATGCCTCTTGTGACCTTCCTGACTTCCTGGGTCCCTTTGTGCAGCACTGACCCCAGACCCCTCCTGAGTCTGACTTCCTAGTCTATGCGTCATTCCCAGATGCCTCCTCCCTGTATCCAGTCCTAGCCTCCTACGTCACTCCCTCCCCCTTGGTGTGCTAAACTCAGCCCCTTCCAGTATCTGACCCTACAATCATTGGCTAGTAAGCGGGCTGGGGAGGAGGGGCTAGGTAGGTATTTAGGAACAAGCGTGGTCAGAACACACACGCGCTCTCTCCTGGCTCCTGTCCTGTTGCTCTGGCCTTGCTGCTTGGGCTTGCTATGATGGCTTGCTGTGTTGGCCTCTGAATAAAGCTCTGGTGTTGGCACCTCCCGATGGCTCGTCTCTGTGTGGTGATCCGGCAGAGGACCGAAGACTCGAGTGTGAGTAAGACTCTGGTAGTGTGCTTCTTATAAGAGAAGCAGGTACCGGCGTACGGCCGGCAGAAGGTCGGCGTGCGGTCAGTATAGACATCCCCAGTGGACCTTCCTCCGGTTCTCTTGGCATTGTATAGATACCAATGGAGTGCTCAGGCTATCTATCTCCCTTGTTCTTGCCACATGGCTGGTCTGTTTTTTTCCCTCCCAAGTCATATATCTCTCTGATGATATTCTTTATGTGTCTCTTGCTACAGTTCTTGGTTAGCAATGTGCTTCAACCTACTCATGTCCACCACATACCTCTCACATCGTTATTAATAAAGAAACCCTTTTTCATTTGGAATCTGTACTAAACATCCTCCACAATGGTGGCAAATATCTTTGTCAAGCATTATTTCCCTTTCTTTTACCTACATCTCCTTAAGATGCTTTTCTTCTTTATCTTTTTTTTCTTAACCATAAGACTAGGGGAGTAAGGAAAGGATAGTATAGTTTTCAGAAAAAGATATCAAAAGATAGGGGTTTAAAAGAGCCATGTCTACTCTTTCAGTCATGGGTCAGGGAGCCTGATCCTTGGCTTCAGAATAATTTCTCTTCTATGACAAGGTAATTCTCTTCCTCTCTAACCCTTAAAAAAAACTACCTTAAAAAAAGCAATTCTGACAACTATAAATTAAAACTTATCAGGCACAAAATGTTTACAGTGTTTCAGATCCCTTCATATTTCACACTTGTTCCTTCTTTCTGGGGTCAATGCCCATGAGATACTAAATTGAGACATATTTCTAGAGATCTTTAACCAACATAATTAGTGCCTAAGAAAATCAGTCTTTATCCATGATATAAACTGAACTCTGTCACTACCTAGCAACATTGATCTGTGACATTAAATGTTAGATAAGGGAGGGAAAAGTAGTCTCTTCTGCTGTTGTATGATTGGAGGTCTAATCAAGAAAAGTGTTGTTTTTTTAAGAAGAAGAAGATGAGTATTAACTTAAAAGATTGAATATTTATTATTTTGTGACAGCAATGCAACATTATTCTAAGTATTAGGATTTAGATATTCAAATTGTCGGGCTCATTCTATAATATTCTTTTGTCAGGAAAGTATAAAGAATCCTTAACCATAAGAAGCTATTTTACAATAATAAAATGTTATCTATACATCTAAAGATCTCATTTCTTCTTTCTTCTCTCCAGACAGTCAGCCTCCACGATAGAACTTTGTCAAATAAGTAGGGTTGCCTCTTTTAACAATGAGGGCTCCTTCCTATAATTAACTCCTTTTTGTAGCAAAGTTATGTCATTTCAACCCATCCTATTTCAAATGTGCTACTCCCATAATGAAACAAATAAGTCTGTGATTTCTAAGCTGAAGTCAGATCTCAACATATAATTGTGACCATCATAATAAATGACAAATGGCTTCATGGAAATAGCATTGGTCCTAGGAGACTTGGGTTTGAGTTCTAGGTCTGGTACTTGCTAGTGGGCTGTTCTCTATGTATTCATAGGGCATTGTAAGACCTGATGGTCCTCCATCACACCTGAAGCATTGTAGGTAGTAAAAATACAGCTTATCTTTCTCTTCTGGTTCTCCACAGTGGCTCAAGATCAGAGTGAAAAGGAAAACGCCATGCGGGAACTGCGCATCAGTAAACTCTGCCTCAAAATCTGTGTTGCGGAGAGTGAGGACTGACTGACTGGCTGCCAAAGTGTTGGAGCAGCTCACAGGCCAAACCCCACTGTTCTCCAAAGCTAGCTATACTGTCAGGTCTTTTGGAATCAGGAGAAATGAGAAAATCGCCGTTCACTGTACATTCCGTGGGACCAAAGCTAAAGAGATTCTGGAGAAGGGCTGAAGGTGCGAGAATGAGTTAAGGAAAAATAACTTCTCAGACATCGGCAACTTTGGCTTTGGGATCCAAGAGCACATCGATCTGGGGATTAAATACGACCCAAGCATAGCCATCTACAGCTTGGACTTCCATGTGGTGCTGGGCAGGCCCGGGTTCAGCATTGCAGACAAGAAGCATAGGACAGTCGGCATCCGGGCCAAATACAGAACTGGCAAAGAGAAAGTCATGCGCTGGTTCCAGCAGAAGTGCGATGGCATCATTCTTCCCGGCAAATAAAGTCCTGTTTTCTATTAAAAAGTCGAAAAAATGATCACTGAAGTGTAAAACACGCACACACACACACACACACACACACACACACACACACACACACACCCCAAAAAAATCCAGTTTATGCAAGCCAAAAGAGCAGCCATACTACTTTTCCCATGGGATGCCCTGGTGGGGTCTGGGTGGTCCTGGAGTTGGAGAAGAGGGAACAAGAAGGTAAGAAGGAAGAGTCTTCCCTCTAGTAAGTCATCCTACCCAGCCAGCTCATGGAATCCAGGGAATCAGAGGAGGGGCAATGGGAGGGCAAGGGGATAAGGAATGCTGTATTTGCCATAGGACATATGGTGGGTAAGTGAAATATATATTCAATAGAATTACTTATGAATCTTCTTTTATATGCAATAATGTAATATCTGAAATTTCACAACATACACTTTGAGAACTACCTACTCTGACTTATAGACAGATTGTGGAGGTATTTTCTACACGCACAAAATCACAGGTGTTGGATTTATCGATGTAAATCTTAACAAGTCCTTCTCCCCTTAGTTGTTTCTGGCCTCCATTTTTGGAAGAATCTAATCCCCGTCAACAAACATCTGCCTACTGCTATAACAACCATATGTTTCTCTTGCTGACTATTTGAAAATAACATGTTCCAGTAGTCTCTTTTCTAACCCCCTACACTGAAAACTATAAGAGTTCAGGGTCTCTTCAAGAGTCCACCCGTTTGAAGTCCTGTAACCACCAGATATTCTGGCTTTACTCAATCTGTGTTGCAAGGAATAACTAAAGTGAAGTGCTCCCTGGCTGAGGATAGCCATTACTCCTAAGCTTTCCCAGCCTGATTGAGTTTCTCTTTTGTATGTTTGACTTTCATCTAATCATTAGTTAATTGGCTATCATATGTCCCTGAAACCATGGATTCCATTTCAGTAGGATAAATTTATACCTCTTCTTAAGGTAGCATGGTAGAGTGGAAAGACTACTTGATTTGCATTCGGAGGACCTGGGTTCAACTCCTTGCTCTGTTACTTACCTGTGTGACTTTGAACAAATTATTTCACCTCTCTTGTCTCAGTTCCTCATGTGTAAAATGAGGTAGTTGATCTAGATGGCCTTAAAGGTCCCTTCCAACTCTCAGTCTATGATCCCATAATCCTCCTGGTGGAACAGAGGTCACCCTGGCTTCTTGAAGGCTACACCATTTAAACACCATTTCTGCCAGGTTCTTTACCAAGAGGCCTTCAAGTACAGGCCTAGGAACAAGCTCTATTTCCATCATCTGAGGACCAGCCTAGATAAAGCCAGAGAGAATCATCACCAGCAGAGAGGTCTCTTAGTGATGGTTTTTTGTTTTGTTTTGCTTCTTTTTTGAGACTGGATCTTCCTCTTTAGCACAGGCTAGAAGTGCAGCAGCCAACCATGAGATTGATTCTACTGCTGACTGGCACCAAGGCTTTGACCTGCTTGATTTTTGGTATGGGTCAGTTCACCTCTCCTAGGGCAGCCTGATGCCCTCCCCCAACTCCTCAATTTTGGAGGCTCACCCTATTGATGCCACACAATGTGAAAACTGGATTGACATTAACCTAACTCCAGCTGAGAACTCCAGAGCTCCAGCAATCTACCAATCTCGGCCTCCTCAAGGGCAGGGATTTCAAGTGTGTGCTGCCATATTCTACCTGATGAATTTTTTAAACATCTAAGACTGACTGTCTACTAGGTCTAAAGGAAGTATGATCTGCCTTCAGGGAAGGAGCATCCAAACCAACAGAAATACATTCCCTTGAAGTATTCAAGTAACTAAATGGTATACAAAACTCAAAACCAGCCTTTCACAATGTCACCAAAAAATAGAAGAGACCTCAGTCAAATACCTTCCACTTTTTATCTTTATTGATATGCAAAGTGCAGAAAGAGTTATTTGACAAAAAAAATGTAAAATATATTCCATTATCCAGTACAGCTTCCCATCCCTAGAAGCTAAGTACTCCAAGTATGCTGATGCTTTGCTTAAACAATCATTTCCATTTATTTTCCTTTCAAATGTCTTTACCCATCATTTTCCATGAATTAGAATTCAGCACTGTGCCAGAACCCAGTTTTACAATTAATTATTTAATTATTGGTTATTTTGATGCAGCCTCCCAGTTCTAGGTTATAAATCTGGATCTGTAATCCCAAGGGGGCTCAGGGGCCTCCCCAAACTTACCCAGAGCATGGATTGAAGGTCTGCTAAACTGAAGTAAGTATTTTGGTTATGGTATATCTAAATTTTTTAATTTCTAGAAAGGATTATATTTGAGAATTTTTTATGAATTGGGTATGTCAGAAATAGCTTTTTTCACTTATTTTAATTGGGTTTATGGGTTTGTACACATACATGTGTGTGCATTTTACACTGCATCATATCACATCTCTTAAACATTCAGCACATCAGCTGCCAGATCTGCAGAGTTGTCTATCAGTTGTCCAAAAAAGAGTCCTAAGAACCTGTAGTCCACATGGTTACTTTCTCTATTTGATGGAGTTTATATGAGTTGGAAATCTATGCATACAAGCACAATAACTCAACGCCTTCAATTGGGAAAATTCGTAACATTCAGACAGAGGTTTGGTCTTTTGCTTTAATTAAATTTTTGTTTATTTCTAGATAACCATTGGTCTCTTTATATTCGAGGTAAAAAATCAGGATATAGGTAGCATTTAGATAAAAGGGAAGGTAAAGGAGAAAGGGAAAAGAAAAAGCATTTACATAATGCCTGCTATGTAATAACAACAACAACATTTATGTCATACTTACTATGTACCAAGCACCATGCTGAGTTCTTTTTATAAAAGAAGAGAGAAGGATATATTACAGTGTCAGTCACTGAACAGGAATGGAAAGGAGAGGCTGGGGAAAAGGACAGCCTTTTGGAACTTCCCACAGTCCTTGAAAAAGTGGTTACAACTAGAACTTCAACCAATCTTCTGCTCCAAGATGACTTATTTTGTCCTATTCTTTTGGTTTCCTTTTGCCTCTTCCTTTTCTCTCTGCCCCTACATTGTAGTCTATCTCCTCCTATTTTTCCCTTCTTTTGTGCTTTCTGTATGTTCTCTAGCAATAATATCTAGCACTGTAACAACTTCACTTAACCTATCTGAAAAGCAATATTTTCTAACCCACTAATTTACCCTTCAGTGAATTAGGGCACCTTAGTATGTCTCAGTGATGTCCTTGGTGCATTCCAACATTGTTTTTGTCATTCTCCTTTTCCATTTTCTTGCTGAGAGAGTGGAAGTGGGGGAGAGAAGATCACTATTGCATTTGTGTATGCATGTGTTACATAATGTGGTGGGGGTATAAGAAGTGAAGGTTCATTTATTTAGTACTAACACTTTAAATTCTGTACATTTTAGTTAACTTTCAAAATTATTAAAATTTTTAAATTGCTGTCAGATTTGTGAAGGCATTTAAATACATGTACCACATTAGGCTAGAGACATAATGAAATTTCATCAATTTGGTATCCATTAATTATGAAAAGGACTGAACTGAAGTTCATCTTTTTTATCATAAAAGATTTTGCCAAGAAAATTAATAATGAAAACAAGGTTTATGAGCACATTAAAAACTATTTTCAATCAATTTAGAAAAACATACATATAGTTATTTATTCATTTCAAGCTAGTTTTAAATGATATGAATAAATATTTATTACATGCCTATTCTGTCCCTGTGGACAGAGATTTCTTTTTTTTTTAAATAATCTTTTTTTTGTTTGCTTTGGTTTTTTGGGGGGCAATGGGGTTAAGTGACTTGCCCAGGGTCACACCGCTAGTAAGTGTTATGTGTCTGAGGCCGGATCTGAACTCAAGTCCTTCTGAATCCAGGGCTAGTGCTCTACCACTGCACCACCTAGCTGCCCCCTGGACAGACATTTCTAACCATGAGATGCTAGTAATTGAAAGATGAAAAATGACCCAGTCCCTGACCTCAAAGAGTTTACAATCTAGTAACACAATCTTATGCATTAACCAAGCAAAGCCATAAAGCAATTCTAGGAACCCAGGATAAGGTGAGTTACAGTAACTGGCCTTGAAAGTGTAACTTGACCTTTACAACCTCATTAATTCCCACAACTCTAATTATAGATGTCTCCCAAAGTTTTAGATCTAGCCCAGTTTCTCACATCTGAATATCCCAGTATCACCTCAGATTCTCTCCCTAAAAAATTACTGCCCATTCTGATTTTCCTTTTTGTGCCTGTGTCATTTATTCCTGTTCAAAACTTTGGTTGTTAGCTGTTTTCTGTTTTGGTTTGTTTTGGTTTTTTGCCTTTTCTTTACAGCCCACATAAACTCAATTCCATTCAAAAAACATTAGTTATGGGATCTCTGTACAAGGTCCCATGCTAGGCTATAAAGACAAAAAATGGAAAATTATACCTAACCTTGAGGACTTTAAATCCTTCTGGGGAATACAAACAAGTAAGCAGATAAATATAATCTGAGTCAGGAGAGAGCATTAACATCAATCAGTAGTAACACCAATCATTTTTCTAAAATGTATAGCCTCTCTGTCCCCACTGTTATCGTTCCAACTTTCCTCATCACCTCTACATAATTACAATAGCCTCATTCTCAAGATGAAAGCTAGGTGGCGCAATGGCTAATGTGCTGGGCCTGGAATCTGGGGTTAGGAAGACCTGAGTTCACATCCGGACTCAGACACTTACTAGCTGTGTGACCCTGGGCAAGTCATTTTACCCTGTTTGCCCCAGTTTCCTGATCTATAAAATGATCTAGAGAAGGAAATGGCAAATCACTCTAGTATCTTTGCCAAGAAAACCTCAAATGATGTCACAAAGTTGGACACAACTGAACAACAGCAAACATTCTCAAGAAGGCTGCCAAAAGCTATGCTCTCCCCCCTCCTGGTGATTATCCTTTACACCAGAAGTGTCAACAGCAAAACTCCCAAGTTTTTGGGAGAACCAGATTAAAATGTAATTGAGAAATGTTTAACAAAATAAAAAATACAATACAACATAGATAATGTTAATTTGTGGTTTTCTAAGGAAAAATGCACCTTCAGGGATTTAATGTGCAGCCAAATTCATCTTCCTTATGCATAGATTTGGTCACCTTGACTTCTGTGCTCAAAACCCTACCATGTCTATTGAATAGAATTCAAAGTATATAGCCTAGTATTAAAGGTCCTCTGTAATTTGGTACCACTCTTGCCTTTCCTTACACAATATCTTCCTTTGATGTGGCTGTGCTTCAGTCAAACTAAACTACCTTTCCTCCATATACAACCAACTGCATTGCTTTAATTTTGTGTTGTTGACTGAAATGGTCTATCTCTACTAGTTGAAATCCTATTCATCTTTTAAAGCCCAGCTTAGGTGCTGTCTTCTATATGAAGCTTCCTGGCTCCTAAGACAACAGTCTTTCCCTCCTTCATCAAACAGAATGTATTTTGCGTCTCATTTGTCATGTAGCATTTTGTATTATTATGTTAAAAGTATCCATATCCTATCCCCACACTAATCTGAGTTTTCCATGGAGATTAAAACCATATCTCCTACTATTCATAGTAAATTTTGGATGGATATTTGCTCAATTTTCTTTTAAAATAATTAATAATTCTGACTTTTCACAAAATCAGCCTGTCCTCCCTCAGTTTTTCTGAGTGAGATTTTTATTTTGATTTTAAATGAAATACTTTCATATCTGTGTTAAATGGTGGCCTTCTCTAGTGCAAAGGTGGGGAAGGAAGGAAGAAGGGAGAGAATTCGGAATTTAAAATGTAACAAAAAACTAACTTAATTTTTAAGAAATAAATTAAATATTTTCAAAATTGATAAAGAATTTGTAATAATCCTGTTGTAGTCAAACTGAGGATCAGCAAGCACATGTATAACAGTAGGCTTTGTAGGACCTTGTAGGTGGCTTTATCTTACAGATCTAAGTTGCCTCATTGTGCTTAAACATTCTTTATCTTTTCCTTTTCCTTTGGTTCTTTTAATTTTTATTTTGTTTTTATTTTTTTCTTAAATCTTTCTTCTCCCAACATTAAGTACTCCCAAGGGTATTGGGTTGGAAAGTCAGATACCTCAATGGAATTAGCACAGGTCTGCCACCTTATCCAGGGTTTTGTCCTGATTCATCTGTGTGACAAGAACAAGTTACACACTTTCCCCATGGTGTTCTGCTGTAACATAGAGGAAAAAAGAACTTCATCATAAAGAAAGAATAAAGGTGGATCGTGGTCAGAAAGGACATATAATCTCCCTTGAGACTAGTATATCTAGTTCCTTCTAGCTTCCTTAAAATGTATTCAGTGTCAATCTCCTATCCTAGATAATTACTTTGCATGCTTTTAATCACATTTTAAAAATAGAATGAGAAGGATCCAATTACAAAAATACAATTTAAAAATCTGCATCCTTAACAGATAAACACTCTTTAAAGTTGTAAGATAATGATCTTAAGTAATTACCCCATCTCCTAGTGGCAGATTAACTGTGACCTTTCATCTTCAAGTGAATTATGTAAATTAGTGTTTTCATTAAACATTGAATAATTTCTCTGGAGAGGGAGGGGGTCAGGGAAATCCTTCATTGGTTATTCTTACTATATTCTTAATATTTGTTAAGTGCTTTGTCACCTCATCTTCTACCGTCATTAGAGGAGGAAAAGTAGGAAAGAGTGAAGAAATTTGGTTTAGAAAGCACAATGAGAATTATCAAATACCAGAGATTATTATGTAGTATATATTACTGTCCCCCATGAGGAAACTAGGGAATTGAAAGATACTTTAAGGATTATTTAACCAAACCACCTTGGTAAGAGAACCCAATGATCATCAACTCCCCACTCCCACTTACCAGTACCAATAAAAATTACCTACCAGACTTAATGGCCAGTTAAGTATGTTTTGTGATGAGTTGATATTTGTTTCTTATTAGATTCATAAGTAAATCATTGAAGCACTGGAGTAGTTCCTTCCTTCCTTTCTCATATCCTGCAATCATACCTCATCAGCTGTTGAATCATGTGGTACACCAGTTATACTCTCACAGAAATTCTACTGAACCACTGACCAGTGTTGCTAACCAGTTCAAATGAAAATCTTCTGGATAGAAGAATAAGAACATAAGTGGATGATAAGCTTAAATCATAAAACAGAAGTCAAACATTTTTGCAGAATCTTTCTGCAGAACATTTGTGATGGTCTGTTCTGGTTCCAAGATGGTTTATAATGCATAAGACCGGCAATCATGGTTTTCAAACTGTCTGATATTTGTACCATAGGAACTCCAATGTTTGAAACATCCTGACCACATGATTATACAACTGATAAGGTATGATTTTCGGATACCAAAAAGGAAGGAAGGAACTACTCTAGAGCAGTCTATAAAATGCAAATGAAAGTATACACATGCAACTGATCATCTACGGGGATTTGGTTTGTACTCAAATGTGGAAGCCTTATGGAGGTTTGGAAACAATTTGATGATAGATTAAGAAACTAAAAGACCATGTTGCACTTAGATTCAATCAAGGTTTGACGTAATTGCTGTACAAATAACAAAATCACTGTGTATATGATCATGATTGTTTCAAGTCACTGCATATGCATATTCAAACTGCATATGCTTGTCATAAAGTAAAATTATATTTGTAACAATTGGACAATTATTTACTGCTTAAGACATCATTAAAGATTTTTTAGAGTGAACCCCTTGGACCATCTTCACCAACATTCTTGGGGATTTGCAAGCTCCTAAATGAGAACCATTCTAGAGAACACCCAGAAAAGGAGATTCCTTTGTATGATACCATTTAAACAATGACAAATTATAATTATCTCTTTCTCAGTGTTCCTTATCAATCTTCAACTTACGTTATTACAACATAGACTGTTACAATTAGATTATAGCTTATTATATATATAATGTACGTATTTAATATTTTCTTATATAGAGAATATAAAATTCAATTATGCTAATTGTACATTGATTAAAAAATATTTGACCCCATAAAACAAAATGCTGCTTTAGAGGATCTTCCCACAAGATATCTTCTATTTATATATGAAGATCATTCAAAATTCCTTGGAAATAGTTAATTAAAAAAAAAACACCACCACAAAGAAAAAGAAAAAAAAAATCCCTGTTCAGTGACTTCCTGATAATAAGTGTCAGGTGAGTCATAAAACAGGAATATATGCTCACCAAAAGCATGCTTAGCCACTGTGATAGATGAAT
Organism: Vombatus ursinus; assembly: GCF_900497805.2. Taxonomy (NCBI): domain Eukaryota; kingdom Metazoa; phylum Chordata; class Mammalia; order Diprotodontia; family Vombatidae; genus Vombatus; species Vombatus ursinus. The sequence goes on along the minus strand of NW_020954630.1, from coordinate 13,347,094 downwards.
TCCAGCACAGGTTGAAGAAGAGTTCTTTGTGGATGGTAAAGTGATCCAGATAATCCTGTTTGAAGATGACATTGTAGTGATTATATCAAGCTCCTAGATATTGCAGTACTTCCTGGAAGAGATGTGTAATTACTCAAAAGAGTTTAGTCTATCATCAACATAGGAAAGACCAAATAGATAAAGAATGTCTATTACTTAGATTTCAACATGCATCTGAATGGATATCCTATTAAGCTTGTTTGTATGTATGTATAGCTGGGACAGACAATTAAATGGACAATGAGCTGATTTTGCTTTTGGGAAATTATAGAACCCTTTTACTGATCTCCAGCTTCCCATTAACACCTATGGCCCATCTTTTCAATACAAACATTTTATATGTATTGCTATACGGCAGCAAGACCTAAAATACCACTGCCTCTGAAGAACTAAAGAAAAGCATCTAACAAAAAGTGTTGAGAAAGTGAAGGTTGTGAACCAACTGTAACAAACCAATGAGCAACTTCAAAGAACAGAAGTGAAAGATATCATCAAAGAGCTGAATAACAGAAAGAGAAGATGAGTTGGTCACATGGTGAGAATGAAGGTAGACTATCAGAGTTCTTCAACAGTACCCTTGAAATGTCAGAAGAAAAGCAAGGAATGCCTCCAGTAAATTGGGTGGAGACCCCCTAACCCATGGGACACACTTGGGAGGATTTGGATAACAGTTGCCCGGGATGGCCAAGCATGGACGATGGATTGTGGTCTGTATCATTGGAGGGAATTCCTGAAATGATAAGATCAAAGATCCGTTTAAGTACAGTTTGTTTTACATTGATTATATTTTAGATTGGTATCTTCCTAGTGACATTTCAGGGAGACATGCTATGCTTTTTGTTGATATTTAACAAATTCTGCTAATCTCATCCACTATGTACTTATAAAATGTTTTTTAGGGTGGCTTCTGCAGATGGTAAAACTGGGCCATTTTATGCTAACTCTTGTGTGCTTCAATATTAGGAGGTGACATTTTCTGACTTTGTCTGTACGTCCTAGAAATGCTTCCTAATTAAGGCTTACTATACTTTATGCTTTGGACTACCAAGTCTGTTACTGATAAAATAGTTTACATTCTCATAGGTATTTGGCCTACAATTAGCATAAACCACCAAAAGGCAGTACCTTAATTATGGCTTGGGTACTTGTGGGCATGGGTGATTAATTAGAAAAGTATCCAATTAATCACACCTAAAGAGGTATTGACACAATGAATAAAGTGCTTGACTCAAATTAGGGAGACCTAGGTTCATAATCTGCTTCAGAAACTCACTAGCTGTGTGATCCTGGGCAAGTCTTTTAACCTTTCTAAGTCTTCGTTTCCTCATTTGTAAAAAGTGAGTAATAATGGCATCTACCTCTTAGGGTTGTTGTGAGAGTCAACAGTGATGTTTCTAAGTCATTTTGTAAACCTCAAAATACTATATAAGTATTAGCTACTACTAATTATTATTTTTAAAATATAATTATTTCTTAAGCAACTAGTGATCTAAAACATGGTTTTAAAATAGATATAGAAAACATTTTCTCTATAGGAGTAATTTTAGAAGCTTCACAGCTGAGAGTAGTTAAAACTATAATGAAATTAGTCAAAGTAAGCTGAGAATCTTTCTTTCAGGGTATTAGTGCATCATTATGTCTATTCTTACATTGTTATAATTATTAATTTTCTTATTACTTTGTATTCTTTGGGAGTTTTCTGTCTGTATAGCACCTAAGGAGGCAAAGCTAGGATGGTTTTAAACCAACAGAATTTTAAGTTTTAGAAGCTGAATAGCAAAGCCAAAATTCAGGAAAGGAAATTAGAGTTTGGTTTGGCTCCTTTCACTTCCAGCAAAGTTTCTTAAGGTGTTCTTTTTTTCTTCTTCTGATTTTAGTCACCACTCACATTCATGAACCACCAGTCCCAGGGGATTCATAAGGATTCCTCTAAATGGAAAACGGAAATTAGACATGTAAAGGTCAAAGTCTCTTTACCAACTCCCAACCCAAAATAAGAAATCTGAAATTCCACTTTTAAAAACTGGTTATTTCCCAACAAGAAAAATTTTTTTTTGAGGTTTTATGTGTACAAAGCTAAGGGTTCAGATGAAACTATCCTAGTTTTAAGGTATTTTCAACCTGGCAAAGTTATTTTAAGCCAATTCATTCCATGAATGATTTGCACTCAGTATTTTATGAGCTATGAGCAGTCTTTCTCTCTTATATTTTTGTAAACATAATGCATTATGGTGTGTTAAAATTCATTACCTAATTAATGTTAATCAGAGAGTCGCTTATACATGGATAGGGCTTTTAGTGATGCTTCTATTTTCCAAGCTAGAGATTTGTGTATGTAACTGATGAGTACTGTCTTCATTAAGAGCTGTGTCCACAACCAGTTAAACAGGAGTTTCCATGGAGAGTAATGCAGGTGGTAGCAAAGGGAGCTGTCCAGCTGCAGCCAATTAATATGGGATGTGAGACCAGCCTCAAACAGGGCTAGGCATTGAATATACATCTGCCCAAAGAAAACTGAATCATAAGATTTAAAGTTGGAAAAGATCTTAGAGACAATTTAGTTCAACCCCTCATTTTAAAAGATAAGGAAACAAAGGCTCAGAGAGAATAAGTCACTTAAAGTGACTTATTCAAGGTCACACAGGTATCGAACCAGGATTCAGATCCAAAACTGACCTGGTATCCTATCTCTTACTCCCTTCAAGCTGTATTCTTGACCTTGTTGCTGACTTTACATTTTATCTGAATACCATTTTTCACCTTTGCCCCTCATCTCAGCACTTGCTCACGATTCTAGCTTATTACATGACATTTCCTCTCTGCATGGGTAGCACACATAGGTGTCCAGTCATGTTATGGCTATGTTTTTTAACTTTTGATTTTAGAATTCCTAGCTGTCAATTTGGGGCTGGTGCCAATGCATAAGAATAGTAAGCAGCTGAAAGACTCAAAACATGCAAATTGGTCATCACCAGAGATACCAGAACCCAATTCTGAATGCCACTGTATGTGACTGTCTTGTGTTTGGTATTTTGGCTTCAGTCCTAGCTTCCTCTTTTCTGAATCCCCCCCCCTTTTTTTTTGGACTCCTCTGATTTTCCACTACAATTTTCTTCCCTGTTTCTGGATCTGCTTGGCACTAATTCCTGACTCACACTCTTTAGAAAAGTCCTTGCTTGACTTAAGCCTATCACCGTTCCCCCTCCTAGTTCCCCTTAAGGACAGAAGTCCCAGTATGATGCTACCCATCATAAATTCCTGTTTTCATTTGAATCATGCTGCAGGTATTACACATCCTGTCACAGGGCAGTGGATTAGGCAGAAGAGAGCTAATAAGAATAAGGTAAATGTCCAGTAGTTGTCAGTGAAAACCAAGAGTAAATATGAGAATCTTGGCAAATTTTACTGCTCATTTCATCCCCATTATGTGGTTCTACATTTCTTTGTAGCTAATTCCCATTTTTCCTCCTTAAATTTCTTTTATCATAAACTTAATTAAAAACAAAATATTCATATACACAAATAAAAAGGAGACTATGTAAAACTGAACTGTTACATATAGTTTGTTTTTAAAATCATATAGTAAATTTAACAAATTAGAAACAAAATTGCCCAGTGTGTTCCCGTATCCTCTTCTGAGCTATTTTTATCTTGTGCATTTTTATTTTGTTAATGTTCTTTTCTTTCCTTTTTCGTATTTCTGTTCCTCTCCCTTGCCTCTCCCCCACTTCCCACCCCCAGTGCCCTCCTTTGTAACAATTAAGTATTATCAGGTAAAACAAATCATAATTGAAAATGGATGACTAATTCTACACCAAGTCCATCACTTCTCTGCTGAGAGGCAGGAGGCAGATTTCATTTGAATGTAAGTATATTGTTTCATTCTTTGTGTCTGTATCACATAATGAAGTGGCCCTTCTCTTTGCCAAGGTAAATCTTTCTACATGCACAAGTAATCCCATTCTAACACATCTTCTGCCTCAGATAACCTGAAGTCTGGGAAAGACGTTGACTTATTTAGGGTGGAGGAGGCAATTGGCATTATGTAACTTTCCCAGGGTCACACAGCCAGTAAGTGTCTGAGGCCAGATTTGAACTCAGGTCCTCCTAACTCTAGGGCTGATGCTCCTATCTACTGTGCTACTTAGATGTCCCAGAAAGACCTTAATTTAGAAAAGCCAAGGTCATCCCCTACATCCCAGGCCATCACCAGTCATCTTGGCTTTTGTCTTGCCATTGGACTTTGATGACTTTGGAGAAGAGACTGAGGTTGAAGGTTCTACCTCACTCAAATCTACTTCACTTGAAACTCAAGACATTCCCCTCATGATGTCATTGGTCCTCTTTGAAAATGAAGGACAAACAACAACCATTTTCTGCAACAGATTGCCCCTCTCTGTTATCCCCACTCTCTCACTTATCTTCAATTTCTCCCTCTACTGACTACTTCCCTACAGCCTTCGAACATGCCCATGTCACCTCAATCCTCCAAAACAAAACAAGCCTCCCTTACTCCATCCATCCCAGATGACTCTTGTCCTTCCTACCTTTTGTGGCTAAACTCCCTGAGGCCATCTACAAAAGGTGCCTCTACTTCCTTTCCTCTCACTCTCTTAACTTTCTATAGTCTAGATTCCAACTTCATCGTTCTATTGAAACTTCTCTCTCCAAAGTAACAAATAATCTCTTAATTGCCAAATCTAATGCCCCCTTTTTAACTTTCTATTACCATCATCCTCCCAATCTCTCAGGCTTACAACCTAGGTGTCATCCTTAACTCCTCACTCCCATCAAATCTGCTGCCAAGGTTTGTTGATTTTTGCTTTTGCAATATCTTTTGCGTATGCCCCTTTCTTCCCTCTGATTGTGCCACTGCCCTAGTGAAGGCCCTCATCATCTCATGTCCGGACTCTTGCAATAACCTGCTGATGGGTCTCTCCCCTTTCCAGTCCATCCTCCACTCAGTTGTCAAAGTGGTCCTCCTAGAGCACAGGTCTGCCCATGTCACCTGCCCCTAGGCTAATCAACAAACTGGTGAGGCCTTATCACCTTCAGGATCAAATATAAAATGTTCTCTTCGATGTCCAAAGCCCTTCATAACCTGCCCCCCTTTCCCAGTCTTCCTATGCTTCACACCCCACCACACACTTTGCAACACAGTGACTTTACTCTCCTTGCTCTTCCTCCACTCTCCATCTTCCATCTCTGGACTCTGGGCATTTTCATAGGCTGTTTTCCTTGTCTAGAATGTTCTCCTTCATTATCTCTACTTCCTGGCTTCCCTGATTTTCCTTCAAGTCCCAGCTAAAATCTCATCTTCTCCAGGAAGCCTATCCCAATTCCCCTTAATTCCAGTGCTTTTGGTCTATTGATTATTTCCAATTTATCCTCTGAATAGCTTATTTATATGTAGTTGATTTCATGTTGTCTTCCCCTTTAGACTGTGAGCTCCTGGAGGGAAGGTACTATCTTCTTCCTTTCTTTGTATCCCCAGTACTTAGCACAGTGCCTGGCACATAGTATGTGCTTAATAAATGTTTATTGACTGGATGACTGCCTTATCTCCAGTTTCTGGAACTTAGAAGATACTTAATAAATACTTGTATGATTCACTATAAGTCCTCCAAAGGCACAATTAGTCACATCATTGATTAGAATTTTGAACTCTTTCAAAGTTGTTTTCATTAACATCACTGGGGTCATTGTACATATTTTCCTCCTTGTTCTGCTGTTTAATTCCATACCCATTCATAGACAGGCCTTCCCAAGTTTTCCTGAATTCTTCGCATTTGTCATGTCTTATTGCCCAAAAATATTCCATTTCATTTAAATACCACAGTTTGTTCAGCCATTCTTCAAATGATGAAGATTTACTTTGTTTCCAAATTTTTTTGGTACCAGTTATACTGTCTATAACTTTTGTGCATTTGGGCTCTTTCTCTCTGTCATATGACCTCCTTGTGGTATTTTGTTGTTATTGATGTTGTGGAGTCATTTTCATTTGTGTCCTACTCTTCATGACTCCATTTAAGGTTTTCTTGGCAGAGATATTAGAGTGTTTTACCCTTTCCTTCTCTAGCTCATTTTGCAGATAAGGAAACTGAGGCAAACAAGGTTAAATGTCTTGTCCAGGGTTACACAGCTAGTAAGGTCTGAGGTCAAATTTGAACCCAGGAAGATGAATCTTCTTTACTCTAGGACTGGCACTCCATCCACTGTGCCACTTGTGAGAAATGCCTAGTAAAAGCATTTTAACTTCTCACGTATTTTAGAATTGGGATTGATAGCTTGCATTTCTTCTTTTTCAAGCTATCAACTCCTTTAAAAATACTAAGATGTTGAATATTCTTAGGAGTAAAGGAAAAGGGAAAGGGAAGGAACCTTGTGACTTCCTGTCTACAAGGGGCCTAGTCAGTATAGGCCCCAGGAAACTTAGGGAAAATGGTGGCTGCAGAAATACTTGAGACGGTATCAGAAGGCTGGGTCTTAGTTGACTAACCTAAAGGTGAGGCAATGTCCCAAGGCTAGGGCTCTGAGGGAGCTGGTGTTGTGCTATATGACAGTACCATATTGATTGATGACATTCACACCTACTATTTCTTCCACTTTGTCCTGCCCTCCCCCCTTTAATTAACCAAATGAGTAGATACTGACTAGTATCCAATTCAGGGGAAAGAGGCCTCCTAAAAGATCAAATACTCCTGAAATGCCCTGAACTTTAGATCAGCTTATCAGACAGATGACTATGATACCCAAAGGTATAGAATTGAATTTTTTTACTGGAGCATTATAAATGCTGGACTATTAGATGTTTCACAAAGAGATTCAGTAAGCCCGAAAACTCATGGTGTAATCCACCGCTTTGTTGAGTATATAAAATTAGATATTAATTCCAAAACATGATTCTGAAACTGTTTTAATATAGGATTGCTATTAATTTATTTCTATAAATGTGTATATTATTTACCAATGTCAATTATATTTGTGGGTCAATTTATTTTGTTTGTATAGAGAGATAGGCAACAAGGCATAATAATAACTGACATTTATATAACACTTTAAAGTCTATAAGGTAATTTTTATGTATTATTTCATTTGAACCTCAAAACTACCTTCTAAGATAGGTATACCATAATATCATTTCCCCCATTGTTGTTGTTGTTCAGTCATTTCAGGCGTGTCTGACCCTTCATGATCCCATTTGGACTTTTCTTGGTGAAGATACTACAGTGGTTTGCCATTTCATTCTCCAGGGGATCCAACAGATCCATTAAAGTCCAGCCCTTGACATTGACCAAGTCATCTGACCTCTTTTGTGAAAGAGGGATAAAATTAGTAGAGTTATTGTGAGGATCAAGTGAAATAATACATGCAATGTATTTTGCAAATCTTAAAATGTTATGCAAACACTATCTGCCAAGTTACCTAGCCTCTGGGCCTTAGTGTCTTTTTCTGTAAAATGGGGGGATTGGACTAGATAGATAATCTATTAATTTCCTTCCCCTTGAAATTTATGATCCTGTGTTCTTTAGTACCAGGATGCTTTGCAGAACAAAGTATTATAAAAAGTCCTTTAGTCAGCCTCTAAAGCCCTTCACAACCTGGCCCCTTCCTGTCAGTCTTCTTGCACTTTACTACCCTCCACATACTCTCCAATCAAGCTCTGCTGGTCCACTTGCTACTCCAGTGACCCAGCACTCCATCTCCTGCCCCAATTGCTCTCCTTCTTCCCCTCAGCTTCCTAATATCCCTGACTGCCTTCACAGCTCAGTTCAGACCCTAACCTTCTGCAAGAGATCTGTCCTGCTCCACACCCCAGCTACTAATGCTTTCTCTTGTGAGATTATCTTCCTCCTACTCTGTCTATAACCAATTATTGTCCTGTTGTCTCTCTCTTCTGTTAGAACATGAGCTCCTTGAGGGAAGGGAGTCTTTTTGTCATTCTTTCTATCCTCAGAACTTATAAGAGTGCCTGGTACATAGTAAAAACTTAACAAATACTTGTCATCTGTTTAACTCTTCCCTGCTACCCTCCTCCCCCAGCACCTAAAGTCAGTTCTTGGTTTTAAAGCATCCTTTTGATTTGCTAAGAGCCTCTGGTAAGGATAGCAATTTTTAATTAAGTAGGTAAACCAGGTTGAAAACACAAGTGTCAATAATGGTATAAACTCCTAATTTGCTGATTCATAGACTTTAGCCTTAGGGACTACACAACTGCCTTTCATGCATGAGGCAGCAGCTGTACAATTTTTAAATAGGCTCACTGGTACATTTGCTAAATAAAAAGCAGTGTATGTGTGCATGGATTTACATCATAGCAGCAATTCACAGAATCCAAAACCACAATCAGAGGACTGAAATAAACCGCCCCACTTCCCATGCAATGACTGCTCTGACCTCTTCAGAAAAGGAATCTTTGGCCACAGTAACATTTAACCTCTTATAATCCTGACAAAAGAAAACTTGACTTCTGCCTCGTAATAGCAGATGTAAAATTGCAGGAAGCAATTTTCTTCTATTAGATTTTCATGAATAATTTGTCTTCCTGTTCCTTCACTTTCCAGTTTCTCTCCCTTCTCCGAGAAAAAGAGAGGTGTTACTCATTCAGATACCACAGTATACTGGACCAAGGTTCAATTCTCAGTCACCCAGAGCATAGCAAAATCTGGTAGCCTATTTGTTGGCAATTGGTAAAAGACAGACCATATTTTTTAATAATTGTCAAATCAGGATCCTGGGATGGGTGAATACTTAGAATGTCTACAATGAAAACTGTCAGTCCTCCTACAAAAACTCCCAAACAGAAAATAACATAAAAATGATGAAAAATGGGTTTAGAAAATTTCTCTACTTTCACAGCTTCCACTGTTGTTGTTGTTAACTTGTTTCAGTCATGCCCTACTCTTCGTGACCCCATTTAGGATTTTCTTGGCAAAGATACTGGAGTGGTTTGCCATTTACTTCTCCAGCTCATTGTACAGATGAGGAAACTGAGGCAAACAGGATTAAGTGACTTTCAGATTGACATAAAGCTAATAAGTATCTGAGACCTGATTTTGGTCTGATTGAATCCAGGTCCTCCTGACTCCTGTCCCGGAGCTCTATCCACTGCACCACCTAGCTGCCCCTTGCAACTCTCATACCCAAATGAAAAAATAGTCAGCCAAATGTATTTGTCTTATTCTGTTTGCTGTGTGTGGATTAGCTTGAGAAAAACTGTGGTTTTCCAGTGCACTGGTAGCTGGAACCATGCATGGTTAAATAATTTTGTTGCTTTCTGTATAGGATTATGATTAGTAAGCTAGCTGTGGATGGAAAAGAATCAACCTAGTTAGATAATATGTGAACTGAATTATTTTCCTTCCCTCTTCACATCACTTGGTAAATACACTGCATCTAGCGTGCCCTCAATAAATCCTTTTGACAAACAGCTAACCTGTTTCCTCTGGCGCTGATGCTGGTTGTCCTGATGTTTTCCACCTTCCTCCCACTTACACAGTTAAAATAACTCCTGTGATTCTACAGGCCTCAAAGCAGCGTTACAGAAGTGACTAAAAAGTAAGGCCCTAGTGATCCTGGGGTGTGTAGAGTGATATACGGTATCTGCAAATGGACAGTGTGTTCTTCAGTGTTCCCAATGTCTCCAGAGTATATGTACCCCATGTGTACAAACATGTACGGCAAAGTGTTTATATAATTAAACATAAGTAAATAAGTTGAAGAATTACAAATTAAGTTCATGCAAATTGATGCACCAGATTACTTGATATGTTGGTTACTTTTAAATACTGCCCTTTAAATAAAAATTGAAGTTAAAACAAAATCACAATAACTTTTATTTATTGTCTAATTTTATGTTAATTAAAAAATATAGAAACATCAGTATCCCTAGGTAGCCAGGCTACTTTGAAATTTAAGCCCAGCCCCAGGATTCTGGATGTAGGATTTTGTACTTGTTTCTTTTCTAAGACTGCACTGGGAAAGAAGCTCCCATCTTGGTTACATTGAGAATACACCTCAGTTAAAATTCATCATCCCTAAGAAATAGAGAAACCAATAAAATTAAAGGATCATGGGTAGGGGGAAAGAAATGGTTAATGTTTCTGTTGTTTACTATATCTGGAAAAAGTGATAGCTAGCTAGCGCATTGGCTAACTTTCCTATTGGGTTAAGACTAGTCTGGTACTAGGGCAGGCGAGAAGAGGAGCAGAGGACCTCCCTGCAGTTATCATTTTCCAGGGTCAGAAGTAATGTAGAAGCCTAAGTATTGTCTTAGGCCTGTAGAGCTCTTGCTAAAAGCTCTGAGACTCAGTTTGCTTCACATGCATAACTTAAGTCCAATTTCCCTTCTGCATACAATACTTCCTATTTGACAAGCCACCTCCCACTCATACTTTACTCCTGCCTTCCCATGAGTCCTGTCGGCATCACTTTTCCTTGACCAATCTCTTTCCTTAACCAATCACTTTTCCTTATCAATCTCAGATGCCCACTCTTCTCTTGTTATTTACCTTTGCTCTTCTATCATTGGCTTGCATTAGCACAAATCTACAGATATTCTGGCTAAGCTGCATCTAGGAGGCTTCCTTCTTTTTCTTGGTAACAGTCCTAGGACACTTGCATATTGGTAACTTTGTTCATCCTTTGGCAATGGTGAGCTGGCCTCTGCTGATTTCTGCATTCCTGTGGTCTTCTTGTGGCTACCTTCTTCCTGCTAGTGTTTGACAATGCCCATATGTTAGCCCAAAAGACCAAGGACCTTCATTTCTCCTCTTTGTCCCATCTTAGTGCCTTTCACATAATAGCTGCTTAGCTATTTGATTTGAGTTGCCTTCCTCTGAACCCTTGAGAACATGCTTATAATAATACTTTCTTAAAATAAAATGTGAAAAGGATGTCTGATCAGCCCTGCTACAAAAGCTAGCAAGGTTAACACAAATATTGAGATCACTGCTCTTTTACATTATGGGAGCCTGAACCACCCTTTTTTTTTTTTTTTTTTTTTTTTTGGTTAGGCAATGGAGTTAAGCGACTTGCCCAGAGCCACACAGCTAGTGAGTGTCATGTGTCTGAGGCCAGATTTGAACTCAGGTCCTCCTGGCTCCAGGGCTGGTGCTCTACCCACTGTGCTACTTAGCTGCCCCTGAACCAGCCTTTCTTCAGGTCTTTCTCATCCCAAGCTTCAGCATTTTAATACCTTGGCTACCATAACAGATTGTCTTAAGACTTCTGGTAAATGCTTCCAATATTTCCATTTTGACTTCATATTTTTCTCTTCTTTTCCTTTGATTTTGAATTAAGTCTACCAGTAAAAGCAACTCTATCAATGAAAAGTGATGGAAGCTACATTCATAGGGAGCAAAAGATTACTCAGTGAGCAATATTACCATACTTACTATCCACATGTGATAGGAGCACATTTCCCTATGGATGGCTATTTATCCAGTACCTTAGGACAGAGTGTTGGAAATGATTCCAGGAAAGGAAATGAAGGGTTAATAGGCCTACTCCTGGGTTGAAGGTATGGTAGTTGAGGTAGAAGGCAAAATAACCCAGACTGGGTCAACTTCAGGTTTCTACCATTACCATTTCCAGCAATAAATGCTGTGGTGCAGTGAATCTTTCTCACTTTAATACAGAGGGCCTATAAATAAGGTCTTCTAATAAAATACTTATCTCTGCTTGAAAGTGTGCTAATTATTCATTAAAATCTGTGCATCTTTACGTCTTCCATACATCTAAATATCTTAAAAGTGGTAGAGAGGGAGTGGCAAAATGAAGCCTATTTGATCCATATGTGTTTGACTTTTTCCTCTAGAGAATATCTATCCTAGGTTATTCAGATTCGTGTTCTTACTGATATTTCTGATCACCCTGTCCAATGGTATAGTAAGGACTACCCTTGACTTGATGGAGAATCTGAGCAAGGAAATAGGGTTAGGGAGGCAGATCCAATATCTCTCCTACAATTACACTGTAGTAAGATTTTGATTGCAGAGTCATGGGGTTAGGGGGAGGGAGTGTTGCAAGCTGCCAGGATGAGGTTCAGGGATTAAGAAAGAGTTGCTACCCTAAAGATAGAGGTCTGAAAGGCCTCACTTCTGGGAATGAGGAAGAAACCCCACGGGTGAGATCTTTAAATTTAGGCTTCTTTCTCAGGGAGAGAAACTCCTGAAAAGAAGAGTTGGGAGAAAATAACTAGGGTAGCCTTGAGCACCACCCAGCCCTTTCAAATAAGGCCTGGGTAAAAGACATGTAGGAAGAAGATACAGAGACCCCTGGGAGAGAATAAAATGTGCTTTAATAGCCTTTCCCTATGTGGATCCACCAGCTCAGTAGAAAACAGAGACCAAGAACTCCCCAGGTCCCAAATCAAGAAGGGAATGCATTCCGTTGTCCCTCCTTAGGACATGCAGAGAGAATCCTCCAAAAGAAGGAAGTGGTAGATGAATGCCAATGGGAGCAGCGGATAACCACTGTCAGTGAGAAAGCTTGGTGGAGACAGAGAATAGAGGTGATAGATAGATACTATAATGGGAATGAAAGAAGGCCAGTAGGAGTGAAACAAAGAAAGACTGGGTGACCTAGAGCAGCAGACCCCCAGTGTTTGGCTTCGGGGCTCCTCCCCTTCTGTTACCATAGGAATGTGTAGGAAGCATCCTTGATGTTGGTGTTAGTCCAAGGCCTGCCCAGTATTGTGCTGAGTACACAGAACAGTGATTACCAGCATGGGAAACAATGATGACAAAGCTGAGATGAGATATCAGACGCACTGAAGTCCTGATTGTCTGCTCCCTTGTCTCGTCCTAGGGTGCTAACCACCTCAGTGAACATCCATGATGTCAGTGTAATCTTCCTTCATGGATCAACCCATCTAGGAAACAAGATTCAGAAGGGTCCAATGACAGCGGGATTTAGCAAAGTTCAATTTGTAAAACAACCACTTTGTTACCTGTGATTGCCAGTATATTTTTCCAGCCGGGTGAACTGGATGATGTTTCAGAGCACCCTCGTCAGCCTTAATCCAATTGTGACACACTGTTTTAAAAAAATGCCTTTTGTCCAGGATCTGTTGTAATTGAATGTTATTACATGCTAGAAACACATGTGCTCAAAAAGAAAAAGTTACGTCAGAGCTAAAATATACATTTGCCAAAAGAATAATGGCTAGTGTCAAAATAGGTTTCTGATTCACCGTTCTAGTAAAGGTTGAAGTTATCACATTTATTCAGTTGAAAGGGGCTTTATTGCTACTTTTGGACAGGCCTGTGGCAATTTGCTGGTTGACATAACATGGCATCATCACCTAGCAACCCAATCTTCATGACGACACTCTTAAATTTTCAGACTTTGGGCAGTTTTATTTCTTCACTTCTATTCCCTACTGATTTTCAACCTGGGATTTTAAAAAATTGGCATTGAGACTGAGAGTGCATTTTTACTACATGAATCAGGGAAGCAACTATGGTGAAAAGCCCCTTTGGCAGTAAAGAGATAGGGCCAGGAGACTGTCTTCTGCCATTGTGTTTTGTCTGTTCCAGAGTCAAACTTGCATTTTTTAAAATAGGAGATCCAGTTTAGGTTGGTTTTAATGATGTGCCCCATAAATTGTCTAGATAATCCAAGTGGACCTTCTAAAAATATATGTGAAAGGGGGAATTTAACTGTTTTAGCATTCTTTTAGGAGTACTGCCTGTAGTTGACAAAGGCTTATTACCTACCTCCATTTACATGGAATAATGAATATAATCATTATATTGTACTGTTGAGGCTCTTAATCCTTGTACTTTCATTAACAAAATTCCATGGATTTAGGGGAAAGGGACGCTCTGAAACAACTTTTAATACCATGATAGATGGAGAGGATGTGCTCTCATAGCTATCCATGTCTCTACCTATAATATTTGACTCTAAAGTTTAATTTACTCTCAAAAGAATATTTTATAACAGCCCAAGTAAGTGTCTGATATCTTAAATAGCTGATTTCAAGTCCTCAAAAAAATTTTTCAGAAGAAAATCAGTTTTAATTCAGTTTAATTTATTTAAGCACTACAAACGTTTAATATACATTTATAACATTTTTATAAACATGTATGGCTTTTAAAAATGTATAGAACAACAAACAGTTTGACTGGAAAGGAGGTATAAGACAAGAATGTTGCAAGATCAAGAAATGTATTCAGATGTAAAAATTACCAAGACAGTGGAGATTAATGTTTTTTTCAAAATCTCATTGTCTTTATATCTGTCAATTGCTATGTTATGTATAGGGGAAGAGGGTGGGGAATGTGAATTTCTGATTTTGGTGAATTTACTCTGCCAATATAGATTAACAATTCAACAATAACATAGTCTCGAGAGAATTGTCTGGAGACTTCGAAAGTGTAAATGACTTGCCCGTGGTCCAACAGCTAGTAGAGTATGTGTCACTAATATACATCAAGATTTGAATCCAGATCTGCCTGCTATCTGCTACAGCATGCTGCCTCTTATTCACATGTGTATGAATACAAACACGTATATAAAATGGCACATACACACATTTTTAACTTGAATATATATTTGCATTTTTTAAATGACAAGACAAGTGTATTAAGGTCATGGAATACAATGGATTCAATATTAAAAAGGTCATTAAAAATTAGAAAAGATTAACTTTTCCATAGGATTTCCATGGACTAAATCATTAAATTAAATTTAAGAGAAAAAAATGTAAAGATTTAGGTTCAAATAATCAACTGTATAAGTACAAGATAGAAAAAAATCTGTCTAGACACTAGCCCTAGGGTAGGTGAGTCTTAGTGGGCAACAAGCTCATGTGTTTGAGTCTTGCTGCCTAAAAAGGTTGATCCATGAAGTGACTTGGGAGGTCTAAAAATTACATTAATAGAAATACATTGTTCACTGTATTTAATCCTGGTCAGATGACATGTAGAATATTATGTTCAGTTCAGATACTTTTTCTAGTTGTATGACCCTGGGCAAGTCATTTCACCCTGTTTGCCTCAGTTCCTCATCTGTAAAATGAGCTGGAGAAGAAAATGGCAAACCACTCCAGTATCTTTGCCAAGAAAACCTCAAATGGGTCACAAAGAGTTGAACACGACTGAAAAATGACTAAACAACAACAAACATGTTGTTTCATGACGCAACCTTGACAAACTGGATCGTGTCTAGAAGCGAGTAAGCAAGATTGTCATATGGAGGACAGTTTAGACTCATTTAGCTTGACCTCAAAGAGCAGATCTCAGACCAATAGATTACAAGGAGGCAGAATTACCTATTTCCTAAATTAGTGTTGCCCCCAAAACTACCTCCACAGTTGTAGGGGGAATTGAAACTGCCGATAGGGGTTGGACTAGGTGATCTCTAATGCCATTTTCAATTATGAGATTCTATGATTGTAGAGCTGGAAGGAATCTTAGGACATCTTAATCTAACCCCGTCATTTTATAGATGGGGAAACTGAGGTCTGTAGAAGTTGTGACCTGTCTAAGGTCACCCAGATAATTTTGGCAGAACTAGCAGTAGGTCTCAGGTCCTCTGAGGTCCAGGATTATTTTCTGTGTACTATTCTGCCTTTGACCTAATAAAATAATTTCAGTTTCCTGGAATCCCCTTGTAATGTAGAACAAACAGCTCTAACTCATTTGAGATACTCAAGGCTAACAAAAACCAAAAAGGGCAGAATTCTCTCTTTTCCCCCTCTACCCCTTTCTCCTACTTCCCCCACCTCAGCTTTTGTTGTAATAGTTCAGGCAGCTGATACTATTCTAATGCCATCGCTGATCTTGAAGAGCTGCCAATGGAACTGGGCATGAAACACCACCCAGGCAGTTTTGTGTTTGTGTTTTTTAATACTGTTTTAATTGGTCCTTGCAAATACCAAAAATGTAACTCTGACCCACAGCAGAGAAGTCATAGGAAGACAATCAAGCCAAAAGCAACACTTGAAGGCATAACATATATCCTGTAATAAAACTATTGGCTTGATCCAGGAATGGCATGGCTTTGTTTCCTCCATTACTTTTCACCCCCTCCTTTCATGCTCTTTGCCCCTAATTCTTTTGGATTGTACCCCCTACCTATTTCCTCTGTCTTGATAGCTCTAATTAAATAATCTGATAGCTCTAATTAAAAAAAAAAAAGGAAAAGGAGAGTGATTGAAATTTAAGAACCCTTTTATGGTCTTTTAAGTTATAAAAAGAATTGCCAATGAGAAAAACCAAAGCAGACATGGTTCTTTTCTCCACTCACCCTTTCCAGAACTTGAAAGTAAATAAGCAGGGCAAAGTACCTACCATGCCCATAAGAATTGGTGGCTACTTTGAAAGGATACTTATAAACCACTTAGACCTTCAATTTTAAGCAAGCGATTCCAGTGTTTCATAGAAATTATGGAATCCTAGAATTAGAAAAAACCTTAGATGTCATCTGTTCTAACAACTTCAGGCATGGTCTCTACATGTTTGATACTACCCTGATTGCCTTCCTTTGAATGCACTTTAATTTGTTGGTGTTTGTCCTAAAATGTGCCCAGTACTGAACACAACATTCTAAATGTGAGCTGAGCAAAACACAGTCCAGGTAAACCACTCTTATGCTAGACCGTATACTTTCTATTAACGGAACACTGGCAGCCACAGCACATTGTCAACTCAAATTGAGCTCATACTTAACCGTAAAACTTGTAGGTCTTTTTCACATGACCTGCTGCTATACAAGACTGCTCTTGTCCCATACTTGTGCAATGAATTTTTGCAATTGAAGGTAGGATTTTATATTTATCCATATTAAGTTTCATGTTTTTAGTATGAGTCCATTCCAGTCAATTAAGATCTCTTTTAATCCTGACTCTGTCATCTAGTGCAGTCATCCCAGGTGTCAGTCATCTGCAAATTTATCAGAATGCCTTCGGTGCCAAGTGGTTGGCAAAAATATTCAATAAAACTGAGCTAAATACAGAGCACTGAGGTGGAGTTCTATACTTTTCACCATCTACCATTCCCCCATTTTAAAAAATTACACCAACATTTGCCAGTCCCCAGTCTTTGGGCACCTCTCTTTGTCCATGAGTCTTCAATTATTAATCTACATTTGTAGATTTTCAGTACCTTGGAATATAATTCATTTAAATATGGAAACTTAAGCTTATTTAAAGTAGCTAAGTAGTCTCTTACTATCACCTCATCTTCCCCCTAAAAGACAATATTAATGATGAAAAATTGTAATAAAGTGAACAAATGGTAAATTTTGATTTAGCTGCAATTAATGAGTTCAACTGACATCTGTTGAAATTTAACCTAAGTTATTAAAAGGACTGATTGATTGCCTAGCAGTTGTCAATAGTCTTTGGAAGATTTTAGGTCATGGGAGAAGTCTTTCAGTATTGGATAAGAGCAAATATCAAGATTTTCTTTTAAAGGGAAGAGAGTAAAGCCTACAAACCATAGGCCAGGGAGCTTGACTTTTATTTCTGGCAACATTCTACAAAACATTATTAAAAGAATGACCCTGAGCATTTAGAAGGGGAAGCAGAAGTCACTGAAAACCAGCATGGCTTCATCAAGAATAGGTCATGACTAATTAATCTTATTTCTTTTTTTGATAGGGTAACCTGACTAGAGGCAGCATGGTCCACTGAACAGAAAGCTGACCTTGAAATTTCCTGTCTTTGGGGCTGAATGAAATCATAGATGTGGTCCAAAAATATTAAACTTATAGATCAAGGAATGAAATAGCTATAAGTATTCTTAAATTTCAGCAAACATTTTTATAAGTTTTTCATGCTAACCTTGTAGACAAGATAGAAAGATGTGGACTATGGAATATAGTTAAATGGTCTCAGAAATTGATTGAGTGACCAAAAAGTGGTCAGCAGTGATTTGATGTCAACTTGGAGAGAGTTCTTTAGTGGAAGAACCTAGGGATCTGTTCCTGGGCCTAGGTTGGTCAATATTTCTATTAATGATTTAGATGTGTAATATAATGGAAGGCCTACTTGTTAAGTCTGAAGATGACATGAAACTGGGAAGAATAACTAGCACATTGGATGACAGAGTCAGAGAGAAAAAACCAACAAGTAAAAAATCTAGAACAATGCCCTGAATCATATAAGATGAAACTTAATATGAATAAATATAAAGTAATCTACTCAAGTTCAAAAACTCAGCTTCTTTTTTTGTTTGTTTGTTTTTTAGGCAATTGGGGTTAAGTAACTTACCCAGGGTCACACAGCTAGTGTCAAGTGTTTGGTCTGAGGCTGGATTTGAACTCGGATCCTTCTGACTTCAGGGCCAGTGCTCTATCCACTGCGCTATCTAGATGCCCCAAAAAACTAAGTTTCAAAGAATACAATGGAGATGTATATGGTTAGACAATAATTCCTGTGAAAACTATAGGAGACTTCAAGTTTGATATAAGTCAATAGTATAATATAATAGCCAAAGAAAGCTAATGTTATCCTTGGCTGCATTAATAGAAATTTATTATCCAGGTTGGGGGGAAGGGGGTTAATGATTCCTCTGTACTCTGTCTTTTTAAAATCACATCTGGAGTACTATGTTTAGTCCAGGGCACCAAGTTTTTGGAAGACATAGATAAACTGAAGATTGACCAGAAGAGTATAATTAAGGTGGCAAAATAACTCAAGAAAACATCATGAACAGATTGGTTAAAGGCACTATTAGCTTGGAGAATAGACAACTTCAGAGGGACGTGATAGTATTCCTTAAGTATTTGAAAGGCTATCATATGGAAAGAGGAGCTGATAACCCAAAAATGCTTTTACTAAGCATACACCCCCAAAGACGTAAAAACTATGACAGAATATCATGTACAAAAATACTTATAGCAGTGCTTTTATTGTAGCAAAGAGCTAGAAACAAAATGGGTCCTCCATAAGAAATGCCAAATATGATGGATTTAGAGAAGTTTGGGAAAACTCGTTTGAACTGATACAGAATAAAATGACAAGAACTAGGGAATGATTTACATGATGTCCACAATAAATAAAAGAAAGGAACAACTCTGAAAGGCTTCTGAAGACATAGTTTCTTCTTTGATCAGCAATCTGATGAGGAGGCATGTGCCTCCCTTCTATTGTGAGAAATGATGTATTAGAGATATGGCATGAGACAGATATTTTTAGATATGGACAGCAACAACATATTTGTCATAAGGTAAAACTTCTATGGGTGGGGCTTGTGCTTGTATTAGTGTGTAGTGATAGAAAGGCAAAAGAAAGAAAACAATATCAATAAAACATTTTTATAATAGAAACCAAAAATAAATTAATAGGGGACACAAATATGACAATTTTGTTAATTTTAATATATACATCTGATAAAAATTGTATGGAAAAGAAGTTCCCAGGTTTTTTTATGCAATCCTTTTTGTTTTCTTTTATATTGGAATTCTGTATTTGTTGATAATTATTAAGTTCATAATAAAAATAACTTTTTAAAAAGTGATTACAGATCATTCTACTAGGCCCCAGAGGACACAACTAGGATTAATGGATGGAAGGTGAAGAGAAGCAGGTTTAGGTTTGATGATAGGAAACAATAATTAAATCATAATTTAATTATTGGGCAATAAAGCTGTCTAACAGTTGAATGAAATCCTTTAGGAGAGACTCCATTTCCCCCTCACAAGAAGTCTTTTTTTCCTCTAATTTTTTCTTAAATTCTGAAATTAACAAACACCAAATAAAATGGGCTTACTATGTACACTGTAGAACACAATGAAGACTTGCACACAAAACTGTGAATTTCTTATGTATAGTATGCTTTTCCTTTTAAGTATATAATAAACTTAACATATAACTTTCAAAATCAGTCTGGCAAAAACTAGTCATAGGCCAACATCTCACCATACCAAGATAAGCTCAAAATAGGTGTATGGTTTAGACATAAAAGGTAATATAGTAAGCAAATTAAAGGAGCATGGGAAAAGTTACCTATCAGATCTATACATACAGGCAAAGTTCATGACCAAATAAGAGATCAGGTGGTAAAATGGATAATTTTTATTATATTAAATTAAAAAGGATTTGCACAAATAAAGCCAATGTAACCAATATTAAAAGGGAAGCAGAAAGCTGGAGGAAATTTTTTCCATCAAGTTTCACTGACACAGGTCTCATTTTAAATATATACGGAACTGAGCCAAATTCATAAAAATAAGAACCATTCCCCAGTTGATAAATGGTCAAAAGATATGAACAAGCAGTTTCAGATGAGGAAATCAAAGCTATCAATAATCATATGAAAAAAATCTCTAAGTCACCAATAATTAGAAAATATAAGTTAAAACACCTCTGAGATACCACCTTGCACTTATCAGATTAGCTAATATGACAGAAAAGGAAAATGTTGAGGAGAGATGGGAAAACAGGAATATCAATGTACAATTAGTGAAGTTGTGAATTGATCCAACCATTCTGAAGAACAATTTAGAACTATGCCCAAAGAGCTATAAAACTGCTCATATCTTTTGACCCAGCAAAATTGCTGCTAGGTCTATTCCACAAAGAGATCAAAGAAAAGTAGAAGAACCTCTATGTTCAAAAATGTTTATAGCAGCTCTTTTTGTGGTGGCAAAGAATTAGAAACTGAAGGGATGCCTATCAATTGGGGAATGGCTGAGCAAATTGTGGTGTATTATTGTGATGCTATACTATTGGGCTATAAGAAATGAAGAGGGAGATGGTTACAGAAAAACCTGGGAAGATTCACATAAGCTGATGCAAAAGGAAGTTAGCAGAAGTAGGAGAATATTGTACACAATAACAGCAATATTGTAACAATGATCAAATATGAAAGACTTAGCTACTCTGCTCAGTATAATGATCCATAACAATTCCAAAAGAATAATGATAAAAAAATGCTATCCACCTCCAGAGAGAAAACTGATGAACTCTGAGTACAGATTGAAGCATATTTTTTCACTATATTTTTCTTGCTTTCCCTCCCCCCCAGAGCATAGCTAATGGGGAAATATGTTTTATATGACTTCATATGTATAATAGGTATCGTATTTCTTGACTTCTCAATAGGTGGGGGAAGATCAAAAGGAGGGAAAGAATTTGGAAAAGAAAAATTTAAATATATAACCTTCAACTATATGAAACAATTATAAAATGCTTTTTATACAAATAAAATCATATTTAAATAATTGGAGAAATATTCATTGTTCATGGGTGGGCCAAACCAACATGATGAAAATGATAACTCTACCTAAACTAACCTACTTATTCAGTGCCATCCCAATTAAATTAACAAGAAATTATTTTATTGAGCTAGAAAAAATAATAAAATTCATTTGAAAGAAAAAAAAGGTCATGAATATCAAAGGAACTAATAAAAAAAAGTAAAGAGGTATAGCAGTACCAGATCTTAAACTATATTACAAGGCAGTAATTATTGAAATTATCTGGAAGTGGCTAAAAAATAGAATGGTGGATCAGTGGAATAGAGTAGCTATACAACACATGGTAGTAAAATGATTATAGCAACCTTATGTTTGATAAATGTAAAACTTTAAGCTTTGGGGATAAGAATTCACTATTTGGTAAAAATTGTTGGGAAAACCGAAAAAAGATCTGGCAGAAACTAGATATATACCAATATCTTACACCATTTACCAAGAAAAAGTCAAAAGGGATATATGACTTAAACATAAAGGGAGATATCATAAGTAAAGTAGAAGAACATGAAATATATTACCTATCAGATTTAGAAGAATGTATTAATAAACAAGAGATAAAGAGCATTATGAGATGTAAAATGGATAATTTTGATTCCATTAAATTTAAAAGTGTTTGTACAAATAAAATCAATGTAGCCAAGATTAGGATAGCAGAACTTCTAGGGCTGTATCCCAAAGAGATCATAAAAATGGAAAAAGGAACCCACATGTACAAAAATATTTATAGCAGCTCTTTCTGTAGTGGCAAAGAACTGGACATTGAGAGGATGCCTATCAACTGGCGAATGGCTGAACAAGTTGTGGTATATGAATGTAATGGAATACTATTGTGCTATAAGAAAAGATAAGCAGGCAGACTTAAGAAAAACCTGAAAAGACTTGTATGGACTAATGGTGAATGAAGTGAGCAGAACCAGGAGAACATGGTACACAGTAACAGCCATGTTGTGCAATGACTAACTTTGATAGACTTAGCCCTTTTCAGCAATGCCAGGATCTAGGACATCTCCAAAAGTCTCGTGATGGAAAATGCTATCCACATCCAGAGAAAGAACTATGGAGTTAGAATGCAGATCAAAGCATACTATTTGCTCTTTTTTTTCCTTCTGTTTTATTTTGTTTCCTCTTTCTTGTGGTTCCTCCTACTGGTTCTAATTCTTCCTAACAACATGACTAATGTGAAAATATGCTTAATAGGAATGTATATGTAGAGCCTATATCAGATTACACACTGTCTTGGGGAGGGGAAGAAAAATTTAAAACTCAAAAGGTTATGGAAGTGATTGTTGATAACTAAAAATAAATTAATAAAAAAAAGATAGCAGAAAATTGGGGGAAAATCTTTATGGAATATTTCCCAGATAAAGGCCTCATATCTCAAATATATAGAAAACTTTGTCAAATTTGTAAGGCTATGAGCCATTCTCCAATTGATAAATAGCCAAAGGATATGTTGAACAGGTGGTTTCTGGAAGAAAAAATCAAAGCTATATATAGTCATATGAAAAAATGCTCTCAATCATTATTGATTAGAGAAATGCACATTAAAACAACTTTGAGATACCATCTCACACCTATTGGATTGACTACAATGATAGAAAGTGAAAAAAATGACAAATGTTGGAGGGGATGTGGAAAAATTAGGATACTAATATACTATTGGTGGAATTGTGAACTGATCCAACCATTTTGGAGAACAATCTGGAATTATGCCCAAAGAGTTATAAAACAGTGTGTATCCTTTAACCCAGCAATATCAATACTAGGTCTGTTTCCCAAGGTCATCAGGAAAAAAGGAAAAGAACCTACATGTCCTAAAATATTTATAACAGCTGTTTTTGTGGTAGCAAAGAACTGGACATTGCAGGGATGCCCATCCATTGGGGAACAGCTAAACAAATTGTGGTATATGATTGTGATGGAATACTACCGTGCTGTAAAAAATGATGAGTATTCTGATTTTACAAAAACATGGAAAGATTTGCATGAAATAATTGAGTGAAATGAGCAGAAACAAGAGGATATGTACAGTAACAGTGATATTGTTTGAAGCAGAACTGTGAATGACTAAGTTATTCTGAATATTATAAATATTCAAATCAACTACAAAGGACCTATGAAGGAAGATGCTATCCACCTCCAGAGAAAGAAATTATACATGGAAGTATGCATTGTATGGGAGGGAGAGAGGGAGACAGCTTGGAACTCAAAATGTAACAAAAAAAATAAATTAAAAAACAAACAACTTTCAAAGCAGAGAGATTCTAGATGCCTTTTTGTTCAGGATGTTGTAACGCAGGTATAATACGTAGGGATAATTGTTGCTGGTAAATGTTTAACAACCAGCTCTCTGAAACACATGGCATTCTTTTAAGTTTAATGTGCATTGTTTTTAATAATATTTTATTTTTTCCTAATTATATGTTAAAATAATTTTTAACATTTAGGATTTTTTTGAAGTTTTGAGCTCCAAATTCTATCCCTCCCTCCCTTCCTTTTCCCCTCCCTGAGACTGCAAGGAATCTGATATAGGTTGTATGTGTGCAATCATGTAAAACTTTTCCATATTAGTCAGCTTAATCTGCATTATTGATGTTTCCCCATTATTTTTTTAAGTCTAAACAACCAATAATGCAGTAACTTAAGCTCTGATTTATAGCATATTGGTTCTGGAACGGCAGTATGAGCTGGCTCCAGCACACCCTTGCCTGGATGCTCTTTGAGATTTCTTCCAACTTTTAGATTTTGTAATTCTGAATTCATAGTTTAGCATTTTAGTGCTACAAAGTGCTTTACAGACATCATCTTATTTGATCTTCACAACAACCCTATAACACAAGGAGGAAAGATAATGTTATCTTGCTTTAAGGTTGAGTAAACTGAGGCTGACACTCGTCTAGTATTACTTTTTATATTTTAATACTTCATGAATTAGTGATAAGCTTCTCTGAAGTTAGCTAGGTTAATCCTCAGGCTACATACATACAGTTTTGAAGGTTTGGGGGGAATTGTTGGGATTTTTTTTTTTTTAGTCCATATGTAAAGCCTTTCCATCTTGGTACAATCTGCAAGAATTTATATTCTAATGGCATAGCCTTCAGGAATATAGAGTCACCTCCATTCTGCAATAAGGTATTAGGGAAGGACTTTCATGCATTTATAGTATTTACTCTAATGCCCCCATGCTCCAATGGATATGTCATCTCATTGATGCAAAGATTCTCTTTGGTAAGGCAAATTATAACCCATCTACAACTGCCAATGTGATTCTTGCATATTCTCCCCTACAATATTCAATACAATATTATACAAAAGATTTACCCAAAGTTCTGGAGGCCTTCCTTATGTTCTTCTGACACCATGAGGAGCCTGATGTAGTACACAAACTCTCTATCAGTTGTCCCTCACCATTGCTATGTGACCAGCCCATCTTTTTTGATTTGACATTTCTCTGATGCATTCTTTACACAGCTGCTTCTACATAATCCCTCATTTGTAATCTGTTGCAACCTCTCCCACACACCACTTGCTTCTCTATTATCCTCTGGGTGACTCTTAACTTCTGTTCCTCTGAGACTGCAGTGTTTCCCAACTCACAGCCACATAATGAAACTGGAAGAATATTGTTGTTCAAAAAAAAAAAAAGAGCCTTTGTTTAAGGGAGAAATTTGGGGTTCCCAAAGTCAATTCAACTGTTCTCCTCCTGTACAGTTCAGGGCCCAGTTCATATTCCATTTGCACTGTCTGTCCAAATTATATGTACTGATAAGTGAGTAGTCCATTCAACTGTATTGTCTATAAAATAGGAATTATTCATTCATTTACATTTTTTCATGTGTGGATAGTTAGGCTAAACCTGTTTTTAAATGATTATACATCTCATCAAAGAGTCCTCACAATGTTTCAAAGCCTCATGTAATCAACATGATATTATCTACAAATAGGAGCACCTGGAGGACTTCAATACACATTATGCTATGATCTATAGGGAAACTCTTTTCGACTCAGATTTTCTGCTATCTCATTCATGACCTTGCAAACACTTTTGTTGAGTATCCCTATCTGCCTATTTTATTTCTTTTACATGACTATGCATATGTATTAGGAGAAATTTATTTTTCTTTTCTTTTTTTGTCAGTGAAGTGGGGGTAAGAGGAAGAGAAAATAGATTTCTGTTATTTTTTTAATAGGAAGGTGGGGAGTGCTACAGATATGAAATGCTACATGCCCTTTCAGACAAGGACACTATTATTAGTTTTACATAACTTTTTAACTTTGTTATAAGAGATCTCTCAAGGATGATCTGTAAATATAATGTAAAAACAAAATACATCAATAAAACTATTTTTCAATGCCTCACTTGATATTAATAATCAGGAGGTTTCAGAATTTTTTTTCTATTGTTCTAGTTTTCAAGCAATCTTGTATAATGTGACATGTTTTAGGAAGAGCCATTCAGACAGTGTTTTGTTTTACCAAATCAATTTTTTTTTTTATGGCCAACAAACAATAAGGCCAAAGAGATCTTATCTTGTCTACATCTCTCATTCAGAAATGAGTGATGGTAAAAAATGTGGTCTACTGTGGAATATCTTTGCAACAAGCTGTCTGTTCTCTTCTAATACCCTCCCCAAAGGTGCCCTGAATACATAGTATTTATTTACCTTCCTGAAATAGAGTCCATGGTCATAGTGATATTCGATAGTCAATTAGCTAATGATTAGATGGAAGTCAAACATAAAAGAAGAGAAACTTAATCAAACTAGAAAAAGCTGGGAGGAATGGCTACCCCCAACTCTGGAACACTCTACTACCATGATTGGTGACTGCACAGATTGAGTCAGGCCAGTACATCAGATAGGTATAATAAGACTTCAGCCCGGTGGAATCCTAAAAGGCTTTGAACTATTGCTATTTTCAGAAAGGGCAGGGAGATAAGAGGTTGGAGAAATGTGCTACTGTTAGATAGTAGGAAAGCGAAGTGACTGGCAGCTAATGGAAGGAGAGGTCAGTGGAGAGAGGCTCAAGACTTCTAGAAATGGAGGTCACAGAGGGAGTAAATTACAAGACCAGAAGTTGAAGCCAGGTCATCTGACTTGAAGTCTTCTGTCCTTCCTGGTAGAGAATTATTTTTTTTTGGTTGGGGAGGTGGGGGGAGAGGGTAGAAGACCTATGATTTCACAGGTATAGAGAATGTCTTCCACCAATCAGTCAACCAAAACTTATTTATTAAGCACCTACTGTGTGTCAGACATTGTTGTGGGGCTCTAGATACAAAACTATCCTCAAGGAACTAACATTTTCTTGAGGGATACATTATTTATATATACAAGTATATATTTTTTTAAAAAACAAAATTTAACCAGATGATGAATTCATCAGTACAGAGAACTCAGGAGGGGAATTCCCTGTACCAATGCAAATCAGAACCTGCTCTGCAATTTGTAGTCTTACAGAATTGCCCAGAGGTTTTGAGAGTTAATACATTTGCCCAGGGTCACACAGCCAATATGTGGCAGAGGTGGGTCTCAAGCTTCCTGACTCTGAGACTAACTCTTTATCTACTACATCTTTCTGCCTTTATATTTTATAGAAGTACAAAATAATTTTAAGGTCATGGATGACTGCTCTGCAACATATAGTTAGTCATATAGTTAATCACTTGTGACACTGACATCACATTAAAGAACTTGTTATCATTGTTCAGTCACGTACGACTCTTCATGACTCCCATTTGGGGAGTTTGTGTACCTGAAATTATTGGGGTTTTCTTGGCAGAGACACTGGGGTGGTTTGCCATTTCCTTCTCCAGCTTATTTTACAGATGAGGAAACTGAGGCAAACAGGGTTAAGGGACTTGCCCAGGGTCACACATCTAGTAAGTGTCTGGGGCCAGATTTGAACTCAAGAACATGAGTCTTCCTGACTTCAGGTCCAATACTCTATCCACTGCACCACCTAGCTGCCCCTCTATTAGAAAACATAGAGGGCAAATAAGGAGTTAAGTAATTCTGTTCTGTCTGTCATTTACTAACATTCTACCATCTCTTGTGCAATGGATAGTCATCAGCCCTGAAGTCAGGAGGACCTGATTTCAGATCTGGCCTCAGACACTTATTAGCTGTGTGACCCTGGGCAAGTGACTTCACCCTGTTTGCCTACAAAAACAAACAAAATTCTACCATCTCTCATTCAATGGACATCTCTGCTTCTAACCATCTTCTTTAGGATACAGCTTTTTGTTATCCTTAACACTTTTCACTAGCTTCAGCTCTGCCTAGTCTTTAACTTTTCTGACATTATTCTTACAAGTTCATACCATTCTTCTATGTTTTTGGTTATTTATTCCTGTTTTTATCTTTTATCTAAGAACTGCACTCAACAGAGAGAACTGCCTGTGAAATGCCTCAGTTTTACGTAACTTTTTAACATTGTTATAAGAGATCTCTCAAGGATGATCTGTAAATGCCTCCCTCATTTCATCTTACAGGATTATATTGTTAGAACTGTTTTTTCTTAGAGCATTTCACCTTTCTTGAGCCTAGGTCATGTGATCATACCTAGCTTTCATTTGAATCTTTCAAAATCTGCTTTCTTAAACCTATGGTGCGTGTGGCATCTGACTGTGCCTAACATTTTCCCCCTTAGCTACCACAAACTCTGAAATGATACCGTCACTTCTTCCCAAGATTTTCATCACTTCTGTTTCAGCACCAAGTTATTTCTTGTAGGTTATCATTCAGTACAAGGCAGCAGTTTCCTTTATTGCTACATCGGCCTTTTGAGAAATTAACTTGCTCCTAAGACAAGACTTTTTCAGTTGTTCTGCTTTTAGCAGGCACCTTCTCAGCAAACTTCTAGAGAGCTGAAGCCTCTCATCACTACCACAGTTTGCCTTTATACCAGTTTTGTGATCTGTGTCAGGGTTGCATAATCCATACCTTGTCTCTGGTCGGATAAGGGCAGGATGCCCAATGACAGTTAGTTACACATGAATGTGTGAAGGATCTATGATTTGGCATCTATGGTTTGTCAGAACTCCCTCAAATACATCTATAGAGATAAATTCTAGGACAAAGCCTAAGGCACAGAGAGGTTAAGTGTTTTGTCCAAGGCCACATAGCCTATAAGGAGTGGTATTTGAACATAGGTCTTCCTACCTCATAGTGCAACACACTATGCTACCTCTATAAATAATTAAACCTCATTAAATTATCCTAATTGAAGGGGAAGGCCACTTTGAATGAATGAAAACTCTAAATTAGAAGATATTTTCAAAGAAATGCACGTGCAGTGCTTTCAGGTACACAATGGAACCAGAATGACATATTGTCAGTTAGATGTAGTTATTGATTTGCTTTATCAAGTAGATTAACCTGGCCTAGGATGACGGATGTGATGTGTCATTGTACTATGACCTTCATAAGAATTGCAGTGGTGAAAGAGGATAAGAAGAGACTGTCCCTAATTCATTCAGAGTTGGACTTAAAGTCTGCCTTACCAATGATCTTCCTGGCCCCTGCGTCAACCCCTCACAAGGACTGTGATGGAAAAGCAGAGTGCTTGACCCTGCTATAAGTGGCTTAAGATGAGCTGCCTCCTTCATCACCTGACCTTCCCATCTCCAGAACCCATCTCTGATCAGTACTTACTTGCACTATCCTATGACTAAAACCTCTTATTCCCCTGATTGCTGTGATACTGAATGACTTTCTGCCATGACAAAGGAATCTACTGCTACTTCTCATGCTCTCATCTCTATCCAGCTCAGTTCTCCCCACTTTCAACCTCTATCATCCTCTGCCATCCCCTTCCTCTATACCCTATGCCACCCCTGCTGTGGTTTTTGTTTTTTGTTTTTTGGAGACAAATGGGGATTAAGTGACTTGCCCAGGGTCACACAGCTAGTAAATGTCTGAAACTGAATTTAAATTCAGATTCTCCTGATTCCAAGGCCAGTACTCTATCCACCGTCCAACCTAGTTGCCCCTTCTTGCAGTGTTATCAACAGAGTCCCCTTCCTACTAGATCTCTTGCTGTCACAGTCTTTGTATATTAAGTGCTCAGGGAACCTAGATGCTTTTGGCAGATACTTAAATTCTTGCCACCCTCCCCAAGGTTGATTGCTCTTTCTCTTCTCCCCCCTCCCCACTCTCCCAACCCACTAGGCTAGCAGGAGCAGTTGGCACAATCTACTGCCCACTTAGCTTCCATCAGTCACCAGCGCTCAGCAACCTCTCCTCGTCTGCAGTTCATTCCATCCATTTATACCACCCCATTCTGATCCTTTTTACCATCTTCTCTCAGCCTCCAGGAGGCTGTACTTTTCTCAGGCTTCCTCTCCACTTCAGTACCTGCTGTACTTAGTCTGGAGAACTTTAGTTATCCACTTTAATGTCCCTTCAAAAACCCTGGCCTCCCAGTCCATTAACCATCTCAACTCCTGTGGCCTAGATTTCCATTTTGCCTCATTCAGTCACTGGGGTAGCCACTACTTAAGCCTCACCATCATTCAAAACTGTATTTCCTCCATGATTTTGAACTCTGAAATTCCTCTCTCTGATCATAGCCACCTGGCCCTTCATCTTGTTCAATACCTCTCTTTTCCTAAACCCATTCTTTTTCCTCCAGAACTTAAATCATTCTATCCCTGACTGACCTTCCAGTCAATCATCTCTGTTCTGGCCTCTCTTCCCTTCAGTCTTTTATTTTTTTTCTTGTTCTCTCTTTTAAACTTTTCATTGATATTTTTTTGTTTTTACATCGCCTTTACTACTGAATGTATTCTTCACTCCACTCCTCCCCAATGAGTCATCACTTATAACACAAAAAGTAAAAAAAATTTTAGAAAAATTAACCAATACATTACCTAAGTCTGATCACATAAGCAACATTCTACACCCGTAATCCCACATCTCTGCAAAAAAAAAAATTGCTCTTTTTTGGGGGGAGGTAATAACTTGTGATTTTCTAGGTATAGGGAACTCCCCATGAAAAAGCACTCTCTATCAAAGTAGATCAACAACTCTTTTCCAAATTATAGTCTTACAAAATTGCCTCAGGGCACTAGAGATGAAATGACTTAGCATAATCATATAATCGTTATTACATCTGAGGCGAGATTTGAACACAGATCTTCTTGACTCTGAGGTCAGCTCTCAGGTTGCTTCTTCTTCCTTCAAAACTATGTTTAACTTGGACTACTGGACTCTTTTCCTTCCACTGTTAGCATTATCTATCTTTTCAGCTTCTACCTCTTAAGACAATCGATGTTGCAATGATGCCAGCTGAATACACTGCAAATTTGGGCTATCTAATCTCAACTGATTCTTCCCTGCTGCATGGTAATTCTTTCATTCTTCCTTGATTGGTTTTCTGCCATTGTCTCTGCAACTACTTTGAGTTCCAGTCAGAATGAAGAAGGGTCAGGCTCTTCATTCTCCTATTCCCTCCCTTACTACTTGCAATCCAGAGCAGAATCCAGTGACACTATCAAATTCCAACACTATTCTCAAGCCTCCTTCTCCCTCACCTTAGTATAAGACCCTTCCTCTAACTTGACTGAAAGAATTGATCATCCTTTGTAAGCTACTTGCCCTCCTCACCTCAAAACCTCTCTATATGAGAGGCTATTTTCTTTTTTGCTCCAGTCCTCCATCTTGCTAAGGTTAACCTTCCCACTCATGCCTTAGATCCCATCCCTGCCTATATTCTAGGTGAGATCAGCATATCGATTATTCCCTGTGTCTTTTATTTAACCTCTACCTGTTAAACAGGTCTTTCTCCATTTCCAGTAGACATACTTAGGGCTCTCCATCCTTACAAAAAAAAAAAATACTTTCACTTAATCATGCCATCCTTTCTATCCTTTGAACTGTGTTACATATCTCACCTCCCTTTTTCTGTTAAACTCCTAGAGTTATCCACCTTTGAGGCTTCTGTTTCCTCACCACCAAGTGCCTTCTCAAGTCTTTTTTCCAACCCCATCTCTATGCTGTAACTACTCCCTCAGAAGTTACCAGTGATCTTCTCGATGCTCATCTTTTTGCACCTTTTTACATTGTTCACCAGCCTTTCCTCCAATCTAGTCTCTCTTTCCTCAGCTTCCATAACCCAACTTTGTTCTGCTTCTCCCACCTGTGTGATGTCTCCTCAGTTTCGTTTGCCAGATAATCATTTATCTTCTGCCCCCTAAGTGATGGTGCACCCTAGTGTTCTGTCTTAGGTCCTCTTCTTTTTTTCTTTACACTGTTTATTGATGATCTCAGCTACTAATACGGGTTCAATTATCATCTCTAAGTGTAGATGATTCAAAAATCTATACATCCAGCCCTAAACCCTCTCCTGGACTTCAGGCCTACATCATCAGCTACCTGCTGGACATCTCCACCCAGATGTCCCTATGGCACCTCAAACTCAACAGGTCCAAAAGTGGACTTCGTTATCTTTCCTCTAAATATGCTTCTCCACATTTCAGTCTCTCTCTCTCCAGGGCACTCCCATCTCGCCAGTCTCTTGGGCTGGTAATCACAGAGTCAGCTATGAATCTTTCCTTCCCCTCACTTAAATAGCTCTAGTTATTAGGAAGTTTTTCCATTCAACAAATCTTCACCTGCTGTTTCTACTTCTATACTTTGGAAACAAGGAAAGCAAAGTTGATTCCTCTTGCTTACTCTAGCCCTTCAGATATTTGAGGACAGCTATCATGTCCCCCCCACTCCCAAATTCTTCTCTTCTCCTAAATCAGCATTTCCAGGTTTTTCATCTGATCCTCAAACAGCATTACCTCAAGATCATCAGCAGTAATGGCCCAATGAAAATAAGGATGGATTTAGGAGTAAGTAGGTTCAAATCCTGCTGTGTACCATCCTCTGTTACATTGGGCAAGTCATTTAATCTCACTAGGCCTCAGTTTACTCATCTACAAAACAAGGGCTTGGATAGACTGTCTCTAAGATCCTTTCTAGACATAAATCTGTGATCTTGTCTATGAACTAGACCAGTGGTGGGGGACCTTTGGCCTCAGGGCCACATGTGGCCCTCTAGGTCCTCAAATGCGGCCCTTTGACTGAATCCAAACTTCACAGAACAAAATCACCTTAATAAAAAGATTTGTTTTGTAAAACTTGGACTCAGTCAAAAGGCCGTGCCTGAGGACCTAGAAGGCCACCTGTGGCCTCGAGGCCACAGGTTTCCCACCCCTGAATTCTAGACATTTACCAGCTTTCCAGTGTCCTTCTATAAACTCAATCCCAGAACTGAACTCAGCATTGCAGAATGTGCTGTGGTCAGGGCAGAGTACACTGTAATTGTCATCCACTGTATCATGGTACCTAGAGGATAAGAATTTAAACCCTGTTTCCACTACCTGGGTGACCTGGTCCTCAATTTTCTTATCTGAAAAACAAGGAGATTGAGCCAGATTACTTCAGCAACCCCATCTAGATAGAAACCTATGATCCTCTTCTTGATTTCTTTGCTTCTCTTAATGCAACCTGATGTTATATTAGCTCTCTTGACTGTCTCATCAACTGTTGACTCATTGAGTTTTCAGGCCACTAAAACCCAGAGATATTTCTCAAACAAACTGTTCTCAAGACACAACACTGCCATTTATACTTATAAAGTTGATTTTATATACCTCCTAATTATAAGACTGCACTTTTATCCTTCTTAAATTTCAGCTTATTCAATCTGGCCTAAGATTCTAACCTGTCAAGATCTTGTTTTGAATTCTGATACCATCATCCATTATCTTAGATATTCTTCCCATTTCTGTGCAGATTTGATAAGCATGCCATCTATGTCTTTATCCAAGTTTGATAAAAATGTAAAAAACCAACAAAAACAGCACAAGGCCAAGCATGGATGCCTATAGCAGACCACTCCTACCAAATTATGTATATTATGGACTACTCTTTGACTCTGTTCATTCAAACACCTCTAAATGAACATCCATCTAATTGCACAATCCTACATTTCTCCATATTTTCCACAAAAATAGCTTGGAAAACCCTCCCAATCTCTGCTTCGAAATTCTTATGTTCCTTAAAGGCTGAGCTCAAGGAGCCTCCTCTTTCCATGAATGGTTTCCTTATACCTTAAATGCTCTACATTTCGTATGATATTTCCTTAGCCCTCTTTACATCCTGCCCTATTGTTTATATTTTGTTGTGTCCCCAAGTATGAGTAAAGTTCTTGAAAAGCAGATACTATTTTGGGTTTCTCTTACATCTCCTGTCCTATTGCAGTGGCTTGCATATAGTAGGCACAAAATACATGTTTATTGAATTGAAATTAATTCAGTTATTTGTTTACCATTGCAGTGGTTGATTGGACCCAAGATTTCTTTTAGAGTAGAAAACACTGGATGAGGAACTTCTAAAAATGCAGAACCCATCTCTGAAGCTTTTAGCTTTGGTTTGTTGGGTGTTGTTTGGGGTTTTTTGGTGATTGTTTATTGTTTTGGAGTCTGGATCTCCCTATCTCAACCAGGCCAGAAGTACATTGGCTACTTGCAGGCCCAGGCCTACTGCTGATCATCAGGGAAGGTTTGGCCTACTCTGTTTCCAATCTGTGTGGATTCACCCTTCTTTAAGCAGCCTGTTCCCCGCCATCCCTACACATGCCAGGTTGGTGCCAGACAGTGCAGACACCTGATTGGCATTAGCCCTACTGCATCATTGAACACATGAACTCAAGCCATCCCTCACCCTCACTCTCCCCCGGTAGCAGAGATTAAGAATAGTATGTAAGATATTATAAAATGCTTTGTTAAAATATAGGTAAATTATATCTATATCAGTCCCTTCATCTATTAGTTTAGTAATCCGGTGGGGGGAAAAAAGAAGTAAGGTTAATCTGAAGTAACCTGTTTTCGATGAAGCTATGGAGGCACATAAGGATCATCAATTCCTTTTCTAACTGTTCATTAATCATGTCTTTTTTTTACATTAATTTTTTCACCCACCTTCTCCCCCCATTGAAATGAGTATCTTTTGAATAATGTGTTTCAGAATTTAAAGAAGAATCAAAATTAAGCTCACTGGAACAGAAGGAAGGCCAGAAAGAATCTTAGACAAGCCAGACATCTTTGAAAGTGACATATTGAATTTATTGCATAGTGAAAAAAGAAAAGCTAGCTATCCAAAATAGAGACTCACAGTTTCATATTCAGCCCTCTCTTTTTCTTCTGCTGTGTATTTGTAAGTGTTCATTTTAGTCAATGTTTGCAAAGTTCAGAATTTTTTAAATGGGGAAAAAATAAATCTAACCATAATAGAAAAAAGTCTAGCTCTCTGACCTATAGTCTGCAGGCTCTTTTGTCTTTCCTTTTTTTGAAAACTGGGACAACATTTGCTCTCTTCTGACCCTCTTCCATTCAAAGATTTTTTGAGAATGACTCAGCAAATACCTCAGCTAGTTTTTCCAGTGCCTGAGGATGTAATTTGTTTGAGCCAGATGATTTGAACACATCAAGGGCAATTAGATATCTTCCTACTATCTCTTTATTTTCCTAGTATCAACTCCCTAGTAGCCACTTTTGTTCTGTCCTTTCCAGTCCAAAGATCATTCTCCTTGGCAGAAAGGCCACCATTTGTATAGAAGCAGCCAAGAGAGTGGGATGGTATGTGTTTCCCTTCATAGCATCTCATATGTCACTGGTTGAAGTGAGGTGACCTGATGTATCAGGGGCTGGGCAGTTAACACTGTTTGGGAGTGCCCTATGATAACTTTGTGCCTTCAGGTTCAGGGGCACCTGAGGACTTGTTAGTACCATGTGAGGCAATATGCCAAGCAGCCAGCAATGAACAATAGTATTAATCTGCTTAACAAATTTTTCCGCATCTAGAACAAAAGTAAACTGCCAATCAAGATCTTTTTAAATTGTCTCAAATTCCATACCAGTGAGTCCAAATTAATGAAGTTTTGCTGCTGTACAAATCATAGAATCATAGAAGATGATTTGGAAATAAACTTAGAAATAGTTTGGTTCCCCTCCTCCCCTCTTTTGTCCCCACCTCTCCTTTCCACTGGCCAAGGGCCATCCCAGAATTCATCTTGGGCAAGGAAAGACCTAAAACCACACCAGGGTCTCCCTTATCACTTGACTGCTTACACAATTTACATGAAATGGGAGTCAACAACTCTATTCCTTTTGATGACATGGAAAACAATCAGGACTTCCACTATCTCATAAAGACTTCCAGACCTTACCATCTGTCCCACCTCTAGGCCCTACAGACACACACACACACACACACACACACAGAGTCATGTGATCTACTTATATATGTAATCAAAGGACCCTTGGCCCTGCCATCTGCCCCTTCTACTGCAACCTTAGGACTTCAGTGGTGATGAGGGCCTGTACCAAAGTGGTGTCTGTGTCAGAGCAGAGAAGATGTTGCATAGTGTTTGAGAGATGTTGCAGAAGTGACGTCTACAGGTCTTGACAACAGAGTGGATATGGAGGGATAAAAGGTAGTGATGAGTTGAGATTATCTCCTAAATTTAGAGCCTGAAGGACCGGAAGGATGGAGTTGCACTCTATAGTAATTGGAAAGGTAGAAAGAAGATGGTTTGGGGAAAAGATAAGTTTCATTTTGGATATGTTTTGTTTAAGATGTCTACTGAACATCTTGTTTGAGGTATCTGAAAGGCAGTTGGAGATGCAAGACTGGAGGTCTGCAGAGAGTAGATTTGAGAATTGTCAGCATAGAGACAATATAGAGATATTATATAGAGATATATATCATATATTATATACTATTATACTATATACTACTGTAATACTATTATATATATATGTTACCCTATATAATATATATGCCATATATATATAGAGATAGTAATTAAATTCATGGGAGCTGATAAGATCAGCAAGTGAAATAACTTAGAAGCAGAAGAGAAGGCCCAGGAGAGAACTCTGAGGAATACATGTTATTAGGGGACGTAATCTTGAAGAGGAGCTAGCAAAGGAATTTGAGAAGAAGAGATCAGGTAGGAGGGACAAGAAAAGAGAAGTGTCCCAAAAGCCTAGAGAGAAGACAGCTTTGAAGGAGGAGATAGTGGTCAATACTGTGGAAGGCTACAGAGAGGCCAAGGAGAACGAGAATTGCAAGAAGGCCATTGGGTATGGCAGCTAAGAGATCTTTGGTAACTTGTGAGAGGAGTTTTGGTGGGATGATAACATTGGAAGCTGAGTTGTAAGGGACTAGAGAGAGAGTAAGGATAGCGAAAGTAGAGATGCCAGTTGTAGACAATATTTTCAAGTTTAGCTATAAAGGGCAGCGGAAATAGAGGATAGCTGGCCAGGATGGAAGGATCAGTAAGGGTGTTTTCAGGCTGAGGGAGACATGGACATGTTTGTAGGCAGTAGGGAATGAGACAGTAGACAGGAAGAGAATGGAAATAAGTGAAACAGTAGAGATGACAGGGGTAGCTAGGTGGTTCAGTGGATAGAGCACCGGCCTTGGAGTCAGGAGGAGCTGAGTTCAAATTTGGCCTCAGACATATAATACTCACTAGCTGTGTGACTTTGGGCAAGTCACTTAACCCCAATTGCCTCACCAAAAAAACAAACAAACAAAAAAGAGTAGGGATGACAGAGGGGATGAGGGGATAATCTGTTGGGGGAGATAGCTGGGATATGACTACACACATACACATACAGTTTGTATACTATATATGCTGTGTATAGTATAATATGCTATTTATAGCATACCATATACTGTACTGTATATTAGAAATATACAGTACATATTACAAATATACAGTACAGTATATATATTCTGTCTATATAATGTATATATGTATATGCTTTCTATCTATGTGTGTGTGTGTGTGTGTGTGTGTACCTGGCATATGGCTATCTAGCTGGAATATGGAATAGGATAGCTGAACAAGTATATGGTTAGCCTTGCTAAGGAGTAAGACTATTTCATTATGTGAGACAGGGTAAAGGAGAAGAGAGTAGCAGAAGGCATCTGAGTGATAGAAGATGGGGAATAGGGGAGAAAAAGAAATTCAATGTCCTCAATATCTTCTATAAAATGTGAGGCTAGAATCTCAACTGAGAGAGTAGGGGGGAAGGAGAGTCATGGGAGGTTTTTCTTTGAATACCCAGTCACTGGCATAGTGTTTGGCAGATAGTGCAGCCTTAATAAATGCTTTTTCATTCATTCATCCATTCATTCTGCACTTCCTGAAGTAGGCTCAGTTCTTGTCTGGACCATTACCTGACAATAATTAGGTAAATTCCTGAGACAAGGAAAAAGAATAAGCAAAGAAAGGGAAGCCTGAAGATGGGAGGAGAGTAGGTTGAACAGAAAGATTAACCTGGTCAGTTGCCAGAGAGGCTTTTAGGGTACTGAGATCTATAGAAAATGCCAGGGAGAAGAGATGGGTCAACTGTCAATTAGATTTGAAATTGGCCTAACTGGCTAAAGATTAGCAGTATTAAAGATTTAAAATGCACAGACTTAAGAGGAGCTAATATTTTACCTGACTGCTTCCTGGGGCAAGTTTCGCATCCCCAAGTGACTCTGCTGCTTACAATTTTCCCAGGAGGGTGCTGCCATTCCTGTTGACCTAGCCACTCCCGATGAATCACAGGCACATATTGGTCTAACCTCTCATCCAGTGGAGGAAGCTCTTCCTGACCAATGGTCATCCAGTCTCAGATTGCTTATTTCTAGGGACAAAGAGCTCACTACTTTTTGAAACAACGAAAGACAATTGTTAGAACATTCTTTCTCATGTTGAATTGTATAACTTCTATAACTTCCATCTATTGGTCTTTGTGTTTTTTTCTTCTAGAACAAGACATAACAAGTATGCTATTCTTCTATATGATCCTCCTATAAATAATTGAAGTCTGTTAACCTTTCTCTTTTTAGGTTTGTATTTTCAGGGCTAAAGAATATCATTTCTTTCTAATTGTCTTTCTTTGCAACCCTGATTTTCTTCTCCCAGAATGTACTCTGGGTTGTTAATAGGGATGAGAGAGAAAATAAGCATTTATTAAGTACCCACTGTGTGCCAGTCATTGTGCTAAGTGTTTTACAGATGTCTCATTTATCCTCACAACAACCCTTAGAGGTCGGTGCTCCTATGATGCCCATTTTACAGATGAGGAAACAGACTGAGAGAGGCTAATAGACTTGCCTAGTGGTTATCTCAGGCAGGATTTGAACTCAGATTTTCCTGACTCCAATTCTAGCACTCTATCCATCTCATAAAGGGGAGAGGGAAGATGAAATGGGTTCGGGGGGATGACATGGCGTGGTTGTGGATGGAAAATGTTGTGGAGGCCTGGTTCTGGGCAAGATAAGGTAAAAAGCCCACCTGTCTGAGCATGGTATTCCAGGGGTAGGGTCCATTGTTCTAGGGTCCAATCCCTGGAGTCAGGGATGATGAAGAATGTAGGGGCAGCATGGTGTGAAAGGGACTGGATTTGGGAATTCCTATATTAAGAAACTTCCTCTACCAATCCAGGTTGGCACCTATTCTGTAACTTAGTGTCTCAGATTGTTTCCTAGAGCACTGAGAAGCTAAGTAACTTGAGCAAAACAGCCAGTGAATGTCAGAACTTCTAGCCCTAAAGTCTGCTCTCTGTCTCTACACCTCTAGTTTGTTAATACATCTCCTAAAGTAGTGTGCCTCCAATCAAACTGAATACCCCCAGTATGGCTTGACTGATGGATAGTCAAGGTAAAATCATTACTTCTCATGATCTAGATGCTACTTATCTCATAGAATGGCACATCCCTAGACAGGGATGCTCCAACATCCCAGGACATCTTGGGCCCATTTAGGGGTTTTTGACTCATTGTGAGTAGTAGTCTTCATTTTAGCTGCTGGAGTCACAAACCAGAGGACATCTGTCAAGTATATGTAATGAAAAAGAAAGATTATAGGTTGTATTTCCATCTTTTTCAAAAATATAGAAATATAGTTTCAATAATATTATCCTTCTAAAAGTATAAGAAGAATAATAGAGCAATGACTTTTGGGAGACAGTGTGCATGGCATAAAGGAAAGTAAACTGGACAATGAGGCCAAAGATCTTGCTCTATCTTGCTCCATGACTTTGCAAAAGTCACTTGACCGCACTGTGTCTTGATAGCCTCCTATCTAAGATCCCTCCCTTCCACTTCTAACATTCTATAATTCAAATAAGGAAAATAAAATATGATCCTGAATGTTGCTGTCTAGAGGCAAGAAGAATATTCACATCATTGGCTTTCTATTTACAGTAAAAGACATTCCCTCTACATCACTGTGTACATGGAGATGTGGGATAACTGAATCCATATAAAGCATGACTCCCTCTAATAAGACTTTACTGTCACCCTTGTCTCATTGAACCCCTCAGGGACATTAGAAGTTTCAAAGTGCTTTGATCAATATGTAAAGATGGTACAATATTAGTACTATCCTTATTATTCCAGTAGTAGCACAGGATCTAGTCTTCTGCTTCCCCAATGGGTACCAGCCAATGAATGACGAATTTGGGTTTCCATCTTTCGGGGAAACTGTGGAAAGGGTACTGCCTGAGTCATTTCATTATGCAAAGATAATGCCTCGGAAAAAATGCAGATGAGTCAGCTCTAGGAGAAATAATACAAGATGTGACAGTAGCTTCCTGCGTCTCATCTCCTTCAGAAGTGGCTAATCCTGCTTCTCTGACATGTGTCAACAGCCAAGTACTTACCCTATGAAGGAAAATAGCTTCAGTTACCTTCTGGAAAAAGGTGCACTAAATCTCCCAGGGTGCCCCTGCCAGAGCTAAACACTGCCCATAGCTATTTACCTAAAGTGTAAGCAGAGAGTGAAGGATTTTTTAAAAATGAGAAGGAAAAAAGAATGAATAGGAGGAGAGAGAAGGACAGAATTATGAAGGAGAGAAGACATAGGCAGAAAGAGAAAAGAAAGAGGTGTTGATAGATGGTGATACTGAGAAGAGTCTTCAGGGGCCACAGGTATCTGACCTCTATGTTCCACCCTTCCAGACCTCTTTTAGATCTCTTCTCTTTCTTTTCTCTTTGGAGACCCTTTCTGCCCAGGAAGTGTGGAACCCCTTGATCGAAAATGCCAGTGGCAAAACCTGCTGTTTCAGTTTTCCAAAGGGCAGGAGCGGACTGGTTTCCCCAGATGGTTTCCCTTCCTTTCCAACTGCTCAGCTGTTTGTCTTCTATACGGTCACCCCAAGGTCATACCAAAACTGAAGGGTGAACCACATGATGAACAGTGTCCTTTTTGTTATTGTTGTTTG
Source organism: Vombatus ursinus (assembly GCF_900497805.2). Taxonomy (NCBI): domain Eukaryota; kingdom Metazoa; phylum Chordata; class Mammalia; order Diprotodontia; family Vombatidae; genus Vombatus; species Vombatus ursinus. Next base: position 13,306,566 of record NW_020954630.1, on the reverse strand, counting down.
TTTTTGGTTTTTCCCTTTGACAGATTCTTTTTAATGACAAAAAGTGTAAGTCTTCAAGTTCTTTTTGACATAAAAAGGCCACTGATCACTGCTGGTTATGACTGAGGAATCAAAGCACTACAGAATTATAGTTTTGTGGGGAAACTTTACCAAATGCAGATATAAAATAGAAATATTGTACAGATTGAGAACAGAGGTTCCTTAATTAGCTGTTTGCCAGTCCTCTCTAGACTAGCCAATGTGACAAAGGATTTTATGTCTTCGCTGAATGTTTAAAAATGGTGCTTTTTGGTAAGTTAGTTGTTAATTCTTTAGGCAGGTCTCCAGAAGTCAAGGTCAGCAGTGATTCAACTGTTTCAACACAATGCGCCAACATAGCTATAACTCCAAATAGCTTCTATCCTCTTCTTTCATTCTATAATTTTCCTAAAGTTGACACATAACGACCTAAACCTTGCATGTTCTCTAGAGGTTTCTGGTGTGTGCTTGTCTTGTCTCTACAGCCTTTCACATATGACTGGCAAGACTTGAAACTTAAACTTTCCATATGTGCTGTCTGCTCTTAGAATATAAATTCCTGAAGAGCAGGGGCTTTACTTTCCTATTTGTATCCCCAGTGTTTAACACAATGCTTTGCATACAATAAGCACTTAATAAATGTTTTATTTACTTATTCATTCAGAATGGAAGTTCCTTGGAGGTAGGTTCTGAATCTCATAGAATCACAGAATGTTAGAGCTAGAAGAGAGTGGAGATCTAGTCCAAATCCTCAATTGACAGGTTAGGAAACTGAGGTCCAGAGAAGTAAATAACTTTAGCCCATAATTAACTGAATTATAGTACCTGCCTGAGTTCTGAGTCTGTGTAGGAAAGGGAGTAAGGGGTAAGCAGTATGGCAAAAGAGAAATACTCATCTTTCTTGGGCATGAGGTTGTCCCAAAGCAAAATTCTGAAATGGATAAAATTCCTTCTTAGTATCCTTCTTCCTTCCATCCTATGCCTGTCCTCCAACTCCCATGCCCTTCTCCCCGGACCTCCAGGCACCCAGTGTCCTCATGCTGCTCTTAAACTCTTTGCTGTGGCACAATGCCTAGGCCTGTGTTACCTCACAACAGACTCCATGATCCAAAATTACCTACCTGGGTGATTGATATGCCCAAGGCTAGTAAATGGCAAAGCCAAGTCTTGGGCCTCAGCCTTACGTTTCTAAATCTAGCCTGGCCAATTCTCTCCAGTCCACTCTTTATTCAAGTGAGTTCAGCAAACATTTATTAGTCACCTACTATGGGCAATGAATTGTGCTAGGTATTGGGGCTACTAAGACATTAATAAACTAGCTTCTGTCCTCAAGAAGCTTCTACTTTATTGAGGGGTTCCAAGATGCACATATCTAAGTATGATTTATATACAAAATAATTTAAAGAAGGGGAAAGCACCCATAACTGGACGTGGATGGTGAGTCAGAAAAGACCTCCTGAAAGAAGCTAGGAATGTTATGGAGATGAAAGAGAGGAAGAAGTGCATTCCAAGTATGGAGGACCACTAGACAAAAGCATGGAGGCAGGAAACATAATGTCATATATGGGGGACAGCTACCAGATCACTTTGACTGGAGTATGTAAAGAGTAGTAATATGAAATAAAATTGGAACAGTAGGCAAAAGTCATGTGGTTAAGGGCTTTAATGCTAGGCCAAAAATATTGAAATTTATCCTTGGGACAATAGGGAACCAATGAAGAATTTGGAGTAAAGGGCTGATGTACCTATGCTTTAAGAATATCAATTTGGTGGCTGTATGAAAGATGGGCTGCCCTGAAAATCAGCTAGTCCTGCCTGGGAATCCTTCTATATAATGAGACCTAGCTGTTCACGGCTTCCCTGACCCCAATTCTGAATTCATAAACTCTCCAAAATCTCTTCGAGTTTTTACATAGCAATGGCAGTAGGCCCTATGACCTTTGGAACAGGCATGCCCAAGAGCTCAGGTATGATCAAGAACGCATCAGTGGCTGCCCTTATGACACAGCATCATTTTTGCCCAAACCCTTTGCTGTATGCTGTGCCCTGAGACCTGCAGGAGCTTGCATTACACCCTACAACGAAAGAGTCTCCCCAGGGAGACCGACAGCCTGACACAAGGAAACACAAACACACAGGAAAAGGCAACCAAACTTCCCAGAGCTCCTCTGTCACACAAAAGTCTCTGCTTAGTCTCTTATTCTCCTCCAGACTGCATAGTCAGATCTTCAGTAGGAAGCTTAGTTTAGAAACACCAGCCCAAAAGACTGGACTATCCTTGCTTGAAAGACTCACTACAAGCAGCCTTGATTGTGCATAAAGGATGGTATCCTCATTATGATCCCTGAAGGTAGGGCTGCCTTTCTGATTGTGGCAAGGATTGAGGGGGAGGGCCAGGTAGGTGAGATAGGGGCAGCAGCTGCTACAGCTAGATGGATGTATGTATCATTGGCAAATCTCAGTAAAAATATCCTTGTGATAGTTTTTCACCCACTGAGGAATTACAAGTACCTTAAATGCATTTGTCATTTAGTCCTCACATTACTCCTAGGGGTGTGTGGGGTGTTCAGGAGGACTAGCACCTCTTGGTGTGAGGACCTGCCAAGCCCCTTTCATCCACCTTTGGCATCCACCTGTCACCCAACTCTCACCAGTGGGTTCAAGAAGCTGTAGAATGTACAGCAGCCACAGTTCAGTAAAAACATCTTGGTAAATGAGCTAAATCAGGATGAGGGTAACTGACAGGCCTTAAACCCATTGGTGAATTAGGGGGATGTCTACCCCAGGCATGCGAAGACTACCCCTAGGGGAATGGGTAGATGAGAACAATTTGTTCTGACTACCATGAAAGCAGCTGAAGCAGGTGTTGTGTGCTTACAGCTTGGTGAGACATTGAAGATGCCAAGGTCATCCACTGCATCCAGAGCCATCACCAGTCATCTTGGCTTTTGTCCTGCCCCTGGACTTCAATGACTCAGAGGGAAGAGTGAGACTGACAATTTTGTGCAACTCTGCCTCATTTAAATCCAGTTCACACACAAGTCAAGATATCATTGGTCCTCTTCAAAAATGAAGGATAGACAACAACATCATTACTCCTATAAAACTGTTGTTCTTATTTTCATATAGTATTTATTTTAATAATTTAGTAAGGCTATCCCTAGTGTTCATCCATGAACAGGGTCAGATCGGTTGGTTTGGGAATTTTTTTCTTATTACTTACAAGAACATTTTATAGATGCATTAGATACATAGGAGATTAGAAATGTGAGGGACCTTAAAGATCCCAGAGTCAACACAACCCTGGTAGTCATCCCAGTTGCATTGTGGCATTAAAATAACTTTCTTCCAAAAGAGACAGGGAACAAAGACACCTGTCTGATTTGTGCAGTCAGTATATAGAAAACAACCATACTTAAAAATACTTTGGGAGGGGGGCAGCTAGGTGGCACAGTGGATAGAGTGACGACCCCGGATTCAGGAGGATCTGAGTTCAAATCCAGCCTCAGACATATAACACTTACTAGCTGTGTGACCCTGGGCGAGTCACTTAACCCTATTGCCTAGCTCCCCTCCCAAAAAAAAAAACAAACCTTTGGGAGAACTTCTACTTCCAGGAGCCAAGATGGCAGAGTAAGAAGTAAGTCGCTCTTACCCTCCCTTATTAATCTCTGAAAGCCCAAAAAATATCACCCCAGGAAAAACCCTGGAACAGCTGAACCAGAAGAAAGATGGGGTGCAGCAGTCCAGTAGCCCAGGTAGCTTGAGGGATTAACGGGAAAGGCCCCTCTTGCCCAGGGGGAAGGGGAGCAGTACAGAATAGGAGGCATCCCAGCAAGCTAGTGGAAAGTCTCACCTCAGCACACCAGAAGGAGATCCTGAAGCCTAGGTGGTAGAGCAGGCAAACACCAACACCCAGACCCCTGAGTGCCTCAGTGAGGGTGGGGGAACTGGTGGAAACCAGCTTAGAACACCATGAGGTACCTCAGCATTCTACAGCAACTGGCTCTCCCAGTGCCTTAGCAAAAATAAGAGAAGCAGCACTCCAAGGGATCCCAGGCGGATAAACACCCTACAACATCCATCTGAAAGGAACTGAAAAAAGCAAAAGGAAGGAAAGGCCCTGAGTGAGCAGGAAATCTCCAGGGGCCACACTACCCAATCCTACCCCTAGAATTCCAGTGTTGCTGATTCCAGCCCAAAACCAGGTAAGCTGCCAGAACCCTACAGTCTCCAACTGCCAACATCAGAGACCCCAGCACACAAAGCCAGTGACTAGGCCCTAGGCTCCCAACACAAGAAGCTTGGGTCAGGGCCCTCTACTCCCCAGCAGGAGAGCTTAATCTCTTTAAAGGTCGGGAAATAAGCAAACACTATGAGCAAAAAAAAAAAAAAAAGTTCCATAAATTGTTATTATGGAAACAGTGAAGATCAAGGCAGAAATTCTAAAGAGGACAACATTGTCGACAAACCCACATCTGGAACCTCAAAAGGGAACATGAAATGGTCAGAAGCCCAAAAAGCCTTCTTAGAAGAGCTCAAGAAGGATTTTAAAAGTCAAATGAGAGAGGTAGAGGAAAAAAATGGGAAAGGAAATGAGAGGTATGTAAGAGAGAGTCAATAGCTTGGAAAAGGAAGGACAAAAATTAACTGTAGAAAACAAGTCCTTAAAAAATACAATTGGCCAACTGGAAAAAAAGTACACTGAAGAAAACAAGTCCCTAAAAATACTCTGGAAAGGTAGTTGATAGATCAGGATGCATCCTGAATGTCAATGAAGGACATCCATTTAAAATGTGGTTTGTAACATCTGTCATGAGCAAATAAACTTTTTGGTGTCTGACAAAGAAAAGTGAAGAAGAGGGCTGGATAATTATGGCTGAGTAGTATTCCTCCAGCACTATTCAGGAGAAAGAGATCCTCTGATTCTAGATTGCTTTTTTTTTTTTTTAATTTTTCAGGGAGGAGGGAAGTAGGAAAGAGAGAAAAAAAAAATGCTTACTATTTGAAAAAAAAATTAAAAAGAGTAAGTATCCCTCAAAAACATCCACTCCTTTTTCTTTTATCCAGCATTCACCAACTTTCTACAATTGTTGTAATTTGTACTGTTGAGCAAACACAAGGAAAAAAATCCCCTGTGTAGATGACCAATATAAATTCTCATACCAAGTAAATTTCCATTTGTAATAAATTGGCATCCCAGATTACCAATCTGTTAGTGTAAATTGATTCCTCAAAGCTTGATTGCATCTACATAGACTGATAACATCAAATTCCTGAACTTGCAGTGCTGAGGACCAGATCTTGGACCTATAGTGAATCCTCCCACCACCACTCACATCCATGAGGTGCAGCCTGAGCAGCCATCTGGTCTTTCTGTAAGACCAGTTCTTGCCTACTCCAACTTGTATTGTGAACTTTGACTCTGGGAGGTCAGTGACTCTTGCTTTGGTTTCTGACTCCTGGTTTGTATCTTGGACTTTGGATCTGGTGATGGCATGACTCCTGGCTTTTATGACTGCCTCTACCACCAAACTGATTTCTTGCTATGACCTCATTTAGCCTTCCCTGTTTGAGGCCATAGTCCTGAGGCCTCCTTTGATATCCCTGGGCTACATTATATCCTAGCTCCCTAAAGGGGCTCCAGAGATAGAAGCTACCTGGGTCTATTAAAGTGTAAATGGAGGAAGCTTTATTTGTTAAAAAAAAATTTTTTTAATTCTGGACTTAACAAACACCAAGTAGAATAGGCATTTTTCTTTCTTTTTTCTTTTTTATAGTATTTTTTTTCTAATTACACGTAAAGAAAAATTTTAACATTCATTTAAAAATTTTAAGTTCCAAATTTTCTCCTCTTTCCCTCACCTCCCCCCTTCCTAATACAATAAGCAATGTGATATGTTACATATGTGCAATCATGTAAAACATATTTCCATATTAGTCATGTTGTGAAAGAAGAAACAGATGAAAAGAAAAAACACACACAAAAAAGTGAAAATAGTATAATTTGATCTGCATTCAGATTCCATCAGTTCTTTCTCTGGATGTGAATAGCATTTTTCCCTGTGAGTCCTTTGGAATTGTCTTGGATCACTGTCTTGCTGTGAATCAAATAGACATTTTCATAAGAATAGAAAAGGAGAATCACATGTAAAATTGTGAATCTCTACTACATGCAGCTTGATTTTTTAGAAGCCTATAATATATTCAATCTATTGCTTTCAGAACTGAGCTGCTTATGTGTGTTTCTTTATGAACTTCCTTCTATTCTTCTGGTACATTTTTTAAATGCTTCAATGACCCTTTTTATTTTTTTTTCTTTTTCAGGGGAGGACTATACTCCTAGTAGTTCCCCTCCAAATTTCCCCCCAGTGAAAAAAAGAAATCAAGCAAATCAAAAACCCACATTGGCCATGTCCAAAAATGCGTGTCTCCTTCTGAACCTTGAAACCAACCTCCCTCTAACAGGAAATGGATAACATGCTTCGTTATCAGTGTTCTGGAGTGGAGGTTGTTCATTGCCCTGATTGGAGTTCTCAAATGAAACTTTATTCTAAAGGTCAGGCATCAGTAGCCTCAAAATGCCAAAGTGTCCTCCTGTCTTCCCACCCTGTACAGGTAGAAAAATTGATACTATAGAGAGTGGGGAAATCGGCCAACATAATCTATACTGGACAACTTTGCTTCTCCAAGATTTTGGCAGTAAGCATTTGGAACTTCCATACCTGTTCCCCTAAACTCCCTCCCACTCTCCCAGTCCATCCAAGGAAGTCTGGGATAAAGGAGATGCTTCTGTAGTAATGCTAATTTCATCGAGGCTTTTTGCAGTCCTACATTCTCACTCAGGACTAATGCTCTGTGTTCCCTTTGCCACCCCCCAGGGACACTTTCTTCTCTTGCAGTGAGCTCAGAAGCCTGTCATCATGATGCAGCATCTGACCTGGATTTCTCAGCATAGAGCTCTCCTGCTATTATTGCAGCAGAGGGAAAACACAGAGCTCCTTTCTGCTACACTCACTGTCTCTCTTATACCAAGTCTCAGCCATCTCCCAGAGCTGCAAATGCTAGCCTTAACTAACCTTAAACAATCAGATTCCTCTCCTTCCATCTCAGTCATAATTTGAAAACGAAAAATACTTTGTGCACTTAGAATATTTTGCATGCACCATATGTTTTCAACAAAAATCAATGCCAGCCCTTGGAACACATGATACATGCCACTACACAAGCTGCCATTTGTTTGGGATGCTAAAATAGAGTATTTCCACCCAAGTTGTACTTCTACAGGCTTTGTATTCAGTTACTTCCAGGCAGGGGTGTGCTGGAGCCAGGTCTAAAGGGATTTCTAGGAAAAAAAATTGCTAAATTTTCAGTGTGTGCACTTATGTTTCAGAACCTAGCAAATGCCACAAATCAGGGCTTGGTTTAGCATTTTGTTGATTTTCTAACAGAAAATGTTAATAATGCAGTTTAAACCTAAGAGTTTGCTGAGTATTCATTTCCCCACCCTTAATCCCATCCCAAAGAGCTAGTTGTCACGCATTTATCATCACACCACTGCTCCCAGTGTCTCTTATTGAGTTCCACTTCTAAACCCAACTCTAGATAAGGGCAGAAGGTGGAGGGGTGCTCAGTAATAGAATCAAATGGTCCCAAGTATAAGTCTAGGAAGGTGTCAAAATATACACACGTCCAAATCTTCAGAGAAGTTGACCCCCCACAGAGTAGGTCTGTATTTGTATATGTGCAGAAACAAATTAACACACAGGGAGAACTTTATGAGTCTTTCTAAAAATTAAATCAAAGGCCAAAAACCAGAGTAAAAATAGAACCTAGGAGCTGGACTTCTCACCAGTTTCAATTATTAGAGCCATGAGAATCACCTAAGAAATTTATGATCAGAAAAGGAGATGGACCAGTCACATACAAGAATTGAAGATGACAACTACCCTTAGGACAATAGAGAGGGACTTAGAGAGGTGGGTTAGAACAGACTGCAACACATTACAAATGAGGAATTACACAAAAAATGGTATAAAAAAAATGCCATGACTAGGGGAAAAAAGATGGGCCTGTTATACAGCAAGTGGGGAAAAGGATGGCCTGGATTTTCCATTCCTATCTCAGACATGTCAAGAGAATGTAAGGATGGCCCCCAGCATGTTGAATGGATCTCTTGTGTCAGTTTTATGGAAAGACATCGATGAACCACACAGGATGGATGAGCAAAGATGATTGGGTTGTGATCTACATGTTGGAGGGAATACTTTACATTGACAAGACCATGAAGTGTCTGAAGAAGTAGAATATTGAAGTGGTCAAAGTGACTGTCCATACTACACATCTAGGTCTTCATTAGTGAGAGTAATGAATGCTTTGAAGTGGTCTCATATATTAGAATTTGTACTGTTTGAAGTCATAATTATATAAAATATAATTATATCCCTTTTTGTTGTTCAGTTATTTTTCGGTTGTGTCCTACTCTTCATGACCTTAGCTGGGATTTTCTTGGAAAAGATACTGGAGTGGTTTGCCATTTTCTTCTCCAGGTCATTTTCCAGATGAGGAAACTGAGACAAACTGGATGAAGCGACAGGGTCACACAGCTAGTAAGTGTCTGAGGCCAGATTTGAATCCAGGCCTGGCACTTTATCCACTGTGTCACATAACTATTCAAATTTGAATACAACAATTTCTCAAGGGAGAGTCATCATTCATACTAATCAGGACCCAGTTGTACTGCTTATGGCCTTTTCATCCTCTAAACTCCCAAAGTTCTGATTTTTGTTTGTTTGGCACTTTTTTGGGGAAGAGAAGAAGGGGGGAGGGGGGAGTGGCAAATCTGAACCTGTGATTTTATCAGTGTAGGATCCCTAATGGCAGGGACTGGTTTTGATTTTTCTTTGTACCTTCAGGGCTTAGCACTGCACCTGGCACAAATTAAGCATTTAAATGCTTTTTTGATGGAGTGTCCTACAAGGGAAACACCCTCCCCTAATGCAGATCCAGGGTTTATCAGCTTAGTGTTTCCTGGTTCTCCTGAGGTTAGTAATTTACCCAAGGTCACATAGCCAAAACTGTATGTCAGAGGCATAACCCGAAAGCAGCCACAGCTGGCTCCCAATCCATTCTGCCTGACTCCTTCTGAGTTCTTTTTGTATATGCTTTTAAGACACTTATGGGGGACAGTTAGGTGGTGCGGTGGATAGAGCACAGGCCTTGAAGTCAGGAGGAGCTGAGTTTGAATTCAACCTCAGACCAAACACTTGACATTTACTAGCTGTGTGACCCTGGGCAAGTCACTTAACCCTAATTGCTTAAAAAGAAAGGAGAAAGACACTTACGACATTTATCTTACAACTATTTGTGTTGACACTTACCTTCCCTCCTTGACAGCAAAAATTTCATCTGATTTCCCTATTAGTGCCTTCATTGCTCAGTATAGTACTTCACACATAGTAGATGCTCAAGAAATGTTTGTTGATTGAAAGAGGGAAGAAAATGAATCCTAAAAACATAGTTATTAATGAAAGAACAGATAGGCAGCGCAGTGGATAGAGTTCTGGGCCTGAAGTCAGAAAGACCTGAGTTCAAATCTAACCTCAGGCACTTTTACTAGCTGGAAAATGAAATGACAAACCCTTCCAGCATCTTTTCCAAGAAAATCCCAAATAGGGTCATGAGGAGTCAGACGCAACTGAAAAACAACTGAACAACAAAAAAGAAAACAATTATATTTTATGTAATTATGACTTCAAACTGTACAAATTCTAATATATGAGACCACTTTGAAGCATTCATTATTCTCACTAATAAAGACCTAGATGTATAGTATGGACAGTCATTTTGACCACTCCAATATTCTACTTCTCCAGAGACCCCATGGTCCTGTCAGTGTAAGTAAAATGACTGAACAGCAACAACAAAACAAAGTAGAGCCTCCCATAGCATGAAATACCAAGAAATCAAATCTTATGAACGGAAAGTGCTTCTTTGTTTCTCACTCAATTTAAAAAAATAAAATCAAAAAAGACATGGATGTGACTTCAGCAGGTGAAAATGACACCATGAGATCCCCTACTGATATGTAAGCCACAGCCTGGTCTTCCTTTCTTCCCTCTTGGTTAGGAGAAAAACTAGACAGCCAATCACTAAATAGCCTTAGATTGGTCACGGCCGAGTAGTAACTGAAGTATGTTCTGTCTAATAACTACTCAAGGAATGGGTTAGGTTACTTTAGCCCATTTCATAGTGTCCCTGGCAGACGCTGTGTTATTTACTTGCGGTCACTTGGTTAAACATTGCATTCAATGGATATAAGTTTGTCTTTAAACTGGTCAGCACTGACATCATAACTAATCTGCCTGTTAGCAGTCAGAGGAAGAAAGCTAAGGGAAGACTGGAACGTGAAGACTAATGCTGTGACTACTTGTTTGTTATTGTTTGCCCTTCGTTCTCAAAGAGGACCATGGCATCAGGAAGGTGATACCATGACTTGCAAGTGAATTGGATTGAAGTGAGGGAGGGCTGTGCAAGGTCACCAGCCTCATTTTCTCCTCTGGAGGGGAAAAGAATTAACTGATGTATATGTGCACAGATATTCAATTAAATTCAATAAGTAGGTAGTTGCAATTCTCGCTAAGTTATTCTGCTACGTAAGTCTTTGTCCATGAGAAAGATAGTTTTATAAGAAAGTTGAGATAAGAACACACTCACACACTCACACACACACACACACACACACACACACACATATATCATGCTAGGAGACAGCTAGGTACCTCAGTACTGGGCCTGGAAAACCTGAGTTCAAATTTGACTTCAGACACTTACTAGCTATGTGATGCTGGGAAAGTAACTTAACTTCTGCTTGCTTTAATCCACTGGAGAAGGAAATGGTAAGTCATTCCAGTAATTCTGCCATGAAAAACCTGTGGATAGCTTTGGAGGATCATGAAGATTTGATTGAACAACAACATATCATACTAGGCAGAATCTGAGAAGTGCTATGAGAAACAAGGAAAATGTCTGAGGTTTCAGGGGAAGGAGAAATTGATTATATGTGGAGAGAGAAGTACAACAATTCATGAATTTTCATGTTATTTCTTAACATAGGAACTGATTTTGCCCCACAAAATGCTAAATATTTATTTCAAATGGGGGTATTTGCCATCTGGAAAGGAATTTCTAGTCCAAAGCCTTCTGGTTGACTATCACTGAGTCAGTTTTCTCAACCTGTTTTATTTTTAATACCTTTCTCTCTTCCACCATTCATACCAACCATATGGAAGCAAAGAAAAATGTTTTCAGCCAAATAATACCATTGCCTGGAAACATTTAAATCAGGTAGGAATTCTCCTAAGTGTTTAAAAGGGGGAAAATAAGTTTATTTTTAGCCTTGAAAAAGGAAAACTCTAGTCAGGATAAAGAAGTCTCTTTTAAGCTAGACAAGACCTTAAAGGTCATCTGGACCACCTCTTTCATTTTACATACATAAAAACTGAGGTCCAGAGAGGTTGAATTGAAGGCAAATCTAGAGAGGAAAGAGATCTCTGTGTACATCTAATCCAGTCCTCCCATTTTACAGATAAGGATAGATAGAGGTTAAAAGATTTGACCAGGGGCAGCTAGGTGGTGCAGTGAATAGAGCTCCTGCCTTGGAGTCAGGAGGACCTGAGTTCAAATCCAGCCGCAGATACTTGACACTTAGTAGTTGTGTGACCCTGGGCAACTCACTTAACCCTGATTGCAAAAAAAAAAAAAAAGACTTGTCCAAGGTCACACAGCTAGTGTCAGAAATGAGATTGGAACATAAATCTTCCTGACTCTAATCCCTTCTTTTAAAATGTTTTTCCAAACCCATTCACTGAGAGCTATGTAACTCTGGGGCCAAATCTGTAATGTCCGTAGCCAAAAGAACTTCAAAACTAGCAGGCAGCCTAAGGAGCCTCAAAAACTGAGTTCTAATACAGAAATCAGAGGTCTTGAACAGATTCAAAGTTAATGGGAAGGAGTCACACATGGCATAAGAATTACTCTCTGAGTTATTACCAGACTAAACAATACCTGCTCTGTGGCGAAGCATGGGCTCAGGTTCCAGGGTCGAGTCTGTTTTTTCCATCATCTCTAGCTTCGCCCTTTTTACCTACTTGGAAGATGGCATTTTAGATTGAAAGTAGAATAAGCACATGGAAGAAGAAAGAATTAAATCCAAACAGTCTGCAGGCTATGCTGCCTCTGGGACAAACTGGAAGTGACATTGGTTAATGGCATCAAAGTAGTGCTTTCTAAATGAAAAGTGGCCTATGAGACAGCTGAGCATTACCCTTTAATCTTTACAATTCTGTTCTCTTTTCCCTCTTCTCTTTTGTCCCTACCACTTAGAAAAAATAAAAAAATCAGTCATTTGGATGATCATCCAATGAGTAATGAGCTAAGGGGTATGCTCTTTTTTTTCAAAATAGCCATAGAGAGGAAAAAGGATTGAGTGCTATTTCTTATCTGTAAAGCACTCAGCCTAGTACCTAGCACATAGTAGGCACTTAGTAAATGCTTGTTCCCTATGACCACCACCCCCACCACCACCCCCTACCCACCCAATCTTTCTGGCCTCAGTTGGAGTTACCCGTGGTTGGATTGTGGGATTGACTGTCAGGGAGAAGTTCATTGAATCCAACATTTCCCAAGCAAGTGAGGCATAAAACCCTCCCAGACTCCCCCACTGTGGACACACTCAGAGGAAGAAAGGATGAAACAAAGCATCTGGAAACAAATGGGATTCTTGCTATGGAAGGCCCACACTAACACATTTAAAAGAGATTGAGAACACAAAAGAAAGAGGAGAATGCAGCTAGTCAGACAGCATTATTTGTGCGCTAGAAATAAAGAAATTAACTGCAGATGAGAAGGAAATGCCTTTCTAATCCTCTTAAAGTGCCCCTGTACCACCCCCTTTATTTTAGTACTTGGCTGCTTATACTTTGATCTTCAAATTGTGGTTTTTATCCTTTGATCTCTTTATGTCTCCTTAGCAGGTCATCTGACCTTTTTCCCTCCCCCACCCCCATTTTCCCCCACTCTTTCCTTATTCCTTCATCATCTTCTTTCCATTCCACCTCCTGACACAGGCTCTTACTTTCCCTCCCCTTTCTACTTTGTTGCCTACTATATGATCACTCAATATTGGAGCACCTCTAGCCATCCCAAGCAGGATCTTCATGTCAGGTGTTCCTGGACATAAATATCAACAATTCCAAAGATGAAACTCCTTAACCACATATGGAGGCAAAGAATTAGCTGATGTTCCTACTGGAATAGTATATATTCTGTGTTTTGTACAGGAAAGTTTGTATATTGCTTAAGTCTTAGATGAAAGGCAGAGTGGCATAACATAATGAACTTGGAGTCATGAAGACCCTGATGGACTCTTACTCTAACCACTAATCAGCTGTGTAACCTGGGCAAGTCTCCTCTCTCTCAATCTCTGTTTTCCTCATCTCTAAAATAGAAAGAATTACAGCACCTACTTCTTGGAATCATCTCTAGTATCAAATAAAATGATATATGTAAAATGTTACATAAATGTCAGCTGATATTAGGGTGAGGATTCTGTACCAATCAATAAAAAAAAATCAATCACCATTTATTAAGCGACTACTGTGTACTGAGTGATGAAGTACAAAAAGAGGCAATAGAGGGTCCCAGTCCTCTAGGAACTTACAATTTAATAGGGGAGACAATATGCAAACAAATATATACAAAGCAAGTTTTATACAGAAGAAATTGGAAATGATTAAAGGAAGAAAAGCACCAGAATTAAGGGAAGACTTCCAGTAGAAATCAAGATTTTAGGTGGGGCTTAAAGGAAGCCAGGGAGGCCAGGAGTCCAAGCCGAGGAGGGAGAGCATTCCAGGCATGGGGAACAGCCAAAGGAAATGTCTGGACCAGAGAAATGGAATGTCTTGTTCCAGGCATAGCCAAGAATCTATTTTGGTCAGTTGTTCTTCTCTTTAAAAGGTCCATATATTGGGGCAGCTAGGTGGCACAGTAGATAGAGCTCCAGCCTTGGAGTCAGGAGGACCTAAGTTCAAATCCAGCCTCAGACACTTGCTATCTGAATGACCTTGGGCAAGTCACTTCACCCCCTATTGCCTCCAAATAAAAGGTCTGTGTATGATACTCAGTCATGCTTTTGTCTGTTCCTTCAAATGATTGTTTATATTCCACATGAGGAGATAGGGAAGGTGAATGTATCTCATATTAAGAACTATGGCATAGGTGGTGCAATGGATAGAGCCCTGGGCCTGGAACTAGGAAGACCTGAATTAAAATGTAATCTCAGATATTTACTAGCTGTGTGACCTTGGGCAAGTCACTTAACCTCTGCTTCCTTGTCTAACCTCAGTTTCCTTGTCTGTGAAATGTAGCAGCACCTACCTCCCAGGTTTGTTGTGAGGATCAAATGCGATTATAATTGTAAAGCATTTAGCATAGTGCTTGGCATGTATTAAATGCAATTTAAATGGTAGCTATTATGATTATTATAGGCAGCCAGGTGGCTCAGTAGGTGGAGCACCTGGCCTGGAATCAGGAAGACTTGAGTTCAAATCTGATCTCAGACACTTACCAACTTTGTGATCCTGGGCAAGTCACTTGACCCTCTTAGCCTCAGTTTCCTCATCTGGAAAATGAGTTGGAGAAGGAAATGGTGAACCACTCTAGTATCTTTGCCAAGAAAACCCCAAAATGGCTCACAGAGTTGGATACGACTGAAATAACTACACAAAATTATGATTACTATCATGGATTTCTTATCTACTTGCTTTATTCAACCAAATCACTGGCATAGAAGAGCCCTGGGGACAGTCACGTGCTAAACAGATTAAATTGTTAAATATTCATTGTGAATGTTTATACCTTAAAAATCAGCAAATGCAAGCAGGCTTGATTTTTTGTTTTGCTGATTGTCTAGAGTCCAGACTTAAGAAAGCAATGGAGAAGGCATTAATACTGCGTATTAAACTTAAAGTATGTCCTGCATACAGGAGAACCGATAGTTAACCATTTATTAACACATCTTCGATTTGTGCATAATCCAATTTACACGTGAATTAACACACACATACACACACACACACACACACGCACACACACACACACACACACACACCAGCTTGGAGAACCCAGCTAATCTATTCTTCAACTTACAAACAAGACTTCAACTGAACTCTCTTGGACCAATCATCCAATCTATGTCTAAGAATCTCGATGGAAGGAGACCCCCTTGCCAAGATGCTCACAGATTTAGATGCAGAAGATCCTGATATTTAAATCTGTTTTGCTGCATTTCAAGCCCATTCTCTCTAGGCCCAGCCTAAGAGGATAAAAAAGAAAACAGCCATTTACTCCTACTTGTCTGATAGTAGCATGATCCTTTTGAAGGATGTGGCTAAATCTCCTACTTTGGCATTCTTTTGAGAATGTGGGATAATTCCGAATTGTTCAGAGTGGTGCCCCCTGACCCAAATCTATTTTTAACTCTTTCTTTAATTTGAGCCTTCTCCATAAATCCACTGAAAACTATTTACTGAGTGTCTTTTGCAACAGGGAAAAGATACATATGAAATAGAATCATAGCAACAATAATGCATGTTTATGGGACAGTAAAAAAGCATTTACAAGGTTCTTTCCTCAAACTGCACTCAATCTGTTCATAAGTCTTTTCAATGTTGCTTCCACAATACATCTCACATATGTCTCCTTCTCTTCACTATCGTAGTTACAGCCCTCATCCCTCTAGCCCGTACTATGACACTAGTCTCATTGCCTGCTGTCTACTATCTGTCTGACTCACCTTCTGCTTAACTGACAAATGATATTCCTAAAGTATAGGTCTGACTATGTTGTCTCCTGTTCAAGAAACCCTCGTGGCTCCTTCTTGTCTCTAGGGTAAAATACAAATTTATAAAGTCCTTCAAAACCTGCTTCCAGTTTACCTTTCCAGGCTTAATACACTTTAACTTCAATAACAATGGTCTATTTTCCATCCTGTATCTCCTGTTCTTGCCTTTATATTCCTGCCTGGAAATGCACTCCCTCTTAACTTCGGAAGGCCTTCTATGGGCTCAGTTCAGGTGCATCTCCTAAACGAAGTCTACTCTGATTTTCCTCCCCTTCCCTATTTACTAGAATCCTCTTCCCCCTGAAATGACTTGGCACCTTCTTTGAATCTACTTTGTACTTAATTTTCTGCATACAGTGTGGTATTGGAAGAGAGGCAGTGTGGCATAATGCTTATGGTGCTGACCTTTAAGCTAGGAAAACCTGGTTCAAATTCCACCTCTGACTCGTGCTCCCTGTGCGACTCTGGGTCAATTTCTCAACCTTCCTGAGCCTCTGTTTCCTCATCTGTAAAATGGGGTAGGGGTGGAACAGATAGCTTGTTTTAACCAAATAGAATGTAAGCTCCTTCACGGCAGGGACTGTTTTGTTCTTTGTCTTTATGTCCACAGCACATAGCCTTATCTACTACTTTTGCCCTATATAACCTCTGGACCCTGAACCAAGCTGAACTACTTATCATTTCATTAACAAATTATATACTTTCACAATCTCCATGACTTGGTGCATGTTGTTTTCTCTGCCCATAATGCTCTTCCTCCCCAACTCAACTCCACTTCTTAAAAATTTAGTCATCCTTCAAGCCTTGGTTTCAATGTTCAATCATCCATGAAGTCTTACCTGACCTCCTCAAATAAAAGTAACCCCTTCCTCCTTTGAACTCCTATACATACAAACTCAAGTTAATCATAGCAAAGGAGGCAGCATAATACAGTAGTACATTGGCTCTGGAGTCAAAGGACTTGGGTTCAAATCCTGCCTCTAATGTTTACTACCTATGTGACCTTGGGTAAGTCACTTCATCTCTTTAGGTCTCAATTTCATCATTTCTAAAATGAGAGATTTGGACCAAATGACCTCTGAGGTTTCTTCTAGATCTTTCTAGTATAAATTATATTCTGCTTTATGTTACATATGTTTATATTATAATTATATTATACACACAGACATATTTATGTATATGCTTCATCCCCATTCTTAGATCATAAACTCCATGAGGTCAGGGCAATGTCTAATATGTCCTATGCTACTTAATATAGGGACTCAGTTAATATTTATTGGAAGGAGGAAGGGAAGGAAGGGGAATGGAAGGAGAAAAGAAACAAGGGGGAACAAATGACAAGAGAAAAAGAGAGAAATCAAGATAAATGTTTGTTGTTAAGTCGTTTTTCAGTCACGTCCAATTCCTCGTGACCTCATTTGGAGTTTTCTTGGCAAAGATACTAGAGTGGTTTGCCGTTTCCTTCTCCGGCACATTTTACAGGTAAAGAAATTGAGGCATATAGGGTTAAGTGACTTGCCCAGGGTCATACAGCTAGTATGTATTTGAAGTTACAGTTAATTCATCTGATCCAAAATAAGGTTCACGTGGGTCAGAGAAGGAGCAATCTATGATGAATCTAAATATGGTTCTTGTATTCTTAGGGAATATAGACCCTAGTGTGGATCTGGCACAATTAATAGAGGAAGTCAAGTTTGGTAAGCTGGTGCTTTTTCACCCCATTGAGTTTCAGAGTTAGACTATTTTTACATTATACATTTTGAGGTTAAGTTTATCTGTTCATTAGAGTTTGTTTCATTTCATTTCCCCTTTTCCTCATTTGCCCGACACTTCTCTTTATTATTCTGTCACTTTGTGCCAATCAAGGGTTCCAGTGATCACCTGGCATAAAGAAGAGTACCACTGTTCCCTCCCCTGGCTTCTTGGATAAAGGCCAGAGCTGTGAATGACTGATTTCTCCTAGCCAAGAAATCTCCTGGTCCTCCCTGTTGTTTCCTCACAAAGCAGGTTTTTCTTCTGATTTTTAAAATGAATTAAAACTAGATCTCTGACTCTGTCTAAAGTTTAATAATAACAATATCAAATGACTTTAAGTGCCTGGACCCCAAGTCAGACACCTTCTCAGGCAGCTATTTCCCTGCTGTCTGGACTTCTTATTAGAGCCTGATTTGACTTCACCATATTAATTGCTCTAGACCTATTTGCCTGCTTCTTCCTTTAGGCATTACCAGGCGGTGCCAAACTTTGCTGTCAGAATTCTATGAATAGACAATACTTCTGTCCAAAGAGTCTTCTGGTAAAATGTCACTCTTCCTTTAATATTTGTCTTCAGACTCAAAAGCTTCATTCTGTCCCCTTTCTGCTTCCTCTTCTTTTCTTTCAGAGCCCTTTTTCCTTGAGTCCCCCTTCCTACCTTTTATGCTTAGCAATTACTTTCATTCTCTCACTTTCTCTCTCAAATGACTGCTTAGAAAGAAAAATTTACAGGAATTATCCCTTGGCACACAGAAAGCACCTAAATGTGTGGTTTTTTTTAAAAAAATTCATTCATTTGTTCACTATTGAAGGAACTGAAACTCACTCATATTGACATACCAGTTACACTACACCAGAAATGTTATACTGTCTTGTCTGTGCATGATGCTTTAGAATTCACTCCTACTCTTTTTCTTATTGACCAGCATTGTCCATTAAACTATTGTCCTTCCTGTGGAAAGAAAAGTTGCCTTCTCCAGAAAGAAGCACACCAAGTAGGTCAGTTTTGAAAACTTCAAGTTGAACTTACTATATACTTTTAAAGAAAAGTGAGTAAAATGTCTGGTACACAGTAAGCACTTGGTAAATGCTTCTTTACTTGAAAAATAAAAAGGCAAGCTGTACATAATAGAGACTTGCAGTTTCATATGCAATCCTATTTTTCCATTCCACTTTGTATATTCAAATGTTCATTCTATTTGCTGTTTAAGTTCAGAATAAACAATATTTAAAGTTGCCTTCTAAGCAGCTATTCCAAATTTCATTTTACCCCTTTTCAGCATCCACCCTCCACCCTATCTTACCTATCTATAGATCAAAAAAAATTTCTATTAAATAAATAATCATCTTGGCATTCACATTTATATAGGGCTTAACAGCAACAAACTGTATCTGTAGTGTGAAGAATATCCTAGCTAAATAGAGAGGCTAATCACCAACAGATGGACCACTAAGTCGCAAAGGCTTTGGCCATATCTGTAAAGCACTTAGCAAAGTGCCTGGTACAAAGAAATAAATTCTTATTTCCTTTCCTCTCATGAAAGAGAAAAAAAAATGAAAAATGGCCTCCTTTCAACTTCCAAAGTGATAGTGGCAGAGAAGGCTAAAAATCATACAATTTTTAGTCCTTTTACAAACATTATTTTAAATGTTGGTCCTCTAAACATGAGATATTTTCCTAATAACTAATAAATCAGTACACATATTGATCCAGCCTCCACCTCAGACCCACATTAGAATTCAAGCTCCCATCCCCTGGGATGCTGGTCTTCTGATCTGTGAGCTTTTACTTTATCTTGCCCAGACTCAGACTCACCATACCACTTTCCAGGTCATGCCTTCTCACAATTGCCTTTTCCCTGTGTCTTGCCTCCCTCTGCTCCCCAGCTCTAGCTCTGAGAAGAGTAATCACACCAATACCAAACATCCTGGAAAGGATAATTACCCTATGACTCCATTTACCATTCCCTGTGATTCAGCATCCAAAACACTCTTCCACGCCTACCACTCCCCTATATGTATTGTCTTCCCCTACTAGAATGTAAGCTCCTTGAGGGCATATAACATATTGCTTGTTTGTGTCCCATAATTAGTATAGTGCTTGGCTCATAGAAAGGATCTAAATTTTTTTTTTATTCATTCATTCATTTGTTCACTACTGGAGGAACTGAAACTCAGTCATGTTGGCATACCAGTTATAAATGAAACCAGAAAACAAAAAAGCTCTAGTTCAGTGGAAGGATGTCTCAAAATTCTCCTTAGAGATGCATATAAAGGAATTGTCAAAATTAGGCCCATCAAGCGACCAAAAACAACACAAAACATTTTATGGGAAACTTAGTCATCTCATCTTGCAATACAAAGAGAACACTGTGAACAATATTGCTATTTACCAACCAATTGGTGTTGCAGTGGATGAAACAGAAAATTCTATGAAAAACTTGACAAGATTCTCCAAACTAAAGCAATGCAAAGATGGATAGCAAAGGGAAAAAAAAGTTATATAACATTATTCAGAATTAAGACTTTAAAAAGGCCAAATGATTATAGATTATTCAAATGTCCTATTCCTATATATTATGAATACTTTCTTCCAGAAGAGGATTGTAAGGTGCTGGATATGGTAAGAACTGAACAATGTAACAAAAAAAATTAAATTGACTATATCTTAACTGACAGATAATAATTGATCACCAATGTGAGAATCATTTCAAAATCAGTAATCTATGTCTTTTCTGCTCAATCAACTGGTTAGAGCAAAGGTCAAAATCAACACATTAGAAAAAAGGATAAAGATGAGAATGTAAGTTCCTTGAGGACAGAGAAAATGCTGTTTTGTTTCTTTGGTATCTACATTATTTAGCACAGTTTTGGCACATAAGAGCTTTTTTGTTGTTGTTGATTGATGAGAAATAGCATGCAATTACAACTGCTCTAACTCAACCTATTTAAACAGGTTGTTGACTCTGAAAAATGGGAAAGGGATGAAAGTAAAGATATTGCCTCTGATTATCATCATTTAGTAACTTAAAAGATTTAAGTCATCACAACAAGCCAAAAGACCTTACAACCCAGATTTAGCCAAGAAGCATTGCTTTCCTTGCTAAGTGGAGAGATATGGACTGCCAAAGGCAAAATGGGTTGAAACTACAATTTCATCTGCAAAGCATTATGAGGAAGGCAACAGAAACTTTTAAGCATGATGGCTTTACAAAACAGTTAAAAACAGAGGAGTAGAAAATGAGTATGCAGAAATCCTGGCATGAGACCCAAAGAAGGAAGATAATCCCAGGAGTATGTATAGATTAAACTGGACAAAGGGCAAGTAGAGATGACATAGAACTTAGACGCTGGCATTTCTAAAGCAATATATTCTCTTTGTCACGGACGCTGGGGCCACTATTTTGGAACTAACCAAATTTGAACACCTTGTTATCTGAAGTACTATATAAAAGGAAATGGAAATTATACTTCAGAAAATGAAATAAGAGAAAATAACTGGACCTGACCAAGTACATATAGAAAAGATTCATGCTGAAGATGACACAATTTTAAAGGTATTCAGAAACTGATTTTCAAAATATCCCCAAAGGGGGAAATATTCTAAAAGTATGCAAAAGTCCACAGATGTTAATGTTAACACAAAAAGTGACCCAAAAGACATAAGTAGCTACCAAACAACACAGCTTCTTTCTCTTCTCTATAAAGTATTAATGACAGGTACTTCATGAAGTAGAGGATAGAGGCTCTGGGGTCAAATCCAACTTCTCACACATATGCTATACTGGCTGTGTGACCCTGGGAAGGTCACAACCTCTCAGTACTCTAGGCAACTTTTTAAGACTATAAGTGGCAAAGAAGTTGATCATCCATATTGGTGGAGGGCATTTCCACAACTGGGAATATCCTACATCAATGGAATCACAGACCCCATGCCTATCTGGACAAAATCTTTATTACAATAGTTTATACATATATTGATGATATCCTTGATTACAATACGAAAGGAAAAGAGCCTTTTTCAGATTATTTTCTGCACCACATCTTCACAGTCATACAATTGCCCACCAAGTACAGGCAATAGGAGATCCAGCTGTGTTTGTTGATTGTTGATTACAAAAAAGCAATTGACTTTGTAGAGTAAAATGTAGTTATAAACAGCTTTTCTGCAACTGAATTTTTCTGAAGTCTATGTTGATTTACATGATTTCTTAATAGAGTCAACCATAGAGATCATTTGTTCAATGATACTTTGAGTATAATATCAAAAAAGGCATGAAACACATAGACACATTCACCAAAGGTATTCTCCATTGTCATGAAAGATCTGTGCAAAGTTCGTGTGAAAGAGAGATTTCCTATCCATGGTGAGTTTTACCTGTTGATCCTATTTTAAGATAATACTATGTTTATTTCATCAAAACCTGTATAACTATGATAGGGCCTCCTCAATGAGTTCCATGGCCACTCAAAAGAGAACGACATCACTCAGAAGAAAAACCAAATGGAAAAAAGAATGAATATTGCCAGAATCATGACATCCATTTGGATGAGCCACCCACTGACTTAGTCTATCCATATCTTGAAGAAGAAGCACAGATGGAAAATGAGATGAGCCCAGAATTGAAGAGGGCAATGAGCTATGTTCCATATGGGATATTAGCCCTTTCTATAGCTCCCTAACACAGAAGCACAACTTGTTTACATTTATATTATCCAAGTAGTGCTATGTGGCTATCAATCATAGAACACAGTTATTGTAGGCCAGGCCTAAATCAGGTGTGTCTGGTGATTCAGGGTTGAGATTAGAATGAAATGTGACAAATGTAGGTGATCTAGCGGTAAACAAAAGGTTTACTTAACAGTAGGGGGAGAGGACAGTCAGTAGATACAACATTAATTCAGGTGAATGCAACTTCCTTGTCTCTGTGTTGGCCATGAGGGAAGAGTTCCAGAGTCATCATGGACTGATTACTCATAAGTGATTTTCATAAATAAATGATTCAAGCCTTAGTCCCTTTGGACCAATTAAGTCTCAAGAACAATTTCAATACTTTGAAAAAAAATTGGTGTGTTTGTTTTAGTACCTTTCAAGGAAAAAGTAGACTAGCCTGGACGGTGTATCTAGCCTGGAATGTGTGACAAGGAGACTAATAGATGTTGCTTTTGCTAATGATCTCGGAATGAAAGCTTCAGTTAACCAAGGTACAGTGGAACGATACAGGATGGAAACAAGTAATCTGCAACACAGACACAATAATTTTGGAAAGGCATAAAAGCCATTATTCAGGACACACGTTCCTGGAAAAAAGGTCACTTGTTCATGTAGAGAGAACAAGGGATAACAGATAAACAGTCTGAGCATTGAACTGGTCTCCATAAAACCCGTAAAGCCCCTATGCCATTAGTTGGATCCTTTGTAGAGGATTTGTGGAAGGACTTAGGACAAGAATCAAGCAGGATGAGAAGCCATGGACATTTTGTGATAGGCACCAATGTAGAAAGTACCCACATCAAAAGATGGTAGAGTCATTGAGGTAGAGTTTAAATGTATAGCACTGTCAGACATTAAAATAGATCTCATTGATTTGGAGGTTCCCTCCCATGATGCAGAACACAACCCATCCATGCCTATGTGACTCTTGTCCATATTCTCAGTCACTCAGTCAACAAGCATTTATTAAGCACTTACTGTATGCCAAGAGAGGGCAGCCAGGTGGCATAGTGGATAGAGTGCTGGTCCTGGAATCAGGAAGACTCATCTTCCTAAGTTCAAATCTGGACTCACTAGCTGTATGACCCTGTGCAAGTCACTCAACCCTGTTTGCCTCAGTTCTTTATCTGTAAAAGGAGCTGGAGAAGGAAATGGCAAATCACTCTAATATCTTTGCCAAGAAAACCACAAATGGGGTCACAAAGAGTCAGACAAGACTGGAACAACTGAATAACAACAACAACCAAAAAAAAATGTGCTAAGCACTCTGTTTAGCACTGGGAATATAAACAAAGGTACAAAACAATCCATGCCCTCAAGGAGAGTACATTCTAATAAAGGAGACAACATGTAAACAACTAAGTATGTAGATGTAAAAGATATAGACAGAATAGGTGATGGCTATCTGAAAGGGAAAGGCATTAGCAACTGGGAGGACCTCCCGTAAATTCATCCCAGTGCCATGATTCCACCTCTCTTTCTTCTCTCTTGCTATCCCCCTCCTCACCCTCAGCAGCTCCTGCCCTTGCCAGTAGACTATCCCATTTTCTCTTTCTAGTATACAATTCCTTGATGACATCTTTTACCCTATTCTTCTCCAAAGTTCCTCATTGGATAAAGCACTTTAGGATTTTAAAGGGCCTTTTTTGCATTATAATTCTGTGAGATGGGTAGGGTAGTGTAATTATTTTTCTCCATCTTACAGGGTAGGGGAAATTAAGGTTAAAAATAACTAAAGTGGGGGCAGCTAGGTGACGCAGTAGATAGAGCACTGGCCCTGAAGTCAGGAGGACCTGAGTTCAAATCTGACCTCAGACCAAGCACTTGACACTAGCTGTGTGACCCTGGGCAAGTCACTTAACCCCAATTGCCTAAAAAAAAAAAAGCTAAAGTGGCTTGTGTATGATCACTACAGTAAATTTTATAAGCTACAGGCTACTGGATAAGAAACACCAATAAACCAACATGGTGAACAAATATCTGCAATGTGATGGCAAGGCATCAGTATAAGAAATCAGGGTGGTTGTACCGTGAAAGGTACAACAAAGCATAACAGTGCTTTGCCAACCTAAAAGCTCTCCTGGATATGAATTTCCCCAAGTGCTGCTTTGGTTGCGTCCCAAGGATTTTGGCATGTTGTCTCAATGGTGTCATTCTTTTTATTGAAATTATTTGTTCTGTGATTTGTTCTTTGACCCACTCGTTCTTTGGGATTAGATTGTTTACTTACCTATTAATTTTAATTTCTGTTTGCACTGCCCTTTTTGAATGATCGAATGTAATTGTTATTGCATTATGTTCTGAAAAAGATGCCTTTAATATTTCTGCAAAAAAAAACAACCCTCTCCTGATCCCCTCAGTGTTTCCCTGTGCTTCCCCTGTTTCCCTCTCCCAAATTCTTATGTTTACCTTGCATGCATGCATCTGAGATTTACTTCTATGTGTACATGAGGCTTCCCCCTTACCCTACAATCTCTGTAAGGGGAGAAACTGTTTCATTTTTCTCCCCCATTAGACTGTGAGCTCTTTGAAAGCAGGACTGTTTTTTGCCTTTCTGTGTATTCCTGAGCACTTAGCACAGTGCCTGGCACATAGCAGGTGCTTCATAAATGTTTTTTGACTTATTTTCCTATATATCCTCAATGCCTAGCTGCCTGCCATCCTTCCTTCCTTCCTTCCTTCCTTCCTTCCTTCCTTCCTATCCTTCCTTTCCCCTGTCCACATAGGGTATCCTACCCTTACCTGCCAGTGCTTTGCCCAAAGTGGATGTAAATTTTTTTTTTTTTTGGTTAGGCAATGGGGTTCAGTGATTTGCCCAGGGTCACACAGCTATTAAGTGTTATGTGTCTGAGGTCTAATTTGAACTCAGGTCCCCCTGAACCCAGGGCCAGTGCTCTATCCACTGTGCGACCTAGCTGCCCTTGGGATGCAAATTTTTAATCTCTGAAACATTTTTTTTCTCCTTTTCTCTTAAAGACCAGCCTTAACCCCAAATCACTCTGACTCTCATGGATTGGCCAATAATAGGTCCCACCAAGCCCTATTTGGTCATTGTTTGGGCCCTGATTAGCTCAGAATGAAAGTAAATATCAATTGTTCCTATTCTGGCCAGAAATCCTGAGGGTCACGTCCCAGATCTATTTTTTTTTTAAGAGGCCATTCTTTGCTTCATATTCTATTAAGCCTTAATCACTGAATAGGCTTTGCCTCAGTAAAACTGAGACCTGTTAAGGACCTTAGCTTGAAAAGGCCAAGGTCTCCCACTGCATGTGGGACCATCTCCAGTTGTCCTGATCTATATCTGGCCACTGGACCCAGATGACTCTGGAGGTGAAAGTGAGACTGGTGACTTTGAACAGCCCTCTCTCACTTAAATCCAATTCACTTGTGTGTCATGACGTCACCTTCTTGATGAGATGGTCCTTTTCAAGAACAAAGGACAAACAGCAAACAGCTTAGCTCCCTAGTACTTAGCAGACACAAATAAATGATGATTGATTGATTAATTGGTGAATAAATGTGAGTGATTATACACTTTGTTCAGAGGTATGTTGTGACGAAACTGTTTTGTAAATGTTAAGGGACTATATAACACTATAGCAATTTGAATTACTATCCTTATGACGATAAAAGAGCCGTAAGTCATAAATCAAAGATCAGTCTTCCTGTGTACAGAGCATAGAAAAGAAAGGCCAGGCAACAGATCTGTTGGCCCCTCCTAGAGATACGGTTAGCAACAGTGAACAAACCTTAGTTGGGGAGGAGAAAAAGATCTTGGGAATTATATGCGATTTCGCAGTTGACTTATTCCTCTATGTCCCTCAAATTAGCTCTGCAGGACCAAAGATTGTGGAGCTAGGTAAGTGTTTACTAAACTTTAGACTTTATTGTGCTTGAGTTTGCCCAGAATTCTCAAGTATAGCCTCTCTTCTCTCTCCCAAGTTCATTTACGCAAGGAAACAACCTGCACTAACAAAGGCTGGACATTAGCAGTCCTGGGTTAGGAGGATTTAGGGTTACTGTATTTTAATGCCCTTTACATATTGTCAGAAAAGGAAACCATGAGAGATTTATATCTAACCCTATATACCACTAGGAGAAAAAAAAACAAGAACAAAAAAAATCACATAAAGTTCACCAGTAAAAATTCGTGGACTTCATTCAGGCACCTTCTCTTGCTTCTGCTTCCTAGGATTACCCATTGGCTCTCTCCTCTTTACTCTATAGGTCTAGCCCCTGAGGCCTTATCTCCCAATACACACTGCACTTATGTGCCGGGCTCAATGGTCACCTTGGGTTAAGTAAGTTAATAGGTGCAGTATCTCTGCACAAACACACATTTCAGCTCTCCTATCAGCAACCACCATTGGGTGCAGCCCACTCAAGATGGAGGGGAATTGTTTTAGGACCAATAAAGTTGTTGCTTTAAAAAAAAAAAAAGGTTATATAAAGCCTTAAGTTAAAGTCTTCCTCCATCAGACTGTGCTGATTAAGTTACTTCTCTTGGATACTTGTACGATGCACTCAACTGGAACGAAGGTGTGGCTTTTGAAGTCCAGTGCTTAGATGAGGAGACCTGTGACTAAGCAGGTAACATAATTGTATATTCTGTGGTTCAAATACTGTAATTTGCTCGGCCCAATAGGTCTTTAAGCTGTTCGTAGGCTAGATCCTTTCTACTAGAGTAGATGGAAATATGTTGGGGGAAGGTGCAGGTAGGCATAACTCTATCTACTGGTCAGGCTTCACAGGGGCCACCAGCAGTCCAGGTCCAGGAGCAGGAAGTCAACTTCAGTTAATTATGGGCCATTGAGGAGAGAGAAATAGCTGTGTGCCCTCGTAGGGGTAGAATGGAAATGCTGACTAAGAGACTCCGTGTGTGTGTGTGTGTGTGTGTGTGTGTGTGTGTGTGTGTGTGTGTG
>NW_020954630.1:13155046-13279246 GCF_900497805.2 Vombatus ursinus | reverse complement strand
TGTGTGTGTGTGTGTGTGTGTGTGTGTGTGTGTGTGTGTGTGTGTGTAGCCTATGTTTCTACATTGGCACTGACTTCACTGCAGAGGGATTCAGACTGACTCTGAAAAGCATTTTATAGAGGGCAAAATGACCAAAGAGCCAACGCAGAGGTAGAGTGAGAGATGTAACTCAGAAAAAGAAATGAAAGCTTAGGGTGCTGATCACTTTTCTCCTTGCTTCAGTTTTTCAAAGAATCATTTGAAACCAGTGGAGTTTCAAGTTATTCCTGTTAGCAGGAGGGTGTTTTCTTTACATGTTTATTTCCTCCAGCAGCTTACATCAGTAAGTGTAAGCTCTTTAGTTTTTGCAGGCAGGTTAGCAAAGCTTTCCATCCATGGGGTAAGTAAATAAAAGTAACCAGTCCTGGCCAACAATAAAGGCATGCAACTGAGGTTAGTGTTGCCTGGCTTAGAAAGTATTTTATTGAAAAGGCACATGGACTGGGATAAAAACTTTCAGTTACTAATAACAATAAGAGTGATAACATTAGGGATACAGAGCTTTAGAGGCTAATTTTTTTCATGTTTTTATAACATCACAACAGAAGAGCTCACCATCAAGTCCCAGGTTTCCCATTCCAAAGAGATGCAAAGAAACATAGCTTCATGTGCCCCAGGTCCAAGATGGGAGAAAAAACTGGGATAATTAAGCTAGCTGACCAAAACTGGCAATCTATATGCCACACCAGTTCCTATGATAGAGTATTGACTACTTTTCTGAGTGCCACACTTTCAATAGGACATTGAGGAGTTAGTTGGAGAGTGTCCAGCCAGAGAAGGGCACCCAGGATGGTGAAGGGCCACAAGTTCATTCCATATGAAAATCAGTGGAATGAAATAGGGATAATTTATCCAAGAGAAGATTTAGAGTGGCCATGATAATTATCTTCTTGTATTTGAAAGCTATCCAATGGAAGATTATTTTGTTTGGCCACAGAGAGCAGAAGCAGGAGCAATGGGTAAAATTTTCAAAGAAGCAGATTTAGATAATGCCTGGGAAATCTTTCTAATGAATAGAACTACTGAAGAGCAGGAAAGGCTGCCTCAGGAGGTTATTAGTTTTTCCTCATTGGAGATCTTTGAAAAGAGGGTGAATGACCACTATATTGTAGAGGGGAGTCTTTTCCAGTGAAATGAAATAACCCTATATCCTCATTACACTGGACAGCTAACATCCAGCCTTTATACAGATTGGGTTAGATGCCCACTGAGGACCCTTCCAATTCTGAAATTCTGTCATGTGGTAGGTAGTACTGAGTCAAGACTGTTGGTACTGGAGGCAAGTGAGGTGCAGAGACCAAGGGCTAAGGATACAGACAAGAGAGTGGTAGTGGGACTGGGGGCTTCCTACCCTCCATCTTTCACTAGACTCAGTGACTTGCAGCATTAAGATCCAGACTGGATTTCTTAGTCAGTAGGGTGAAGAATCTAACCCTTAAGAGGGCTTCCAGACATATAGTTAATAGGCACCCTCTTTCCATATTCAAGAGGTACTTCTGTTATAGGCATCTAGATAGGAACCCTCTATACTGCCTTAGGCTACAAGCAAAAGAGCCTGAGGGTTCCTCAGAATTACAATGTAGATTTTCAGAACCTTTGCCTACACCAAGCATTCACCTCTTTCAGAAACACAGAAGAAGAAGGAAAAAACCTTCCCTTTTTCATGAAACCTTCAAACTTGAGAATAGTTCATACTCATTTTGTTGCTGGAGAACTGATTATTTGGAAATTTCCTCTCATATTGAGCTGAAATCTGCCTCCCTCTAAATTTTACCCATTAGTCTTATTTAATAATCAGTACTCACATTTATATGACACTTTACAGTTGTGTGCTCCTCACACAACTCCTGTGAGATTGGTGGTGAAAATAAAATGTCCATTTTACAGATGTGTAAACTAAGGCTCGGACGTGTTAAATGACTTGCTCAAGATCACACAACTACTAATTGTGTGAGAGCTATCACTGAAATCATGCCTCCTTAGAGCCTAGAAGAGCAAACCTAATCCTTTTCCACTTGATTATCCTTTAAATAATTAAGTCAGAGACCTAATCTTCCCTACAGTGCACCCAAGTGAAGAGAAGACCTTGCTCCTACTTGTTAACATAAGCTGCTAATGTTATTCATGTGCAATTTTCATTTCCAGCTATGTTTTGCACCATCTTTTATACTTAGAGACTTAGGTCTTTGTGGCTTCCTTCGAATTGACTCTTATTTCCCCCATACGTTGTTTTTTTCCCCTTTCTTGTCATTTGTCTCATATCTAGATTACTCTTTCTTCCTGTATTTCTACTTCCTATAGGTCTTCTTGGGAACCTCCTATAATGGATTTGTTGAGTTTCTCATCTTTGAACTCTCTCTCCCTCAGTTTACCTAAATGTTTCTCCAGTCCTTCCTTTCATCTCCCATGAAGCTCATGCAGATCATTTCCACTGAAACAGATCTGGTCTGTCTTGTTTATTCATCAGAACTTATTTTCTCCCTAATATTTTCTTGTTTCATCTCTGGTTTCTCTTTATTGGATTCCTGTTTCTTTGTTTCACCACTTAAAATCCATCATTATTTTTCTTAATTTCTCTTTGAAGTACCCTTTTGCAGCTTGTCCCCTCTCTCATGAGGGGCAGCATGGGATAGTGTAGAATGAGGCAACCTCAGAGAGACCTGGGTTCAAGTTACTTCTTTGCCGCATACCGCTTGTGTGACCTTGAGGAAGCCTCAGCACCTCAGGGACTATAAATAGAGAGCCTTTGCTGTTCAGAATTGGTAGGGGAAATCGGGTCCTCCCTAGTCCCTCATAGTGTCTTTCTATTCAATAAAGTTGCTTTATTTTCCCTGTCTAAGGCTTGGTCCATTCATTGTCTTTGCATCACCCGTACCTGGCACAGTAGCAGCTACTGGCACATAGTAGGTATTTAATTAATACTTTGTGATTGATTGGGGTGGGGTGTCTTTAAAAGTCCCAGCCTACAGAATCTTTGGTAGTTGGTATAAATGTGCCCTTGCTTTCCAAAGTTTACTTCCTGCCCTGTTTTTATAGAAAACACTTCATAGTCCTTGCCCTCCACCTGAAATGACATTTCTGATTCTTCATCATACAAGGACGCTTTGTTTAAACCACATTTACTACATGCCCTTAGCAGGCCCCCTCTATACCTCACTGTTCCTAAATAAGAACCATCTGGCTGGTGGCAAGACTCATCCTCCTTTTGTCTGAGCTCTGCCCCAGTTCAAACTCCAAACCCACCTCGATTTTGCATTGCTGGTACTTGACCACTGCCTTAAATGTCCAACTCACAAGACATCCCAGATAGATTATGTTATTCTGGAAGACTATGAGCAGATTCTTTTGTCTCACCACCCACCCACCTACAGTACAGTTTCCCTGGTAGTCTCATTCCTCTCAGTATAGAGATTCACTTGATTCTTTTTGTAACCTGTAGCATCCAAAAAAAGTCCAGTTTCCCTCATGTTCCAAAGCTTTCATCAAATTCTTTATTCCCAGGAAGTTGAATAATAATTCCTGACATTTATGTAGCATTTTAAAGTTTCACAAAAGCACATTGGTACTGCATGTATTTATGCTTCTCAGCCTATTTGGGTTAAGATCAAGTGTGGTATCACCATTTGACAGATGAGGAAACCAAGGCTCAGAAGGTTAAAAAGATCTGTCCATGGTCTTCTGCCTAGTAAGTATTAGAGGTGAGATCAGAACCCAGGTCTTGCTGAAGGCAAGTCTAGGTGCTCCGTCCACTAGGAGGTAAATGACTGCAAATATGTCATATGTTCCTACATATTGAATTAATAACTGAGGCCCTTGTTCACATAATCTCTTCCTGGGCAACTGTTCTCATTGTTTGTGTAGCACTTTCTCACCACAAATCTTTATGTGAATGTATCTTCCTGCTGTCCTCTTCCCTTGCAGAAGACGCCCAGATCGTCTTTGCATGTCTTTCTGTACTCTTCTCCTCCTTCACCCTTACAGAACAGAAAGTGTACATGCCAGCTGTACTTTTCCCTTTTCCCCATTTTTTAATCATCTCACCCCAACTCTTCAACTTTCTGTCATCAAACTGTTCCAAAGTTCCCATTTGTAACATTCCCTTGACTGAAGTCAAAACAGATTGAGGCTCTGTACATCCCAGCTTCCAACATTATCTGATTCTTGCACTATCATGGATTTTAAAGCCTTACTCTTTGCTCTTCAAGTTCTGAATTACTTGGACCCACAACATATTCTCAATACCCTCTGCCTTTTCCACCCACTCAATTTCCTATATGGGTTAGCACAGTGGGTCAGAGAGTTGACATTTCCCCTCCACTTCTTGCTGCACCTCCCCCTTTTGATTCCAGATCCCAACGTTTCCTCCATCCCAACATAAATTAATCCAATCTAATCCAACTCAGAAAGCATTTACTTAGTCACCACAATTGGAGCCAGTAGCACAAAGACAAAATAAAAAATGTCCCTACCTTTTATGGTTCTACTTAAATCCTACGTTACTCATTTACCCAAGTTAAATTCATTTTAATCTTTAAATTCTTGCTTGACAGATGGAAAAACTGAGGCACAGAGAGATTTAATGACATAATCGAGGTGAAGTCCCTAGTTAGTTGCAGGAGCAGAACCAGAATCTGAAATTCCTGACTCATAGTCCAATGTTCTACCAATGTGTCATATTGTCTTGCTATACAGAGTAGCCCATCTTGGCTTGCCAGATTCGCTTTAGGAATTTGCCAGTCGGCTCAGCCTACTTGTTTTATGAAAGTGGTGATATTTCATTATTTTAGAATATATACATATATAATGTATTTATGATATTATGTGATGCACATATTGTAGATGCATATAATAAGTAATTATTATATGTATTATATATACATGTATATTTATCATACAGTAGAAAGAGACCTCTGAGGTCACCCAGACTAGCCCATTCATGAACAGAAGTGCCCTTGCAAATATCTTAACAGTCTCTAGTTGAATATCTATGGGTGAACTCATTACTTCATTACCTATTCTACTTTGGGGGAACTTTGATTAAGAAGTTTTTCTTTCTATCAAACTGAAATCTACCTCTTTATTATTTCTAATTCACTTTACCCTCTGGGGCTTAGCAAAACCAATCTAATCCCTCTTCCTCATGTCTTCAAGTATTTGATAGGAGCTATCATTTCCTTCCTAAATCTTTACTTCTCCAAGATAAACATTCTCAGGACTTCTGTTGAGTCCTGTGGTGTTATGGGCCAGGATACTGGCGGAACTGGGGAAGTGTAAGTTAAGGGTCCCACATACACACACACTCCCACATCATTAGCTGGGATTGTTGCTGTGGTGTAGACCTGGGGCACTTTAGGTTAACTTTGTTCTCAGGCAGCTCAATCTGGGACCACAGGTGTGGGCAGTTTGGGCAAGAAGAGCCTAAGAGTGGCTCTTAGGACTTTGGTAGAGAGCTCTTGAGGCCCCAAGGCACCTCCTTCCTTGCTGTTCTTAACCTTGCAGTTGCCTTTTATCGGTTTTTTACTTCCTTGACTGTTTTTTAACTGCTTGGGAACTGCTCCTACTTGGGAGTATTGGAAGATGTTTTTAGTCAAAGGACCTTGTTTGAATCCCCAGGCTCTGAGTGATTCATTGTGTCAGCTATACAACTTCACCCAGATGATTGATGATGGGGGAGGGATCTGGTGCATTAGTTTGTCTTTGAAAGGATTGTAGAGAGTAAGGGAATGGTGGTCCCTGGGACCTCAACTAACAGCCCAGGTAGTCATGAGTGAAATGACATTTGGATGGCATCAGTAGAAATAAGATAATGGGAAAGCAGTGGTGCCCCGACATGTAAAATAATACCTCTGTTAGCAATGGCAGTGCCAGCAGCAGCAGAATAATGGGGAACCAGTGGTGCCCTGGAAACAATAGCACTGCCAGCACGGAGACAGTGACCTTGGTAGTGACACCCAGCTTGCAGAAAACAGCTCTAGCAGCACCTGCAGTGAGACAGTGGAAAGGACAGTGGTAGTTTAGTTTGCAAGCCTTAACTAGCCTGGGGACAACAGTGTGAGCCCCGACCCCAGAAGCAGCTGTGGGGTGTTTGGGCCAAATGGGCCCCAGCTACAAGGTGTGTGGGCCAGAAGCAGTTCTAGGTGGGCCTCAGCCAACTTTGGGCAGGCTGGAAGCAGTGGAAAGCAAAAGCAAGTAGGCCTATGCATATACTTTAAATGGTTTAATGGAGCCCTTTCAACTCTGACAGAACATGAGGGTGTGGGCTGTTGTGCCCAAAATGATGTTTGGTGACCCTGGCTGCCTATATTATTAGTGGACAGAGGTCAGGGAGAATGTTGTTGTGGGCCAGGATACTGGCTGCACTGGGCAGGTGTGAGTTTTATACCTCATACTCTCTCAAGATTACCAGGTGACACTGTAGTGAACAAAGAAAGGATGGCATAGACCTGGAACAGTGTGGGTTAGCTTTGTCCTTGAGTGAATTAATCTGAGGCCCAGCTGTAGACTCTTAGGACAAGAAGAGTATAAAAGGTATAGCCTATATCAGATTGCACCCAGTCTTGGGGAAGGGAGAGCGGAGGTAGGGGGAGAAAATTTAGAACTCAAAATCTTATAGAAGTGAATGTTGAAAACTAAAAACAAATAAATAAATAAAGAAGAAGAGTATAAAAGCTGTTTTTAGGACTTTGGCAGAGTTCCTGAGACCCTTAGGAAGCTCCTTGAAGACTGCTTGTCACCTTCTTGCAATTGGCTTTTATCCACTTTTATCTCCATTCACCTGCCTTGGGAACTGCTTCTACTTGGAAGTTTCAGAATACGTTTGTAGTAAAAAGACTGTTTGAACCCTTGGGCATCTAGTGATCCGTTGAACAGATGCAGAATAACCACAAGCTGGACGTGTGGCATGGTCTCTAGTTTCAACACCAGTTTGGCTGTTGTCCTCTGACTGAGCTCTAGCTTGTTCGTGTCCTTCCTAAAATGTGGCACCAGAAGTGAACTCAGTAGTCTAGAGAAGAACACAACAGGATTCTCATCCTCATTATTAGTCAGAGATGATGTTAGCTTTTTGTGGTTGGCAAATCATACTGCTAACTCCTATGGAACTTATTCTCTAAAAACCAGAGACCTTTTCACATAAAATGATATCTAGCCACGACTACCCCCAGGGTATGCTACCCATGGTGTATTGTCCAGTATTGGTTTTTAAAAATTTTTTCTCCAAGGCCTTTTTCTGCTCCAAATTCTATGATCCTGTGATTTTGTTTTTCCTATTGAGATATTCATAGATGTTGATTCTATTGTCTAACGGGGTAGCTATCCTTCCCAGCTATGTGTTATCTGCAAATTTGATAAGTATGATTTTGATGCCATTCTCTAAGTCATTGATAATGTTGAATTATATAATGCCAAGGACAGAGCCATCCCCCACCCCCAGCCCCACCCCAACACTCCTCTAGAGTTGATGTTGTAAGTTGATGTTGGTCCATCAGACACTCCTCTCTGACTCTAGTCATTTAATCAACTTCTAACCCACCTGTCTAGCCCACATCTCTCTATCTTGTCCCCAAGGATATCATCAGAGACTTTGTTTCAATAAAGATGCCAGGATCATTTCCCTGATCTACCAGTCTAGTAACCCTATCCAACAAAACAAAAATAAAGTCATTCTGGCATGACTTGATTTCACAGAACACAACCTGGCTCACAGGGATGGTTACTTCCCTTTCTAAATGCTCATAAACCTTGAATCAATCAACAAGTATTAATAAGCACTAAATTCCAGGAGTTTGTCAGTAATCAAAATCAAACCCAGAAGCTCAGTCTAACAATCTACCTATTTTCATTTTTGGAAAGTCAGAAGAACATTTTCCTGTTTTATGTCTTGTGGCACCTCTCTTGTCCTCAATTTTTTTCAGAGTTGGCTCACTGATGATATGCTTCACGTTATTCACATCGCCAGTTCTTTTAGCACCCTGCAAAGTGATTGGTCTTGGCCTTGTGACTTGGAACTACTGAAGTCAGCTATGTGCTTTTTAAATTTCTCCTCCTATAGCTTAGCTTTCATCTACTTTTCATTGTATTGTTCTACCCTTCAGAATAGTGTGTTAACTGTGGTTCAGAAATAACCTTTAGTCTTATGTTTCCATTAATACTCAAATATTAATAAATGGAGGTGATGGTGTGATTTTTATTGCTGTTGCTGGCTAAGAATCACTTTTCATGTTTTTCTTTCTTTCTTTCTTTTTTTTTTTTACTAAGGTACGTTAACCTCTAAAAGCAATCCCCATTTAAGCACACAATTATATAGCTATATGAAATTAATAGTTGTATGTTTTCCTTATTACAAGAAGAGACTTGGAGTGGTATGGTTTGGGGCAAAAGTATCAGGAAATGAGAGATGTAATGAAAAACCAAAAAGCATCATTGAAAATGTTTTAAAGAAATTAGAAGTTGTAATTTGCCTAAGTGTTTGAAAAAGTCTTCAGGTCATGGACTTTCATGGAGGTATAGCAAAAGATATGATTTTAACCTTGAAATCTTGATCTCCAGGGACAGTCCTGGTCCATTCACTTTTTCCACAGTCAGATATCTACTTCCAAGTGGGGATTGCTCTTTCCCAGGATAATTACCCAGACCAACTTTTCTTCTGGAATGAAGTTTTTGTATCTATAGTAAATCTGTAATAATAACCCATGTTTTATACTGCTTTAGAGTTGCAAAGCACTCTTATGTACCGTATCTCATTTGATCCTTACAAATACCCTACTAGGTAGGATTGGTATTGTTAGGCATTCTTTTACAGTCCCAGAGAGGTTAAAGTATAAAGTCTGGGTAGTAGAATCTAGGCCCCTGGCTCCTAGTCTGCTAGTCTTTCATTAGACCCTATATAGTGCTGTTCATTTCTGTACTGTCTCCTTAAGCAAGCTTGAACCCTTTTAAGTTTCCAAGGGATGTCTTCCACAGCTACAGGGAAATATTTCCTAGACTCGTTTTTCCTATATTTTAGCCACACATCACTCCTTAACTTTACCATTGTTTTCTATCTAGCTGGAATGACCACCCCTACCCCCCAAAAAAACAAAAACAATTCACAGTAAGCAGATCAATATGAATTGGCAAGAGAGTTTCTTGGTTTTTTTCTATTGGTCTTTATCGTATACTATGCACAGTACAAAGCCCCTCATGGATACTTAGTTGTGGACAGATGGAGAGCACACTAGCAGAAAGAGTGAGTTGAGAAGATCCATGATGAAACTATGTTTAGCAGCTTTGGGTAGCAACTTTGTTAGAATATAGCTACAAGCATACTCTGTGCCCACAGCTTCTTTGGGCAATTACCCAGGAGCAGCAAAAATGTACAAGTAAAAGCACTTACACAGTGTGAAAATATGAAAATATTCCAGTTTACTATTATAGCATGATTAAATTAAAAGGGCACTGCAAGAAGGCAAGCCTAGACCTAGAGTATCTGTCACTGGAGTCCCAAATAATAG
This sequence comes from Vombatus ursinus, assembly GCF_900497805.2. Lineage (NCBI taxonomy): Eukaryota > Metazoa > Chordata > Mammalia > Diprotodontia > Vombatidae > Vombatus > Vombatus ursinus. The sequence continues at coordinate 13,269,716 of NW_020954630.1, read as the reverse complement.
TAATAACTTCATGGATTAATGAGTTTATTCAACAAAAATAAAAATGTCTCAGGTCAGTTTTTTACACTAAGGCAGACCTGCACAACTTGGCAGTAGGTAGAAGCCAAACTTAAAATAGACTAAACTTTTTCGGGTGCAGATAGGGTAGACTAGAGACAGACTGACGATGGTTGGTTGCTGTGGGTCACGTGACAAACAGGAAAGAGTATGCAGTGGCAACCCTACATTTTCTCGGGTCACCTGAAATCCTTTGACAGGTCACGAAGGCCATATGTTGTACAGGCCTGTGCTAATATCTTGTATCCAATTTGATTATGTTCTTGACATCAGTGCTTGGAGAAGTTTTGAAATCAAGTCTAAAAATAAAAACCATCCAGCAGCCTTGGACACTGTACTATTACTCCTCCACAAAGAATTCACTTACCATGACATCTGGATTAGATTCAGTCCATAGGGAGATGTATACTGGGAAGGGGTGGGGGTACTGGACTCTAATGAGAGTACTTGGGCTCTTTTCTCTTGAATTCTTTAGCTAATTAAAGTCCATGCTGGTCCTTGACAATTTACTTAAAGCTGAGGTTTTGGGTCTTGTCACGGTTTCCCACAAAGTTGAAGATAATGATAATAATAATAATAATAACATTTTTATAGAACCTACTATGTGCCAGTGACAGTGCTAAGTTCTTCATAAATATTATCTCATTTGATCTTCACAACACTACAAGGTAGGTGCTATTAATATCCATTTTACAGTTGAGGAAACCGAAACAGAAGTTAAGTGACTTGCCCAGGATGCTCAATGTACAATATTGTACCATTCTCATTATATACATTGATTCAGGTATAGCATGGGTATTTATTTTTTATACACAGGAGAATTGTTAAAAGACACCAAAGATTCAAAGTATGCAGTGACAAAACTGCAGCTATCAGTAACCTATTATAAGCATTATTACAGTCTCCTGGGAGGCTGAATCATAAATGCTGCATTATAAAGCACTTGGTAGGATTATAGACTTTCTATATGTCACCTCACTTCTGCACTGTCCCACTGTAGCAGATGTCTCCTGGCAACCTAGGCCAGGATTGGGTTCATTCTCCTGCCTGGTGGTCACCTTCTTTCAGAAGAACTCAAATAACTGTCCAATATTTTTTCCAAAGTAGAATCAACAACCTCTATGGAGCCAGATTCTCCAGATTTTTCAAACTGACAAAATAGCCTCCAAGCTTGGATGCCTCCATCTAGGGGTCACTAGCCATTAAGCTAAGATCAGGGAAGAACAAACTTAGAAGGTACAGCTTCCAAACCAGGACCAGGCTCACTTAGGCAGTACAAGGCCTTTATCTGGTATGTTAATGGCAGCCAGAGTAGGAGAGGTGCCATTCCCATAACTAGAAACAATCTCAAAGTGATCCTCAGCAGAGAGAAGAGAAAGGCAGAGCCAGAGATAGAGATCCTCCCTTTATAAAGGTTCAGTGACTCATCAGTCTCTTGCTCTATAGCAGATAAGACAATTGCTTTATCATCTGCACGTGCAAGCCCTTCCAGGCTAAGTCAGACAAGGCTAGAACGAGCCTGAGGCTCATCATCCCCAGAGAGCCCAAGCACTGAGTCATACCTGGCTATTCTGTGTGTGCTCCATGCAATTTTTGGTTACACTAATTTTTTCTAATTAAATAAGGCTCAGAGAACTGGTTTGAGCCTTGAATTCCAGCTTAGTGGAAGAAAAAAAGGTGGGGTTGCAGGATGCAACAGATAGGTAGTATAAAATAGTTGCTTATATTATCAAATGTCAGAAATTCAGTAGTTGTTTCTCTCAGAGAAGATTTCCTAAAATGCTATTCAACCATACTCAATTTACAAAATACTTTTTTCCTTCTGAAAACCTTGTAAATCCATCATTCAGAACTCAGAAGCTTTTCCCCAGAGGAACGACATTATAAATGGTTGGGTTCCAAGCCTGTTTAGGCCATGATGCTGAACTATATCCCAAGAGTACTAGTCAGTGATCCTGTTGGAATCTAGGGATGCTGGGAAGCCCAAAACGCAAGGGTACAGAGTAGAAGTCTGCCTCAAAAGAATTCAACTACTCAAGCCTTCTTTCAGTCCAAGCAGCGAGTTTCTTAAGACATTAGTTCATTAAGTTCATAAGTTCATGAAGACATTAGGGCTAGATTCCTAGTGAGTCTGAGAATTTGATAAGGACAAGACTGATACTTTTATAGGGAAAAAGACTGTGGGAAGATCTGGATGGGATCTAGGAGTGGTAAGTGATCTAGAGGTAACAGAGAATGAAGGGCTAGGCTGGGTGGGTGGCTGGTGGGGGGGGCAAGGGAATTCACAATGGAAGGACAGTTGAAAGAATTATTGACTGGGATAGGTGGTGCCTCAGGTGAATGCCAGGGGTCTTAGCTGCTGAAATTCGTGGGAAAGTTCAAGGACCCTTCTTAGAGGTTCAGGTCCCATACCCTGTCAGTCCTAGCAACAGCAGAAAGTCTAGTGCACCAAAGAGGAAGGAAAAGGAGGAAAAAAGTTACCTACCCCTTTTCTGTGTCACACCTAATGTTGAAATTGATTATTACTCTTTTGGCATCCTTTTGCATTATGCTCCTCTTCTACTCTGTAGGACCAGAGGTCCTGTGAGGATGGAAAGAACAGGAACAATTTCCCTGTTTATATCTTTGTTCTGTGTGCACATCCTACATGTGCATACAGATTGAGCAATGCCATAGCAGACTCAATGCCTCTGGAAGTCCTGAGTAACCAAGGACAAAAACCTTGGACATTCCAATTCTCTAGACTCATCACCCCTAGTAACTTAGCTGGAGTACAACGTTCATCTGTCAGGTCCCCAGAGCACTAATGATTCCCTGATCTATCTGGAAGTAATCTCTTTCTCTTTTCTCAGCTCCCATATCAGACTCTATGCCTCTTAGGGAAGACAATATAGCTTTCTTTGTAGTATAGTTTCATATATGTTTAATTTCCCTTACTAAACTGGAAGCCACTTTGAGGTTACAGCTTTTGTCTTTAATGACTTTTCACAGTGCCCTGCACATATGAGCTGTCCTGCCCCAGAACTCCTATCCCCTTCAGCTCAATCAAAATGTCTATTTCTTCAGTGTTAAGTGCTTTCTGCTTGGTGCAAAGTGGAAAGCAATCGAATTGAATTAATTCACACTAGTGTGTGAATGAATCTCAGAATTAACCCCTTAATTGTCCCAATTGGTTGTTATGGGGGGGGGTTTCCCCCAGGGAAACGAGTTGCCCCAATTGACGTGAAAATTGGTAGGATAGAATGAACAACAACAAAGTAGCTAGTAAAACAATACGAAGTGAAAACCCCCTGGTAATGAGGGTGGGAAATATTTGGAGGAGGTCTGCTCCTCTAAGTTGTCTCTGCTTTCAAAAAGTCTTCCCTTCTTACAGTTCTGAATCCAGGAACTCTGTTCACTTTAACATTGTTCATGCAGGCTCCCATGGCAGCAGCTGTAGGGACTATGACTTAGAGGAGAGGGGTGGGGCAGATACAGCCTGGAAATGTTAAGTGGACTTTTGCAAGTATGAGTCATTTATAAACTAGGTGTTTGTTTATCGCCAAGGACTGCCCATAGACGGCTTGTAAAAATAACTCTAGTTTCATTATATTAAGCTTCCAAGCTATAGGTTCTCCTCATGGCTGAAACTTGCGGAAGTACACACAGCTGAGCACCCAGTGCTCTGCCTCCCAAAAGGGTGGGGCCCCAAAGTTTGAACTTCTGCCTTTACCTTTTCCTTCCCCTCACAGGAAGGATTTCTGAGGCCATCATTGCCGCCTTCCAGGTCACCAGGCCTCGGGAGAAGGACTGAACCATCTTCAGTTAGAGAATGGAACTTTTCAGGATTGAGTAGCCCCACTCAAAGCGGAAAATGTAGTTTTTTTGATCAGGCATGGTCCACAATGTTCCTTCCCCAGGACCGGACAAAGTTGTGGAGCACGTAAATGAACTATTTAATTTCATGTCCTAGATTTAACTGTTCTTAGGATTCCAGCCCCTAGACTTTCCCACCAACCAAGCAGAGACAAAGTTTGCATTGGTATCATTTGTAAGCCACTCAGGATGAAGTACTTATTATGTCTTGTATTTTGTTCAACCCTTTGATTTCACAAGTGGGTTTGGGCAGCGTGTGCTGAAGCCAGTCTGAACCAAGAGTCATTTGTTAAATTTTCAGTGTGAGAATTTTACACCTTAGGAATTAGGAGGAAAAAATAAATAGGGGTTTGATTTATTGTTTTGTTGATTGTCCAGACTTGAGAAAGTGTTAATGCAGATTAAACTTAAAAGTATGTTTACATACATCCTCTCCCCCCAAGAGCCTAGTTGTTAAACATTTACCAGCACACCTCTGTTTTGCTCTATAAATACTGTTTGAGCTCAGCAGGACTGCAGGCCCCAGAAGATTCAGGGAATGAAGTCATTGCCAAACTGGAGGCCAGCTTGAAAGTAATAATGATGATAACTAGCATATGTATAGCACTTTAAAGTTTGCAAAGTGCTTTACATCCATTTTCTCATTTGAACCTCACAATAACTTTGAGTGTGGGGATTTCCTAGGATAGAAACTCCTAGAAATGGCAACACATATCTTATAATAGCCTTAGAGAGTTGCCTGGGGCAAGTTAATGGACTTGCCCACTTGAACTTTGGTCTTTCTAATTCCAGATCTGCCCTCTTGTCATTTGTTTCTGTATTTGATTTTATAGCCATATCTAATAAAAAACAATCCTGGGCCAATGACTTTAAGGAAGTCCAGATAGTCATTAACAACCACTTAACTACCAGGCTGATGATGCAAACTAGGAGATCAGGGGGCTCTACTAGAGCCAGAGGCTGATTATCAACCACACTAACATTTCTGGACCCTCAAGCAAGATCTTCTGAATAAAACAGCTTCCTGTGCCTCAGTTTCCACATCTGTAAAATGAGGATAATAAAAACACCTACTTCCCAAGGTTGTCATGAGTTTTAACTGAGATAATATTTGTAAAACATTTAACAAACCTTAAAGCACTATGTAAATGCTAGCTACAGCTATTATTAATTTGTGGAGGAGTTACCTGATCTAGTCATAGACAAAGTAACCCAGGTAGAAACTGCCATTACCCTCTGTCTCTCTCGTACATTGTTCTATGTCATTTAACAGGTAGATAGTTCCAAATAGATACTTACTTATGTCACCTCATGCCCTTTTAATTCATTATTTAATTTCTGCCTGTAGGCAATACTTGTTGATATACTATATAGGAAGTCCCCACCTTACAAATGGGTCATGTTCCAAAGGTGCCTCTATGAAGAAGTGTCTATAGTTCAATGCTGGAGGAGGTTTACTTGCTTACTTTACTTACCACCGTCAGAACAGATTCCTACTAAGAGGTGCTTAGGGACCCAACTAGGCAGAAGAAAACACCTGACCATATTAGGAATCTTCTGCCATTTAGCTGAGGGTCTCTACCTGTGCTTTGGCTGTCGTGGATATTTCATTGAAAGTTACCCAAACAGAGGTAGCTGAGAAGGGGGCAAACAATGGAGTCCATCCCTTTTCATACATACTGCTAAATAGACTCATTGCCCTTTTGTCGAAACCGTTAGCTTCAATGTAGTAATGGGGGATTATCCTCACACATGAATCAGCCTTTTCTGACCCTGTGCAATCTATAATGGAAAAATACCTGGGTGTTTAAAATGAAACGGTGAAAAACCAGAACTAGTGAACAGATGAAGGTAAAGTCAGTGGGCCTTGGATGAAGACCAACCTCCATAAGCCTTCCTATAGGGCTAGAATTTTGCACTCACTCAACCTTGATCTCACTGAGGCCATCTTCTAAGGGCATTAGCAACATTTACATAGCCAGGCTTAGCTAATTGTCCTGCACATTGATTCAATGCCCACCCCTCAGGGATGATTTTTTTCAAATGGCCTTCTGCAGGTGAATGGCTAGGCTCCAACTGACCTCTATGAGTGAGTACTCAGGCAGATTAGAGTTTTAAAAATCAGTTACCAAGGGGCAGCTAGATGGTGCAGTGGATAGAGCACTGGCCCTGACGTCAGGAGAACCTGAGTTCAAATCCGGCCTCAGACCAAACACTTGACACTTACCAGCTGTGTGACCCTGGCAAGTCACTTAACCCCAATTGCCTGAAAAAAAAATCAGTTACCAAATCCTGTGGATTCTACAACTATATTAATGATAATTCACATTCATGTAACACTCTAAGATTTGCCATGTGCTCTCTGTACAACAACTCAGTGAGTTAGGTGGTGGTTGTTATTCCTCTCTTCCTCATTGTTTAGATTTTGATGACTTAGAATGAGTGTAAATAGCAATCATTTTCTGTTTAGACCAGAAACTTTGATGGTCTCCCCTTATCAGATTGATATTTTTGCGATGATAAATTAGAACATCTTTTGTCTCAATTCTTACCGAGCCCTTAGTCACTGAATGGGTGATGCCTCAGACAAACTGAGTCCTGGGAAAGACCTTAATTTAGAAAGGACAAGTTCACACACTGCATCCAGAGCCTATCACCAGTCATCTCGACTTTTGTTTTGCCACTGGACTTCAGTGACTCTGGAGGAGAGAGTAAGGCTGACTACTTTTTGCAGCTATGCCTCACTTAAATTCAAATCACCCAGACAAACAATTGCAAAAGCAAATGACCTTAGTAACATTGTTTTGACAAGTTTTGGGGACAAGATTCATTATTTGGTAAAAAATGTTGGGAAAGCTGGAAAACAGAATTTGGGCATAGATCAATATCTTGTACCATTTACCAAGGTAAGGTCAAAATGGATATATTACCTGGATATAAAGAGAGATATTACAAAAAAATTTTGAAGAACATGGAATATATTATGTATCAGACTTATGAATAGATGAACAATTTATGAATAAACAAGGAATGAGTAGTGTGAGATATAAAATGGATAATTCCAATTACATCAAATTAAAAAGATCTTGTACAAATAAAACAAATGTGGCCAACATCAGAAGGAAAGAGGGGGGCGGGGGAGGGAGGATAATTTTATACATAGTTTCTCAGATAAAGGTCTCATATCTCATATGTATAAAGAACTTCATCAAATCTATAAGAATATGAGTCATTACCCAACTGATGAATGGTCAAAGGATATGAATAGTTTTACCATGAGGAAATCAAAACAGTTTATAGTCATATAAAAATGCTCTAGGGCAACTAGGTGGCACAGTAGATAGAGTACCGGCACTGGAGTCAGGAGGACCTGAGTTCAGATCTAGCCTCAGACACATAATACTCACTAGATGTGTGACTCTGGGCAAGTCACTTAACCCCAAACACCTCACCCCCAAAAAAAAAAATCCTCTAAATCATTATTGATTGGACAAATGCAAATCAAAGCAATCTATCAGATTAGTTAAAATAATTGAAGGGGAAAGTGACAAACATTGGAGAGGATATGAAAAAATTGGGACACTAATTTGTTATTGATAGAACTGTGAACTGATCCAACCATTTTGGAGGGTAATCTGGAATTATGCCCAAAGAGTTATTAAATTGCCTATACTCTTTGATGCAGCAATACTACTACTAGGTCTGTTTACAAAGATGAATAGGGAAAAAGGAAAGGAACATGCACGTTCTAAAATATTTATAACAGCTGTTTTTGTGGTGGCAAAGAACTGGAAATGGAGAGGATGCCCATCAATTGAGGAATGGCTGAACAAGTTGTGGTGTATGATCAGGATGGAATACTACTGTGCTATAAGAAATGATAAGTTCAATGATCTTAGAAAACCATGGAAAGACTTGCATGAAATAATGGAGAGAAATGAATAGAACCAAGAGAACACTGCATATAGTAACAGCAATATTGTTTTAAGAACAACTTTGAGTGACTAAATTATTTTGACTATTATGAATACCCAAATTAACTACAAAGGATCTATGAAGGAAGACAATAGAAGCATAGATAGAATGATTTTTACATATATTTGTATATATTTATGTCTAGTGGTAGCCATCTCTCGGTTGGTGGTGGGAGGGAAGAAATAAAGGAAAAAAAGGTACATGATAACTTTATATTTAAAAGGAATAGCAAGTTGTACATAATAGATTTGCAGTTTCATGTGCAATCATCTTTTTTTCCTGTTCTACTAGGTTATGGAAATGTTTGTTTTATAAGTTCAGAATAAAATAAATAAAAAGAGAAAGAAAGAGAAAAAAATCCAATTCACTCTTCAAGTCAAGACATCACCCTTGTGATGTCATTGGTCCTCTTTGGGAAGGAAGGACAAGCAACAGCAATCAGATGTTTTCAACTGTGTCTGACTCTTTGTGATACAATTTGGGGTTTTCTTGGCAAAGATCCTGGAGTGGTTTACCATTTCCTTTTACAGCTCATTTTCCAGATGAGAAAACTGAGGCAAACAGGATTAAGTAACTTGCCTAGGGTCACACAGCTAGTAAGTGTCTGAGGCCGGGTTTAGCTCAAAAAGATGAGTCTTCTCTGACTGCAGGCCTGGCACACTACCCACTTTGCCAAGTATTATTACATCCATTACACAGATGAAAAATCTGAGGTTTGGGAAGGTTAAGTGACTTAGAATCTTGAAGGAGGGGAGGAAAGCTTGAAAGCTGAGAGGGGCCTTAGAGGTCAGGCAGTCCAACTTCCTCTTTATAGGTGAACAGCCCAACCTAACAATTTGAGGCCCACACACATTAAATGACTTGCCCAGAGTCACAAAGCTAGTAAATAGCAGTGCCAAAACTTGAATCTAGGTCCTCTGATTTCAAATCCAGTGCTTTACTCTTCCTATCACAAAAGTTAGTAAATTTCTGAGATGGAGCTCACATGTCACCAGACTCCAAACCCAATGATCAGTGCTCTTCACAATATTGTCTCTCTTACCTCTCACACTCCCACCTAGTAGAGGCCCTCACCAACTCTTGCCTGACCTATCCCTTCATTGGTTGGTATTCCTGCCTCCTTTATTTCATCTCTCCAATCCAGCCTTTACACAACTGCCCAGATTCTTCCAGATACGATCCATGAGCTGACCAGGCTGACTGGTCTGACTGTGTAACTCAAGACCCTTCATTTGTTCCCTACAAATCCAGGAATAAAATCTGGAACAAAATACGGACTTGTTAGCTTAGCACTTAAGGCCCTTTATCACTTGTCTCCAACTTAACTTTCCAGGGTTTTTTTATGACTCCCCATTAAATATGCCACGTTCCGTACAAACTAGGCAGTTAGCAGATTTCCATCCCCCACCTCCATGCATGAATTCACATAAGAAGACATTCCCTTCGCCTAGACTGCTAGTCTTTCTCTTCTCCACATTCAAGGCCTTACCTTTCTTCAAGGCTCAGCTCGGGTGCCAGCTTCTCCATAAGTCCCAGCAGTGATGAATCGCACTTCACCCTCAAAGTTTCCTAAAATGCTTCATCTGATCTTTTCCTCACCCTGCTCACTACCTATTCTATATTTTAGTTGCCTGTGTGCACATCTTATTTGTCCCAGTAAAATGTGAGGTAAAGATTATTGTTTGCATCTTTTTATTCCCATGGCAATACCTTTCACAAAGTAGGACCTCAATAAAAGTTTGTTGAATGGTTGTATGTAGAACTTCCTCCAAAGGGTCTTTGAATTTCACGGACTTTCCTTCCACCTCATCTCAGAGTGAGGGCCCGGTTCTTCATCACTGCTCGCTGCACTATCAGTCATAATTCCTATGTCCATGGCCTATTACCTGCAATTCAGGGAGCAGGTAGAGTGTGCTAATTCCATACAAGGGCAATACCTCTGTTACTACACCTCAAACTATCAGGATTGGACACAACCAATCAGTCAACATTTACCAAGCACTTACTACGTTCCAGGCACTGCACTCAGCACTGGGGATACAAAAAGAGGCAAAAGACAATTTCTGCCCTGAAGGAGCTTACAATCTCTCCCTGACGTGGAGCTCTGCCGTAACAGCTCTGTTCTCTTTAATTCCAATATATCTTTTGTCAACCATTGATTTTATCAACAATTCTTCCTGAATCCCACACCACACCTCCCAGGCCACAATCTCAATAGGGTATAATTATTTGGTGGAATTAACTACCAAAGTAGAGCAGCCTGCTATTCTAGGGGCTGCCAAGACTACATACGATTGTGAAGCCAGCCACTACCACTGAACACCATGGTGGCCATTGCTGATAGGAGATGGGTGGTAGGTTTGACTGTCTTCTAAGACACTTTGTTCTACCTTGTCTTCCAAGAAGATACGAGACTAGGCCATTAAATCTTTTCCTCTCCCTTATACTATCAATCAATAGCCTTCCTATTCCAGTTCCTTATATGACATCACTTTAAATATTCACCCTTTCTTGAATGGATAGAGCATTGCTGCCCAAGGCCCAAATCATACTCAAGCTTTACCCACTGTACCGCAGATAGCATTCCTTCTAGCACTTGTGGAAAAATAAGAAGGGTAGAAAATTAATTCATCTGGGACTCTCACCTACCCCAGGGACATTTCCAGTATCTAATTGATAGGGAAAGCTATGAGCTAGAAAAAAGAACTCAGGAAACTAGTTGGCAACTTTCATGCTCTCAAGTTGTTCAAGGTGTTCTTTTAACAACATTCCCATCATTGGAGGCCAATCAGCACCAAGAGAACCTGAGGTATAGCATTAACATACTTCTTCAAAAAAGATAGGCCTAATTGACCCCTAAATTATAGCACTCATGGCCAGTTAGATAAATGGATCAGCTCGGTCATTTATGTATATCAGTATTCATTCCTTGTATGAGTTGCTTAACCTCAGCAATTTGTGCCCTGTTCTTTCTTCCATAGTAATTGGACCTCCCCAAGATCGACTGAGCTTACTGATGTTGCTAATGTTTAGTTTGATTCTGGATTCCATATGTTCTGCCATCCTCTGGCATCACTGAAATCTTTGTTGCTTTGATTTTTTTTTTTTCATTTCTCCCAGATGCCTCTGTAAGAGGCACTTCAGGCCACTTCATCCCAGCACTCAGGAAAGCATGAATGAACTAATGAAAGAAAAAAGCATTTATTAAGCACTAACTACATACCAAACACTGTACTAATTACTGAAGAAACACATTTTAAAAGCCAGACAATCCCTGCTTTCAAGTAGCTTCGATCCTGATAAGGGTTGGTTACACATATAGGAGAGTTAGATTTGGAAAGGAGAAAAGATGGATGAAGACTACACATAAAATGGTATGATTTTCAGATGGCTAGGAAGTGGCATGGTGGCCTGATTCTGGGGAGGAAAAGGTAAAATCTCACATATCAAAGCCCAGGGTCCAGGAACAGGAGTCCAAATTCCAAGGACAGAAAGAGGACCAGAGCACAGGGGCCATGGTCTGAAGATGGCCAGAAACTGGGGAGTTTACCAGGAGGCCTGATCAACCTGATGAGATCACAGGGAAATACGCCTTTGTGGGAACTTTGGTACACATTAATGCCTCATTGTGAAGACTGAGTCTATCTCTTGTGCCTAGGTACTTGTTCACCCCAATGTGGTTTCAATGACTATGCATGATTTGATTGATTCAAACTGTTCAAAGGGTGAACTGATCAGAGTCACCCTCTTTATACTGGACCTGTAAAAAGGAGTCTTTGGAACAGAGTCAGTCCTAGGAAAGTTGAACAAAAAGTGTGGAACTACAACATAACTAAAAGTGAGCCTGGTTCTTGGGGTACAGGTAGGGGACCCTGACCTCCTCCTCTCTAGGAACAGATATTGGCAGCCTTGGAGAGATCTGGGCAGAGCAGATTATAGTCATACATGACTCTCAACAATATGAAGTTGCAGATGTGATGGAGCCATGTGACCCATCCTATTAGATAGTGGTCGAAGGGGGAAGTTTCCTGGACAGCGTACATTTCTTGGAAAGTTCTGGGGCCCAGTCTTCTAAAGAGAGGTACATGAGTGCCTTTATAGCATTAATTTCTTGGAGAGAAGAGTATAACAAATGAGGCCACAGAGCTGGAGGAACAGCTAGGGACTAATCCATGATAATGAAGAACAAAAACCTAGACTTTTCCTCCATGACTCACGTGAATAATATTAACACAGTACAGATCTGATGGAAAATGAAGTTTTCTCTTTAGAAAACCCAAGTTTGAGGGGCAGCTAGGTGGCACAGTGGATAGAATACCGGCCCTGGATTCAGGAGGACCTGAGTTCAAATCCGGCCTCAGACACATAACACTTACTAGCTGTGTGACCCTGGACAAGTCACTTAACCCCATTGCCTAGCCAAAAACAAACAAACAAAAAAAAAACAAAGAAAACCCAAGTTTGTTGTCCTAGTGGAAGTTAAAGTCTTTAGAGTAGTGTTCTATTGCTAGAGACCTACATAGGTCCCTGAGGTGAAGGTGGGGCTCACTAGAATGTGAGGGTTTGTGTCTCTAGTATCTCCAAGGCCTTTTCTTTTCTGAGGACAGTCCAAATCCTTAGAGTAGTATTATAAAACTGAGTGTTTGTATAGTTCCCTGGGGGAAAGGTGGGATTTTCCAAGATATGTATTTACCACTCTAGCAACCTTTTCCTTCTTGAAGGACGTCAAATCCTTTGGGTAGGTGGGAAAAATATGTCAGTTCTCTGGGGTAGAAAATAGGACTCAATAGAGGGAAGGTGGTTTTCCTGATTGTTATGGGCACCTGAAAGTCCTTTGTATTTTTTTGCATTTTCTGTGATGTGAAATGAAGGTGAAATGAAGTTTTTGATGTGCAGTGTTCCCATGAGGACTTGTACTGAAGATGGGACCTTTTTATTCAGATCTGTGGAGACCTAGATGTGACCTATACAGTATTTTGGCTTTTCTTTTGAAAGCTTTTTACAGGCATTTTTGCCAAAGAGTCAGGATTATGATTTGGGAGGCAGCCTCTGAAGATTGACTCCAGTATGTATAAACCCAGAACTTGGAGTTCTGGGCCATGGGTTACTGTTACAAAGTACTTTGGACTTCACTAAGTCCCTTGGGATAACATCCAAGGCAGACTTTCCATCTACTCAATCCTGCTCTAAAATAAAAGGCTATTCCTAATTCTGTTAAGTGCTACTGTTGCCAACAAATTATTTTGTATTTATTATTTTGTATTTACTTAGCTGTGTACTCGCTATTTCCCTCTAGTAGAATATAATCTCCTTGAGGGCAAGAATAGTTTCATTTTTTTTATCTTAGGCACTTAATAAATGCTTTTTGAATTGAATTGAATAGTATTATAGAAAGGTTTCAATAAATTAATCATATATAAAGATAATACCTGATAGCCTTTTAAGATTTAAAAAAAGTGCTTTGCTTAACGTTATTTCATTTGATCTTCACAACAAATCTGTTAGAAAAATTCCACAAGCAAATTTTTGCCATTCTACTGCTAGAGAAACTGAGACTTTGAAAAGTTAAATGACTTGTTCAAAGCCACATAGCTAGTATGTGTCAAAGACAAGATTTAAAAGCAGAATCTCTTGACTTCAAGCCCTTCACTCTTTCTACTATACCATGATGCCACTTGTGTTACTTAAGTCTTTAGTGAAGTTGCTTAGGACTGTGTCTATATAATAATCAATCACTCACCCTTTCTAATTTTAATTGGTTCTCCTCCCACCTTCAATCTTCCAGAGGAGGATTGTACTGAATGCACTGAAGACCTTCCTCTATTTACCTTCAAGGGCAATATACAAGCCATCCCTCTATTCTGGCTAACTTCTTTTCAGCTCTGACATTTCCTGTAGGATAGTTGGTATGGGATTACAAACAGGTTCAATTGAAATCAATGGTTTTAATTACTATTTACAAATACTTTTCCCACTTCAATTAATATTAATTAAGCACCTTTTATGTACTTTGTCTTGGGAATACAAAGACAAAAACAAAACAGTCTCTGACCTGAAGAAACTAAAATCTTACTGGAAGTTATAAGTAATTTTTTGAAAAGTAAATACAAAGTAATTTCTGAGAGCGGGACAGAACACTTAAGACTGAAGAGATGATCAGGAAAGGGCCTCTTGGAGTTGATGCCCTACTCTCTTTGGCATCTATAGAACCCTAATGTGCCATATAATGTGAATAGTGGTTTTGTTAAAAAAACAAAACAAAACAAAACAAAACAACATAAGTGATATTTCTTCCATAATATATTAAACATGAAGCTATGTAGGTATCAAAAAATATTTCTTATGTTTAGCAATTTTTCTGTATCAAAATAGGTTCCTTTTATTTTGCTCTCAAATTCCCCTGACCAGTCAACCCTTTACCCTTGGGGATAGTCCAAACTCTTATTAGAGTCTCCAGAACAGTTTTTATGAGTTCTGCCAATATATTTCAAGCCCAAAAGTGTTCTGTGGCCAAAATAGTTTTGAAAATTATGCTTTAGGATATGACTGAAAACTCTTGGGCCTTTTTTTATGCTTTCTGATGATTTATGTTTCTTTTCTTCAGCTCCTAGATCCCATGTATCTTTTAATAGGTGTGTTATGCTGGTATAGAACCATTTTACTTTTATTTCAGTGAAAACCATCAGCAACCTTTGGGGAGAGTAGTATAATTTATTCATCAGGGTCCTCAAGAAATAAATTGCATGTGCCACAATAAAAGAAACAGGACAAATGATTTATGTTGATAAATAATATTATATATGCACAGAGCATATGCTCAGTTGCGACAAATTCTGTATTAGGGCAACTCACATGCAAATAATGGGCAGTAAATACTTTAAAATAATGAAGTTTACCAAGTATTTATTGGGTGACTAGGTGCCTAAAACTTTACACCAAGTACCTTTAGCTGTTGCAAGATGATTTTGTATCTGGGGCGCCACTAACTCTTTCAGAGATCTCAGACATTTCACCTAACTTCTCTAAGTTCCAGTTTCTTCATGGGTAAAACAAAGGGTTCACACTAAATGATTTCTTTTTTTCTTAGCTTTTATTTTTTAAATTAAATTTTATTTTTTCATAGTGGATCTGGGACTTCTCTGCTTGTCCCTAAAGTGGAATGTTCTGTGAGGCCATTTCTGTCTAGACCTCGTCCCCTGTGTCTGCAGACCTCTCTGTCTCCTTTTGTTGACCTGGGCTGGACAAACGACTCGTGATTTTTTTTATTTCCCAATCAGAACTCAGCCTGGTGTGTTTTGGGTCAAGGTGTTGTGGGATAGAACTTGGCAATACTTCTTCCTGCTACTCTGCCATCTTGGCTGCCCCTCCCAGGACTCTTTTAGCTCTAGCATTCTATGATGTTAAGATTTTCAGGACTAGAAAAATTGAACTGGAGAATGGAAAATATGGCCTTATAAAATAAAAGTGAAAATTGCTTAACTTTCCCTATTAATCTGGTGAAACCGCTTAGCCTTATTGTGCAAAGTAGACATGTAAACAAGCAAAACATGTGTTGCTATGATGCATTTCACTAACTTGAAGAATTTTTATTTTTCTCTTTTTATTAGACCCTTTCATAGAAATCAAAATAAAAGGCTTATTAAAGGAAAAATGACATATTGGTAGGAATGAAATCTTAGTGAATAAGCAAAGGAATTTTGTTTAAAAATAAAACAAGTTTTGGGGTTTTTTTGAGTGTATGCTTCCTTAAAATCTTGGGAAATGCAAGTTTCTCTGCTCTTGAAGGCTATTGGAGTGGCAACACCCCTAAACTCTTTCTGGTAATAATTAGATGTCAGGACCACAAAATTTTTCAAAGTTTAATGAGGAGTTGATAGCAATGGGGAATGAAAGAAGAAGAAATGCAGGCATGGGAAAGAAATAAAGGAACCTGGACATCTGCAAATCAAAATATAGGATTGTTATTTTTTAAAACAGTAAACATCACTCTTTCCATTCTGTAGAATCTTGGAGCTTGAACAATTTCTTTTCATGACTATTATTATTTCAAACCTCAATTTTAACACTACATGGAACCAAAATACTATTCCAAACAGGTATTGGTAGGTATTCTCTCTACCAATGCATTTTGCAACTCCATAGATGGTCTCCATAAATTGCTGGGGGAAAAAAATCATCACTAATGGTCCATCCTTTAGTGACAGGCCTCTCTCTACTTAGCTAAGCAGGTCCTTAGAGAACAAATACATAGTCTATTACTGTCCTTTCCATCATTGTAGGACTTCCCAGAATTTATGTTCTACCAGAACAATCTGTGAGAATCCAGGGCCATCTCCACATTATGATGAGGCATTGGTTCATATAACTTGAGGCACTACCAGTGTCCTGTTTTTGTGTCTGAAATATTATTAATATGAAAATTAACGTTACTTGAATGCCACCAGGGTGCTAGCTATCTAAAACACAAAATCACAGACTCAAACCAGAAAGGGACTTCTTGTAAGCTGCGTATGGAGGTTACTACATCTTACATTTTTTTTGTAGTCCATGGCATCTGCAGGTGGAGACACATGACAGTCATTCAATAAATGCTTGCTCATTAAAAAGACCATCTAAGGGCAGCTAGATGGCACATTAGATGAAGCATTTGCCCTGGAGTCAGGAGGACCTGAGTTCAAATCCAGCCTCAAGCACTTACTAGATGTGTGACCCTAGGCAAGTCACTTAACCTTGCTTGCCTCCAAAAAATAAATTAAAATAAAAAGATCATCTGAGCTAGCCCCTTGGCTTTAAGTAACTGAATGTCTATCCCATCTGAGGACAGATAATTTTGTAGAGTCTCTTCTTGAACATCCCTAGGGATGGAGATTGCTAGGTGGCTCATCCCAGTATTTTATCACATGCTTGGTCAACAGTTCTTCCTTATTTTCATTTCCACTTGTGAAATACTCTGCACACTTGGGCGATGAGTTATCCTTAGCTCTCTCATAACATTCTTCCTGTATTGGAAGAAAGCATCATCACCATTTAGGGTAAACACTGCCTTCACCTAGCAAACCTACTTCTCATTTCTTTAATCATTTTTGTTATTTTCTGAATTTTCTTCCATTTGATCTTTGTATCTACTTTTTAAGGATCTTGGACTTTTTAAAAGAACTTATGAAATATATACCAGCACAAAAATTGCTGACTGAGTCCTTGGTATGAAATGCATGGCATTTGAATTTCAAACATACCTATGAAATTTCAAATGTGTATTCATTTACTAATTATCTTTCTAAAAAAAGGTGTGACCTCTTAAACAAATAATCACATAAGTAAAATGTGAATGTGTGATTTCTTCAATGTGGGCACTCCCTCTACCAGTTCCACTTCCCTATACTTGAGTAGATAAGTTTTAAAGAGTTGCTTGCCACTGAGAAAGGTCTGGAATGACTTGCCCATGGTCACACAGCTAGTTAAGTATCAGAGGGGGGATCTGAGTTGGGAATCTTCTTGATTCCAAGTCTAATATTCTATTCATTCTACCACACTGCCAGTCATAAACAAATAAAGGGTAAGATGAACTACAATTCACAAATTTTTTTAAGCTAGTCTTGACCACTATAGTCATGTCAGAATTTACTGGAAGGGAACTTAGAATCCATTGATCCACCTCCCTCACTTTCCAGATGAGAAACCTGAAACTCAGAGAGGGTATATCTTGCCTAGAGTCATATGGCTAATAAGTTTCTGAAGCAGGATTTGTACTTAAAATTTGATCTTAACTTCAAGTCCAGCACTCTATCCATTCTGCTACCTAGAATCTACAGTGTAATAGATTATATATGTATATGTAGATATACATACATATAAATGTATAGATTAAAGCTAAAGACATGTATGTGCATGCATGTATATGAACCGAGCAATCATCAATGACTATTCTGATGAGCATATGTTAATTCATCCACAAAAGTCCACACTACCTGCATCAGTTTGTCCTAGTCACTAATAACTGAAGACTATAGTTTTCAATTTGTCCTGTAGTATGGGCATGCAATATGAAACCCATGAATAGATATTCATCTAGCTATGATGAATGAATTCCTAAAAGCAAGAAACAAAATGAAAACATGGGATCTATGTCCAGGCGAAATGTTAGAGTATATTAAGTATAACTTGTTTGGAGAAGCCCAGTCCTTGAACCATTTCCCATTCCAGGAGGCCAGGTGCGTTTTAGGCACACCATGAAAAAACTCCCAGAGTGAATCTGAAGTCTCACACTAGGTCCTGGAACTGACATAAGCCCAAACCACATCATCAGAACCAACTCCACTTTTCAGGGATTTTCAGACATTGTTTTCTCTGTCAAAAACAGTCATGGATCACACTTTTTCCAGATCTAATACAGAACATAAAAGCCTGATACTCTTGAATTCAAGTTCTAAATTTGACTGATTGGAAATAAACACAAGCAGATGTGGAAAATATTACAATTTTGATTACTAATTTGACAAGCTCAAGAGTAATATAATCTCCCATGATATTTAGTGTAATATTGAATGTATATGGTGATTTGCACATAATAGGCCCTCATAAATTATTATTGACTAAAATTTACAGACATTTTTCAAAGTACAGGACAAAACAAAGGCACATTTTCAATGCCTTCAATTTATTTACAGTACAATACAGATGCTAGTGATTTGTTTCTGGTAGTGAGAATGTGATTCATTATTTGTGTTAGCATCTTTGCCCTTCAGATATACTTTCAGTGGTGGACCTACTTGTGATAACTGAATTAGAATGACTAGCAGATGTGAATTCAGTCAGCTGCCAGAAATCTACCTGGTCCTATGGTTAACAAACTGGGAAATAGCAATCTCTGTCAAGGTAATAACCTACAAGATAAAGCTTCTGCTAATCATAGCCATCTGGAATTAACCATATCTTTGGGTCAGGATTTTGGTAGTTCATGTATCTTTGTTGATGGATGGGAAAGATGATGCATGGGAAAGACAGAACTCAATGGGGGGCAGCTAGGTGGAGCAGTGGATAGAGCACCAGCACTGGAGTCAGGAGGACCTGAGTTCAAATCTGGCCTCAGACCAAACACGTGACACTAGCTGTGTGACCTTGGGCAAGTCACTTAAACCCAATTGCCTGAAAAAAAAAAAGCAGAACTCAATAGCATAATGTGAAATGGGAGGTTGTTCGATCTATTAGGAATAGAAGAGAGAGATCCTTTATTTCAGAGTAAGCAGCGCCAAAGGGTGCTGTAAGAGGGTGTCCTATACACACAGGACAAAGAATTAACACTGTGTTTGATGATGCCAACACCCCACCTCCTGCAGAGGAGAGGGCAGCCACAGTACTTTTTTAATACTTAATGAGCACTCATATTTACTCATGTAAATGAGAAAATTGCATGTAGCAGATAGTTAACAAATAATCATTGAATGAATCGTACTAGACTATTTGTAGGATACTAGGAGGAAACAAAGTCTTATATATATATATATATATATATATACATAGTCACTACCATAAATAATTTATTATTGTCCAGTTGCTGAAATTACATGAGTGCTGTGAGCAAAAAGTTGCCAATTTGGAAGATTAATGGAGCCAAAAACTTTAAAAAGTGCAGTCAGGGTTACGAATCTTTCCTAGGTTTCCTACTCTGTTTCTGTCTTCCAAATGAAGTACACTTTAAATCTCATTGATCTTAACAAAAAAAAAAAGCTCCCTGTGACTTTGAGAATGGGAAGAGCACACACATCGAGCTAGAAAGAACATTAGAGATCCTCTATCCAACCTCCTACTTTTGTAGTTAAGCAGACTGAAGCTGAGAGAGGTGAAATAATTTGCTCAGGGTCTTGCAGGTAATAAGGAGCAGAGCCAGGACTGAAACCTGGGCCCTCAGATTCCAGATGCAGTGCTTTTCCCATTACATGATGCTGTGGTCATCTTTTAATGCCAGCACCCTTCCAAGGTTCAGAGGATGTAGATCCTGTTACGTTTAGGCTTTCTGAGAATTCTTATGCTCTTTGTTGGTAGCTAGTCCTACTTTCTCTCTCTCTCTCTGTGGGAGAGGGGTCACGTGCACACCCAATTGTCTTCCTCTTTTTTATACTAAGAAATTTTATATTTAATATGCAATACATTCTATATTTTTATACTGACTTTCCTTATAATAGTCCAATTGTCTATGTCCCTTTCTTCAGAGATAAGAACTGGAAACATCAAAAGTTTCCATTAGAATCCAAAGGGGACAGCCTGTGATCCAACCTACATGCATGAATTAGACTCTGTATTGCCTCAGATAATATGCTTTACAGGTCTGAATCCCCACTTCTGTCCTACCACTTAGGATTAAAAGGTGAATACAAGGAAGTGGTTTCCCGCCAAGACCATAGTAAAAAAAAAAAAGAGAGAGAGAGAGAGAGTGGTGTTTCATGTCTCATTTTCTGTCTCTGTACATGTAAGGGTGGGGTCAAATACTCCTACTCCACTTAGTGCTGATACATTTATCAGGTAAAAACACATTTCAGTTTTGGCTACATGTAAACAAGGCTTGTACACCAACTTGAGCGGGAGAAGTCTTTTAGGATTGGGACTTGTTCATGTCTTCTCAAGCCTATATAAAACCACTGATCTAGTCAGAATTAGGGATTCAAGCCAGGAGAGAGAGTCCCAGCCAAACCCCAAAGGACAAAGGTGGGGCACACCTCAGTCTTGGCCTCAGACTCCTCCCCACACTGGTCAGAGGAGGATGTTGGGAGCTTTGAAGGGTCTGGATGATTTTGGACCTTTTATCTTCTCAACAGCATCTTGGTCACATTCCCAGACAACTAAAGGCAATGTCTTATCAGGGGTCAAGGCCAGACTGGACAAGAGGAGGAACAAAGATTCAAAACTCTAGGAAGAGGCTAGCATAAAAGCTACTCCATACCTAAGGGGAACATACTGAGAACTCCAGTAAGGTTATTACAGTTTCTATGAGTTCCCCCGTTGTTACACCCCATTCTCTAGCATGAGGCCACTTCCCCCTGGATTTAGTATGGACTTATTTTGGAGAGAGAGGTAGAAAAAAGGGAATGTTCTGTACCAGTTGTTCTTACTTTACCATTTTAGTAAAGACCTTTCTAAAAATGAATTTATTCAGGCTGAGTGATATCTATAAATAATCATGGGGAGTATACTAATGGGGGCTCATGAGCTATCATACTAAAGAAGATGACCTTAAGGATACCCTCTAGAGCTTTGAGGGAAAATGTAAGCAGCTGAGCCTCAAGAACTTGACTCATAAGTATGAGTGGGAGGTGGGGAGTAAGCCCACAAAAGCCTGAAAAGTTTCTTATACCATTAAGCTGGAAAGGGGATAAATACGGACTTTTTCTACAAACTACTTGAGAGGGACACCTTCTGAAAAATTCCTTAAGATCCCACATTGTATTTTGCAGAATCTTGCTGATCTGTACAATGTGAGTAGAGGTGCTATTAGAAAAATTTGAAGAAAGCAATATTTTTCCTTTAAAACATAAAACTGTGTGTGCTTGTGACATGTATTAATCTTTTCTTACCTTATTTTTTTAAAAATATCCTTAATCTCCCCTTTATCCTGGAAATATTATATATTCTCAGACCCTCCTGGACCTGAATTAATGGGTTCTATCAATATATTTCAAGCCCCCAAATATTCTATAATTTCAGAAGTGTCTCTTTAAGTAAAGTAGTTGCTGTCAGGTCTCTCGACTTTAGAATGTCTCTGCAGGAAAAAAAAATCTTGAAACTACATAAACCTGGAAAGAATGTCAGGATCACCTAGTTAATATATCTTGCTTAAGTTCTTTGGCTAATGGACTACAGGAAGAAACAGGGTGACTGGTAATAATCCTGCTTTAGGACTTTTCTCATCTGATTGTTATTCATTTTCTCCACTGCTCAGATTTAAGAAATATCTTCAAAATCATCTAACACATACCAAGGCTGATATTTTTAGGATGCTAATTATTCCTCATAAAAATAATAAATATTTTCCATCTTCCTTTAGTTTATTCTAATATTGTACAAATATCTTGGGACAACTGGGAGGAAATAAGATATAGTGGTAGAGAGCCCACCTTGGAGTCAATAAATCCCACCTTTGACACCATTGGGCTATGTGACC
The DNA here is from genome assembly GCF_900497805.2 of Vombatus ursinus. Lineage (NCBI taxonomy): Eukaryota > Metazoa > Chordata > Mammalia > Diprotodontia > Vombatidae > Vombatus > Vombatus ursinus. The sequence continues at coordinate 13,247,674 of NW_020954630.1, read as the reverse complement.
TTAGGTAAGTTGGTTATCTTCTCAGTAGCTGTGGCAAATCTCTAAGACCAGAAATTTCTTTCTTTCTTTCTTTTCCTTTTCTTTTCTTCCTCTTTTTTTTTTGAGGCAATTGGGGTTAAGTGACTTGCCAACAGTCACACAGCCACTAAGTGTAAGACCATTAGTTTCAGAGCATGGACAGATCTGCTTTGAGAGAATGTGTTTCCTCATTAGGAATTCCTTCTAGCAATGAAAATACAGGTCTGGTCTACAAAAAAATTAAGCTGTTACAATTTTCTTTTTTTTTTTTAATAGTTCCATTTCACCAAAGAGCTCAAGCCACTCTAAAAAAAATTAAATAGCAGTTCCATAGAATTATAGAATACAAGTTCTGAAAGAGAGCTTAGAAACTGTCTAGCCTAACGCCTACATTTTTTAGATAAGGAAACCAAAAAACATTAAAGTGAAATGATTTGCCAAAAATCCCATGGATTGTTAGTTGCATCCAGAATCAGAACCCAGGTCTCCTCACTCCTGGTCCAGTGTCTTTTCCACTACTTTACAACTGCTTCTGAGAAGAAACAAAATAAAAGAAAATGAGGAAAAGGGTGAATTAAATGAAAAGATAAATGTGGAGAAAGATTAATTTCAGATAACGATAGACAAATTCAAATGGATATATGATCTCACTGATGTGGGCAGTTTTTCCCAAAATGAAGATCATAACCCATCCATACCTAACTCCATCCAGTGCAACTATTTTCCATTTCCTTTCTGGGAGTTCACTCAACACATTGGGATCCATCCTTGCTTTCTCTTAAAATCAAGAGAATACCCATGGGAATGCATTGGTTATCCAGTATCCATTCACTCTCACCATATAATGAACCCATTTTCTTTTTTGCCCACACATATCTTGAATGACACCCTTTCCTTTGTTTCTTCTACATACTACCTTGTTTGCAATGTGTTTGTAGCCTGCTCACAACCACCATGTTCCTCTCCATTGTTCTTCGGGTTATTTTTTATTTCAGCTCTTTAGAAGATGTATTGTTTCATGACTAATAGACGTAAAATATCACTAAAAAACTTGGTATTAAAAATGTGTGCCTTTGTTTCGAAGAGATGCTTTTGGTCATTCAAATAATTTTGCCATTTCCAAAAGTCAATCCAATACACCCCCCTCTTCCTCTTCAATTCTGGGTCCAATTCATCATTTGTTTGCAATGTTTGTCCAAAATCTATATCTATATCTGTACTAATAGATGAAGGGGAAGGGAGAAAAGGAAGGAAAGAGAATAAGCATTTTTGTATAGTGCCTACTACGTTTCAGGCACTGTGCTAAGCACTTTACCAATATTATCTCATTTGATCCTTACAATAACCCTGCAAGGCAGGTGCTGTTATCACTCCTATTTTGCAGTTGAGGAAACAGAGGCAAACTGAGGTTAAGTGACCTGCCTAGGGTCATACAACTAGTAAGTAAGTGTCTGAAGACAGATTTGAACTCAGGTTTTCCTGACTCCAGGACCAGAATTCGATCCATAGGTATATGTAGTCAACCTAACTGAATTCAGAACCTGAATAATAAGCACTCTTTATCCCCTTGGTTTTACCTGTGTGGATAGTTACACAAAATTCTTTTATGTGATTAAGTATTTCATCCAGGAGGTAATGTTCCAGAGCTTGGTTCAACCACCACAACGTCATCTGCTTACACGAGCATATGGCAGAACTCACTTACCTCTTGGAATAAGGTTTTAAATGATGTCTCTTAAGAAATCTTATACATGTGTGTGAGACACTTGGTTAGATGGGAATATTTATAGTAGCATTTTGTTCTACTGAATCAAATACTTTTTTTGGGTCAACACGTAATAATAATATATTGTATATTCTCTATAACTTTTAGTCATTTGTGATCTCCTGTGGAATCACTTGTGAAAATCTGCCTGTCATATACTCATCCAGGATGCCCTTGAAGTATGTGGGGAATTAAGTTCATAAAATTCTTTCTAGATAGGAAAATAGGGATTTGGATTGGCACAACAAATTCACATAATCATGATAGCTGATATACATAGAATGCTTTAAAACTTAGAAAGTATACATCTCATTTGATTTCCACAACTATCCTGTGAGGCAGATATCACAAATACTATTATCCCCACTTTACAGATAATGAAAATCAGGTTCAGAGTGACTTACCCAGAGTCTAACTAATAAGTACCAGATATAGGATTCAAGCCTAGCTCTCTGCTTACTCCCAGGACTTGAAGTCCAGCATGCTTCTCACTATACCATAATGCCTTTCCAGAAAAGTCAGGCTCACTTCTGAATAAAGTCACAGGCCAACTTGCTTCCATTCAACGCAACGAGAATTTGTTATTAGGTTACTGATAATACGTCAAGAAGTGGCAGAAAGGTCAAATGCAGATGGTGGAAGCTTATCTCAAGTAGGTTGATTCATTTTGTTTTGTCTTTGTGCAGGTGGTAGATACTCTGGTGCTACTTGTGTAATAAATAATATAGTACATTAACCAAATTGTGAGAACTTTGGGTGTAGGCTGCTGTCTGGACCTGCATTCCATTCACTTGGACCTTTTAGCTGTGGCTTGGGGGTGGTGGTGGTGGTGGAGGATGGGATAAAAATGTGTCTAGCCCTTTTCTACAGTATGTATCTCTTCCTCACAAAGAAAAGCAATTAAGCAAAACCAATTGATGCAGTGATTGCATCTCTCAAAATATGTTAATGTTAGGCACCTAACAGTAGTCCTCCATCTCTCTCTATGGGAGGGAGATCTATTTCATTATCTGTCTTCTTGTCATTGCCTTTAACCTCAGTTCAGCTACACTCTTTAACAGTATAATATAGTACTATAAATAATAATCTCTGTATGTAGAAATATATCCCTAAAAGGCCCATATGCCTTTCTTTTTTGGTCCTTTAGCAGATGTATTGTTTCATAACAAACATAAAATATCACTAGGAAACTTGGTATTAAAAATGTGTGCCTTTGTTTCAAAGATATGTTTGGGTCATTCAAATAATTTTGCAGTTTCTGAAAGTCAATCCAATACATTCCCCTCCTCCTCTTCAATTCTAGCCCCTATCCATCATCTGCAAACAGATAGGCCCTGTCAAAGGGCACAGAAACAAAATTTTTTGTGAACTTGGACACCTGTTTGTGAAAAATCAGGTTTCCCTTATCCAGGGACAAATTTTTTGCAATGTCCAATAATACAATACAAATTTAAATGCAGACAGAGAGGTATATTAGAAACAGCACTGGATCTGGGGTCAGAGATCCCGGATTCATATCTGCCATTTTCTACTTTTGTGACCTTGAACATGTTACATAATCTCTCTGTGGCCTGTTTCCTCATCTAAGAAATGTGGGAGTTGTACTAGAGACCCCTAGATTCTGTTAGAGGAGAAATATCTCCTAAGTTCATGTGGTGAGTGACTGCTGCTAAATATATACGTACCACAGCACAGAAATTGTGGAGGTAAAAACCTAGGTTTTATTAGTATGTACAAGTACAGGTCAGGCCTCAGAGAAAACCTAAATGAACAATCATCAGGAATCTAAGCAGGTTTGTAATAGGCAAAATTATAGCAGAGCAATAGAAAAAATTAATTTACATATTACAATCTTGTACATTTCCTCTTAAGCCATAAAAGTTAGAGATGATAGATCCACCATCCCATATTTCCTGCAATGTCATAAAAGTTGAACAAATTCACTTAAACAGAGTCAAAATCTCATACATCTCCTAGGGAAACAAACTTCATCAAACTCCATAGGTAAACTAAGTCAGGTTACAGATCAAACTCTATTTAGAAGGTTCACAAATAGGCTGATTGAGGAGAAGGATTTACATGTAGCTAAGGAGTCAGGGACAGTTGAGATTCTTCCTCTGGCTTCTTATCTATAGAATGCTTAAGGCTCTTAAGTAAATTTTTATGTTCCATGGGACAGGTGTTTGGTCAGATAATGCTAATATTAACTGAAAGTTGCAGAAGAAATAAAAGAAAATCAAAAATTCCCGTAACAATTATCTTCTAGCTGTTAATCCATGATCCTAACCTCTTGTCTCACTACCAGTGACTTAAGTTTCTTTTTGTTTCTGCTTGCAATTTTAAAGACGAAATATGTAACTGTAGTGTACTGCTTCTATTGTTTGGAGGAGATTTTTATACAAAGGAAAACAAGCTAACCAACTGTCTAAATCCAATAAGCACCTACTGTTTGCCAGGCTAAACCCAGGGGATACAAGTAATAAAAAAGACAGTCCCTGCCCTCAAGGAGCTTACAATCTAAAGGAGAAGATAACACACAGAAGGGGATAAGAAAGGAGAGGAGAAGGGTGGGAGGTGGGAGGGCATGGACACCAGCAGGTGCTCACACAGGGCATCTTCTTCTGCGGAGTTGAGAGCATTGTTGAATGAGCTAAGTGTCCAGTGTTGGCCCTCTAAAAAGAGAGGCATTGGGGTGGGGTTTGGTACTTTACCCTCTAGTCCTCCAATCAGAGGGGAGAAGAGGCTGAGGGAGATGGAGTCAATCAAAGCTTGAGTTAGCAGCTTGGTGATGAGTTTAAAAGCGATGAGCTTATCCTGGAAGGGGCATCTTTATGAAAGTGAAACCAGGCAACTTCATGATATAACTCATTCAGGGCTCACTAAAACACAAATCCAAACTTAGCCTCTGATATTTAAACTTTCCAGGGCAACAAAACTTAAAGGCATCATCTCAAAAAGATTAAAAGTGATTCTTTCCTTTACTCCCAATACATGACATTATCTAAGCAATTATGATATAATTCTGAGATGCTGAGACAGGGTATGGGTTGATCATGGACTACTCTCTTAAACAGAGCAGTCAGAGGACCCCAGCTATTTGTGCCGTTGAATGGAGTAGTACTATGGTTTGCCATGTTTGAATGAAACCTTTTTTCCCCCATGCTTCCAGGAAATGGAAAGGCAAGTGGGGATACTTATGATAGTGCTTTATGTATTCACCCCAAAATCAGTTTACTTCTGGAGTTGAACACATCAAAGGATTTCAGAGCCCAAAGCTGTGCCATCCCATTTTTAGTTTTTATCTAAGTCTGAACAAGTTTTGAGAGTTCTTATCCAATGTATCTACCCTGTTTGTCTATAATTTCTCAAAATAGGTGGAATAAAATGTAATAAATAGTTGGTTCATATCAGGCAATAAATATTATGTAACAAAACAAGAACTCGCCTTAAACTAATACTTTCATTCAGACAAAATATGATAGGAGTTCAATGTAGCTTTTTTTGTGCTTTCTAGAGTAGATTACAAATGAACTGTTTGAAGATTGTAGTATAGTGGACTTGGAATTAGAAGCCCTGGGTTGGAATCCCATGCCTGACATTCTTTGACCTTAGACAAGCTACTCAGTGTCCTTATCTATAAAGTGGGAATAATAATAATAGCATTTTTATAGTCCTCAGTGGTAGAAAAGTTTCACAAAACACTTGACATGTTATCTCTTTTGATCCTCACAACGACCCTGTGAGGTAGATGCTCTTATTATCTCTGGTTTACAGATAAGGAAACTGAGGCAGACCGAGGTTAACTGACCTTGCCCACAGATAGCTAGGAAGTGTCTGAGCCAGGGTTTCAACTCAGGTCTTCCTGAAACCAAGTTCAGCACTCTATTCCTGATGCAAACTTAGCTTCCTGAATGAGAATTTTTCTACTACCCACTTCACAGGATTGTTGGAAGGAAAGCATTTGTATGTCATGAAGTGCTATAAGTTCATGAAGTTCTCACTCCATTCCTTTTTGAGCTCTGCTCCTGCCTCTCCCAGCTTCTTTTTCCACAGTACCTGTACAGGGTACCTTCCCTCCACCACTGCCACTTTTCAATTTCTTTTTTGTATCATCTTCCCTCATTAGAATGTAAGTTCCCTGAGGGCAAGGACTTTCTTTTTGCTTCCCTTTATCTTCCCAGTGCTTAGCACAGTGTCTGGCACATAATAAGCACTTAATAAATGCTTATTGACTTGAGTTGTTGGCTTGCTTTAAAACTGTCTTTACTCAGCACTTATGAAGACAGCCGTTGTTATTGGAGAAGTTGATAGTGCTGTAGGAAAAGGGAAAAGTAGATTGGGCCACCCTTAGCTTCTAAGCCCTTTGGCTGGGGAGAGAGGAGGAGTTGGCTGCTAGTGGGTTGTATTACTCTGTTGCCAAGGCAGCATGTAGATGGAGGGGGCAGGAGATGGCATTTCCTGGAATATTAAAGAAGAGAAGGTTTTCCTATTCTTTGCCAAGAGATATCACACTTAGTTTGGAAGCCTTTATGTGAGCCTTCAATGTGTTTTGGATTATTGTCAGAACCAGAATTTATAAAGGTTGCTGTTACATTGTCTGGGTTTCCTAAGGAGAAATGTTCCTGATGTACACCCCCCCCCTTTGTTTCCTAGAGCACTGACCAACAGGGAGTCAGTCAGGGCAATGTGTGTTCCACACGTGTCATCTCTGCCTCAGGCGTCCGACGGCCTGTGCCAGCATTTGGTATCACAGGGCAGAGTTTCAATTTTCTGGTAGATCCCAACTTGCCTTGGGACCTACGCAGTCCACATGACTCACTGCACCAGAAAAGGGACTGATCCTCCCATTGTGATGGCTTCTCCAAAGCATGACTGGATATTGGATAGATCTTCCACTTGGGGGGAGTCTCCTCTTCGTTTCCAACAAAGTACGGGTCTTTCTTGGTGCTTCAGTAACTTCTGAGGAGAGAGGAGAACCTCCCTTCTGTCTGCTTCCTCTGTGTTTTCAATCAGCACAAGTTTTTCCATGCATATGGTCCCCAAAGAGGCCACATGCTTCTCTGGAGGGGCCTCATCGATGTGCAGTTCTCTCTCCAGATCAGTCAGTGTCTGACTATCTCCCCTTTCCCTAGATTTCTCTGCCTCACTAAGGACGTCCATTCAGGTATGTGAACTAGCAATGTCCCTGAGTTAGTGCCAGTATTTCTCTCTTTTTTATGCTCTTCTGTTCATTCACATGACCTAGCATTGGACCCTCATCACCACTCCCCTATTAAATTTGATTTGATTACTCAAAATTTATTGTTTATTGTGTGCAAGGCACTTTTTTGGGTGCTAGGGGAACAAAGACAACAAACAAAATAGTCACGGTTCTTGAGATTATATTGTACTAGGAAGATATGACACATATGCACACACATATAAATATAGAGTAGATACCACACGTTAAAAAGAGAGCAAGAGAGAGGAGAAGGAGGAGAAGGAGAAGAGGAAGAAGGGACAGGGGGAGAGAAAGAAACAGAGAACTAACAGCTGGGGGAAATTAGGGAAAGGCTTAATGGAGAAGGTTGTACCTCAACTTTGAAAGAAACTGGGAATTCTAAGAGGTAGAGGTGAAGGGGCAGTGCATTTCCAATTTGGAAAGATATAGGAGATGGAATGCCACAGTCATCGGAATAGTTAGTTTATTTGACCAGGAATGGAGACCCTATGAAAAAGAGCAATAGGAAATACGAATGGAAAGCTAGATGGAAGCCAGATTGTGGAGGGGTTTGAATTTCACCCTAGAGGCAATAGTGAACTGTCAAAGTTTTTTTTTTAGAAATAATAGTAATAGCACTTATAACAGTACTTTATGCATGTAAATGCGCTTGATTGTCACAACAGTTCTATGAGGGTAGATGCTATTATTATCCCCATTCTACAGATGATGAATTGAAGCACTGAGAAGTTAAGTGATTTGCCCAGGATCATATACCTAGTTGTATCTGAGAGTTTGAATTCAGGTCCTCTTGATTCTAAAGCCTGTACTCTATCTCATTTTGGTCAGAACTTTGTTTTAGGAACATCAATTTTGCTGAGATGTGGAGTACTGACTGAAAAGGGAAGTTGCTAAAGGCAAGAAGGCCAGTTAGTGCCTAAAGCAAGAGACAGGAGCTCAGAATGGTTAAATGACTTAGCAACAGTGATGCAGTTGTTAGCAGTCAGGACTTAGAATACCAGTCTTCTGACTCCTAAGTAGACTAGTCCTTTCCCGGTACTATATCTCTCTTGTAAAGATGATTTTGAACCAATAAAATCTTCACACTTTTGTTTACTGTCATAGTGAGAGCTAACTAACTTCCTGAGCATATAGAAGAAGCTAGCCTGATATGTAGGTCATCGGGGTTCAGGCTTCCTTCAAGCCCTATCAATATTCTCAAAGATCAACACTTACGTCATTCTTTTTTTGTTTTGTTTTGTTTTTAGTGAGGTGATCAGGGTTAAGTGACTTGCCTAGGGTCACACAGCTAGCAAGTGTTAAATGTCTGAGGCTGGATTTGAACTCAGGTCCTCCTAACTCCAAGGCCAGAGCTCTATTCACTGTGCCACCTAGCTTCCCCCACTTATGTCATTCTTGAAAAATGCAATGACTGTTTCTTTGTCTTCACTTTCCTACACCTCTCCAAAGCAAAAGACACTGCTGAACACATCTTCTTTCTTGACATTCTCTCTTCTTGGCTTCTCTGATTCTTCAATATCCTGGTGATCTTCCTAGTTTTTTTTTTTTTTTTAATCAGGTTTCTCTTTTTCTTTCTCCTACAGATAACTGAATGTTCCCTAAGAATCAGTTCTTTTCTTGAGGCCTTCCACTCTGATCCCTCTCCTTTGGTGAACCTTTCCACACTTCAGCAACTCTGCCAATTACTATCCCAAACACATATATCTAGCTTTGACCTTTCACCCATCCACCTGTTCTTTCTCTCCAAGTTCAGCTACTTAACAGATCTTAAAAAGGAATATAATCTTCTCTCCTAAACTAATCTCCCTATTAATTTCCCCTCATTCTGCTTTACTTAATCTGTTCTTGAGTCCTGTTGATTCTTCCTTTGAAATGTTTCTAATTTCTTACATCTTCTGCATTCTTCTTGCTGTTCTCCTAATCTAGCCTTTCTCTTCCTGAGGTCTGGATGCTCTAATGGCCTGCTAAAGGGTCCTTCTGCTTTGAGTCTCTCTGCTTCTCCCATCCATACTCCCATCCATATAGAACATACAAGATGTAGAGTCCTGTACATTCAACCCAAAGAACATTTTGATACCTTAGAGTTTTAAGGAATCTCAAGACATAGATTATGTCATGGTATCACTATGTTTAAAAACTACGGTGGGTGCATAAAGGATAAAATCTAAATTCTTCAGCTTCTCCTTCAAGGCCCTCTGCAATCTGATTGCAAGCTATATTACTGATATTGTCTCCAATTATTTAGAGATAATAGCAGCCAATATTTATGTTATCTCATTTGATCCTCACAACAACCCTGTGATGTAGATGCTATTATTATCATCCCCATTTTACAGATGAGTAAACTGAGGTAGACAGAGGTCAAGTGGCTTGCCTAGGACCACTTAGCTAGTAGTGTCTAAGACAGGGTTAAACTCAGTTCTCCCAATCTAATTCTCTACCCACTGCCATACCTACCTGCTTTGATATGCTCTCTATTCCAGCCTAGCTGGTAACCTCCTTCTCTTCAACACATACCATGCTCGTTCCATCTTTCTTCAACATTATCAAAACAGTTGTTAACCATTTACTGCTTAAAGAACATTATTCTGGGGCTAGGTATGATACAAACTTCAGATACTTGCCATCAGGGAACTTATGATAAGGCACCAAAACCAGATAGCTTTCATGCCTAGCAATTAATGATAGCAATCAGTCAATATACATTTATTTATTGCACAGGAAGTACAATAGAGAGTTATAAAACAAACTAGTACGTGAGATCTGAGGATAAAGGTCATTGCTGTCAGGGAGAATCATAAAAACTTCATTTGAGTTATGCTTTAAAGGGTGGACAGGAATTCCAATATGAAACAAGAGGCAGGCAGGACATTTCAGGCACAGGGAACTATGTAAATGAGGGCTTAAAGAAAGGGAAACAGGCTGTGTTTGGCAGGCAGCAAGTAGACCAGTTTTGTTGGAGCATAAAATGAGTAAAGGAATAATACAAGGTAAGGTTCAAAAATGAATGTTTCTCTCTTATATTTTATAACGAATTATTGTATTGGGACCAAGGTTTTTTCACTTCTCTACTTCTTCATCCAGAAACCAACCAGTGTGGAAAATCTCTCTTAAAGATGTACCCAGGCCAATATCTAAAAAGACAGTAAAATAAATTCTAAGTTTGGGCTAATAGGTATATTCCTGATCATTGTGTTTGCTCTGACAGGTCTAGGTAATGTAGTGGCTAGAATGCCAGGCCTGAAGTTAGGAAAACTCATCTTTACAAGTTTAATATAGCCTCATAAATTTACCAGCTGTGTGACCCTGGTCAAGCCACTTAACCTTGTTTGCCTCAGTTTCTTCATCTGTAAAATGAGCTGGAGAAGGAAATTACAAACCACTCCAGTATCTTTGCCAAGAAAACCCCAAATGGGACTGTGACGAGTCAGACACGACTGAACAACGACAGGTCTGGGAAAATATAGATCCTCTATTTTGTCTTAAGAAGCGACATGGAAATTAATGTCTTTTTGACCAACATTTGGGTGACACAGATCTCATACCCTAAGACCCTCATTTTAATATAGCTGCCTCCTATTGGGTTATCCAATCAGAATTGATTGCCACCCCTCAGAAACGCCTACTCTTTGAAGGATGATTAAATTAAATTAAAATGATTAAATTACCCAGAAACATGTCCTTCAGAATTTTTTTAATCACCACAGCATAGTTTCATATTGTGGAGAGCCTTGAATATCAGGCAAAGGAATGCATATTTTACTCAGTAGGGGATAGGGAGATACCTCTAAAACTACATTGTTCTGAACACATAAAGCCCCAGTGGACTATAGGTGCTCCTCAATGAGATTTATATTATCTTCTCTCTCAAACTCAACAATTTTCAATGGCTTCCCTACTGAATAAAGCCTACCAGCCTCTTCATCCTGACATTCAAGCTCCTCCATAAACTCTAGCCTGCCTTTGCACCCTAATCACCTACTTTACAATCCTCTACAATCCAGGGAAATTGGAACCTTTTTCTCTATATTCTTACTTTGTTGGATCTGTGATCTCATTAATATGGATGCTCCCTTCCAATAGGGCAATTCATGAATTCTGATACTATGTGATTCTTGTCCTTGACCTCCCACAATCTGACTTTTTAGATCTTTTGACAGTGGGTAGGTACAACAGAGCATTCAGTTTTTCCATTACCTTTTGGATGACTCCTAACTTTAACTCTTTAGATAATTGAGGTACCTTGATTTGCAGTTATACAGCATCATCAGAAGGAGTCTCCAGGTTCTATCAATTCTATGGTTCAAGAGGGAGTAGAAAGAACTTGGGCACAGGTCTTCTGTTAGAATCCCAGCTCTGCTGCTTATACTTACATGAGGGGAGAAAACTTGTTTCCCTTCTTGGGGCTTCAATTTCTGATTCTGTAGCATGATAGACATGGTCTCAGCATGGCACTGTGGAAAGAATGCCAGATTTAGAGTCAGAGAACCTGAGTTCCAATTCTGGTTCTGGTACTTAGCATGTGTCACTATGGTCAAGTTATTAACCTGTTTGGTTGGGCCTTGGTTCCTTCATCTGTAAAATTAAAGAGTTGGACCAGTTAACCTCTAAGGTGCCTTTCATAATTCTATGAAATACATTTCCTACAAATATAGCCATGCATAAAAATGTGACTGAACATATGGTAAGGTTTGTGGCAAATTAGATGTAGGATCATCAATATAGAGCTACAATAGACCTTATAGGTCTAACTCTACATTTTACGGGTGAGAAACTGATTCCTGTAGAAATTAAATGTTACTGCCTAAGTAACAAAATTGAGACTTAAGCCTGGGTAAAGGGCCCTTCCATCTTTAATGTTCTGGTATTCTTAATGATTTCTACGGGCACATGTACACTGGGAAGCAGTTTGGTGAAGGACACAGAGAGCTACAGAGTGTGAAGGAAATGGCTATCCTACCCAAGTGGAAGGAAGTCAGCAACAGAAATGCCCCCTAACTATCCCTGTGGCCTTGGCTCACCATTTCCCTTCCTTTTCTCTTTAGCCCACTGCTGCCTAAGCCTGCTCTCCTCTTTCCCCACCCTATTCCAGATTCTCACCCTCTCAATGGCAGAAATCTCATGAGATGAATTCCTCTAAAGGAGAAGGGGCAGCAAAGGAAAAACAAGCTCCAAGCTGCCATTCCATGAGCTCAGGCCCCCTCTCTTGTGCCCCCAAGTGTTCTCATCTGGACTGGGTTACTCCACCTGAGCACTAAGCATCTTATGTTCGCCTCACTATTTCCACTGATAGTAGGTGCCATTCATCCAGTTATTCATGTTTGAAATTTTTGGGTTGTCATTCCCTTTTCCTTCTCCCTCTATCTCCCCTCCCACATCTAATCAGTTGCCAAGTCAATTCACACGTCAGCTCTCACATCACTCTCTATTCACACTCTGAACAGATCTTTTATGAGCATACACTAAGACTGGATTCAATTGAATAAGCATTTATTGACTACCAAAAGTCCTTCGTTGTGTTAGCTCCTGGGGATAAAAAGACAAATCGTCCCTGCCCTCAAAGAGCTTAACATCTACAGGGGGGAAAGGAAGGTCAGGGGATAACAGGTACATAGACAAGTAAATGCAAAAGTAAGCCCAAAGTAATAATACAAAAGTAATGGGGGGGGTATGTTATAACGTGGATGGACTAGGAAAATCTACAGATAAGAGGTCTTACTTGAGCTGATTCCTGAATGAACCTAGGGGTTCAAGAAGGAAGAGGTGAGGAAGCACAACATTACAGGCAGGGAAAGACATGGTAGTGGGAGATGGAATGTAGGCCAACAAGTAGGCTGGTTTGATGAGAATGTAGATTGTGTGGGAGATTAATGTGAAATAAGTCTGGAAAGAATAGGAAGAGCTTTAAATGCCATGTAGAGGAGTGTATTTTATCCTAGACTCGAGGCAGTAAGGAGCCACAGAAGTGTTTGAACAGGGGAATTATTATGGGGGTTAATTACTTACTTACCTTCTCCAAGTCTATTTACTCATATGCAAAATAAAAATATTTGTACTACCTACTTCACAGAGTGATTTTAAAGAAAGTACATTGTAAGCTTTAAAGCTCTTTTATTTGTTGTCATTTCAGTCATGTCCAATTCTTTGTGACCCCATCTGAGGTTTTCTTGGCAAAGACACTGGAATGGTTTGCCATTTCCTTCTCCAGCTCATTTTACGTATGAGGAACTGAGGCAAACAGGGTTGAGTGACTGTTGAACTCACAAAGATGTCTTTCTGACTCCAGGCCCAGCACTCTATCCCCTGTGCTACCTGGCTGCCCAAAGCTCTATATAAATGTGAACTATTATTATCTTGGAAGGAGAGGTTGAAAATGTTCCTTATACACAGGTATGATCATGGTACTCCTTTGTTCAAGAACTTTAGTAGCTTCCCTATTGCCTACTAAATAAAATCTAAACTCCTTAACCTGGCATTTAAGGCTCTCCATAGTTTGTCACCCTTTTTCTAGTTTTCTCTTCTTCTTTTATGCTTTAAGTACTCTATATTCCAGTCAAACTAGACTACTTAACATTTCCCATATATAGTTCTTCCACCTCCATACCTTTACTCATGACTTCCTCTCCATCTCTATTTATGGAAATGCCACTCATCCTGTAGAACAGCAAGATTGGTTCAGGTCAGCTCAGAAGATACTGACAGTTCCATTGTGGGGAGGTGTTATGCTTGAGTCATACAAAGGAGATCAGTCTAGAAGGAAAACGATGTTCACAGGAGTTTCCATGAATCAGGGAGGTAAACTAGGGCCAAGGAGTCAGAACACATAGGGGTCTGTGTTTCCCATGGTAGTTAGTAGCAGAAATTAAAATGATCCGAGGCTCTCACTTCCAGCAAACATGGAGAAAAAGAATATCTAGCAGTGACCTGCATACCATGTGTAACACTTGCATTTCTGCCATGATACTTATCTATGCTCAAAGTACAGGCTGATTTTCCTGAACAGAAGATAAAGGAGCACAAAGAACACCTCTCTCCCCTCTCTAAGTTTGGGGGGCTGGGTGAAGAAGGACAGGAAATTTCTCTTAATAGGCTTTTCCTGATGGAGTCTATTCCTGGATTCTCTGATGATGAAACAGCTTCATTTTCTCCAAAGATTTATGACCTATAAGCATAGGTGTTGTCAAGTTAGAGATCATCAAAAAAGAGGAAGAAAAAATGAGCAATGATACTTAGGGATTCCTGAGGGGTAGGGACACAGCTATTTGTTGATCTAATAACAAAAATAGAAAGGTCTGCTATCTTCCCAGAGCACATATCCAAAACATAACAGAAAATTTCCCCAGACTTGCCAAGTAGGATAATTACTGACCATTTCTAGTGATCCTCATTGGCACAAATGATATTGCAAGAAGGAATCTAGAAAGCATTTCTAAAGACTATGTGGTCCGGGGAAAGAAGTTGAAGACCTTAGAGGCACAGGTAGTATTTCCATTATTGTTGCTGAAAAAAAAAGGCAAGGACTGAACAAAGAAAGACAGATTGGGGAAATAAAAACCTGATTAAGATGGTATCTGAGGATAGGATTTGGATTTCTTTCTTTTTTCTTCACATTAGTCATGTTGTAAAGAAGAATTAGAACCAATGGGAGGAACCACGAGGAAGAAGAAAGAAAAACAACAATAACAAAAGAAGAGAGCAAATAGTATACTTTGATCTGCATTCAGACTTCTCTGGATGTGGATAGCATTTTCCATCATGAGTCTTTTGGTGTTGTCTTAGATCCTTGCACTGCTGAAAAGAGACAAATCTATGAAAGTCAGTCATCACACAATGTGGCTGTTACAGTGTACAATGTTCTCCTGGTTCTGCTCACTTCACTCAGCATCAGTTCATGTAAGTATTTCCAGATTTTTCTGAAGTCTGCCTGCTCATCATTTCTTATAGCACAATAGTATTCCGTTACATTCATAAATCACAACTGATGGGCATCCCTTCAATTTCCAATTCTTGGCCACCACAAAAAGAGCTGCTGTAAATATTTTTGTACATGTGAGTACTTTTCCCATTTTTTATGATCTCTTTGGGATATAGACCTAGGAGTGATATTGCTGGGTCAAAGGGTATGCACAGTTTTATAGCTCTTTGGGCATAGTTTCAAATTGCTCACCAGAATAGTTAGATCAGTTCACAACTCCACCAACCATGCATTAGTGTTCCAATTTTCCCACATCTTCTCCAACATTTGTCATTTTCCTATTTTGTCACATTAGCCAATCTGATAGGTGTGATGTGGTACCTCAGAGTTGTTTTGATTTGCATTTTTCTAATCAATAGTGACTTAGAGCATTTTCTCATATGAGTATAGATAGCTTTAATTTCTTCATCTGAAAACTGCCTGTTCATATCCCCTGACCATTTATCAATTGGGGAATGACCTGCATTCTTATAAATTTGACTCAGTTCTCTATATATTTTAGAAATGAGGCCTTTATCAGAGACACTGGCTATAAAAAGTGTTTCCCAGCTTTCTGCTTCCCTTCCAATCCTGGCCATATTGGCTTTGTTTGTGCAAAAACTTTTCAATTTAATGTAATCAAAATCATCCATTTTGCATCTCACAATGTTCTCCATCTCCTGTTTGGTCATAAATTCCTCCCTTCTCTATAGATCTGACAGGTAAACTATTCCTTGCTCTCCTAGTTTGCTTACAGTATCAGCCTTTATATCTAAATCTTGTATTCATTTTGACCCCATCTTGGTATAGGGTGTAAGATATTGGTCTATACCCAGTTTCTGCCACACTATTCTCCAGCTTTCCCAGGAGTTTTTGTTAAATAGTGAGTTCTTATCCCAGAAGCTGGAGTCTTTGGATTTATCAAACAGTATATTACTATAGTCATTGACTTGTGTCTTGTGTACTTAACCTATTCCACTGATCCATCACTCTGTTTCTTAGCCAATACCAAGTAGTTTTGATGATTGCTGCTTTATAATACAATTTAAGATCTGGCACAACCAGGTCACCTTCCCTTGCATTTCTTTTCATTAATTCCCTTGCTATTCGGGACCTTTTGTTCTTCCAGATAAATTCTGTTATTATTTTTTTCTAGCTCTATAAAATAATTTCTGGTAGTTTGATTGGTATGGCACTAAATAATCAATTTAGGTAGAATTGTCATTTTTATTATATTAGCTCAACTTACCCATAAGCAACTGATATTTTTCCAATTATTTAAATCTGACTTTATTTGTGTGAAAAGTGTTTTATAATCGTGTTCAGATAATTGCTGGGTTTGTTTTGGCAGGTAGACTCCTAAATATTTTATAATATCTACAGTAACTTTAAATGGAATTTCTCTTTCTCTCGCTTGATGTTGGGCTTTGTTAGTAATACATAGAAATGCCAATGATTTATGTGGGTTTATTTTATATCCTGCAACTTTGCTAAATTTGTTTATTATTTCAAGTAACTTTTTACTTGATTCTCTAGGATTCTCTAAGTATACCATCATATCATCTGCAAAGAATGATAGCTTTGTTTCTTCTTTGCCTATTCTAATTCCTTCAATTTCTTTTTCTTCTCTTATTGCTAAAGCTAACATTTCTAGTACAACATCGAATAACATTGGTGATAACGGATATTCTTGTTTCACCCACAATCTTACTGGAAATGTTTCTCTCTTATCCCCATTATGTATAATGCTTTCTGATGGCTTTAGATGGATGCTACCTATCATTTTAAGGAAGATTCCATTTATTCTATGCTCTCTAGTGTTTATAATAGGAATGGGTGTTGTATTTTGTCAAAAGCTTTTACTGCATGTATTGAGATAATTATATGATTTCTGTTAGTTTTGTTGTTGGTATGGTAATTATGCTGATAGTTTTTCTAATATTGAACCAGCCCTGCATTCCTGGTATAAATCCTACCTGGTCATAATGTATTATCCTCGAGATAAGTTGCTGTAATCTCTTTGCTAACATTTTATTTAAAAATTTTGCATCTATTGGTTCTTGTCAGCAATGCAAGGATCTAAGAAAACTCCAAAAGACTGACGATGGAAAATGCTATCCACATCCAAAGAACGAGCTATGGAGTCTGAATGCAGATGGAAGCATACTATTTACCCTCCTTTTCCTTTGTTGTTTTGTTTTATTGTTTCATTCTCATGGTTCCATTAGTTTTAATTGTTCTTTACATTGTGACTAATGGGAAAATATGCTAAATATGAATGTATAAGTAGAGCCTATATCAGATTGCACACCCTCTCGGGGGGAGAGGAAGGGGAGAAAATTTAAAACTCAAAATCTTACGGAAGTGAATGTTGAAAACTAAAAATAAATGAATTAATTTTTTTTTAAAATTTGCGTCTATGTTCATTAAGGAAATTGGTCTATAATTTTCTTTCTCAGTTTTGACTCTTCTCAGTTAGGTATCAGCACCATATTTGTATCATAAAAAGAATTTAGTAGGGCTCCTTCTTCGCTTATTTTCCCAAATAGTTTATGTAGTATTGGAATTAGTTGCTCTTTAAATGTTTGATAGAATTCACTTGTAAATTCATCTGACCCTGGAGATTTTTTCTTAGGCTTGTTCAATTTCTTTTTCTGAAACAGAGTTAAGTATTTTATTTCCCCTTCTGTTAATCTGGACAATTTACATTTTTGTAAATATTCATCCATTTCACTAAGATTGTCAAATTTATTGGCATACAGTTGGGCAAAATAGGATTTGGATATCTGAGGGACATCTTTAAATATCAAAATGATGGGCTCCTGGCCAGATACGTAACGTAACTAACTGGAGCTGGTAAGAATGTATTTTCCTGGAGCCTTGTATATCTAGTTCAAAAGGCATTTAGCTGAAAAGAAACAAACATAAAACTGCTTTCATATATGCAAGCCAAATAACCAAAGATAACAGCCACAATACATTAAGAATGGTAGTAGAGACTCAAATTTTCATAGAAGACATAATGCAAGAAAGGACCCATTTTTAAAAAACAAAACCAAAAACAACCTCTAGCCTCAGATATACATATGCAAATATATAAAGTATCATAACAAACAAGTTGAACTAGGTATCCTAAACCAAAAAAGAAAATTTGATTGACTTTATAGACATCACTGAGACCTGGTGGTATGAGATTCATGATTGGTACTTGGCTCTAGAATAGCTTACATCATTTATTTCAAAAGAATACTATGCTATAAGAAATGATGAGCATGTTGATTTTAGAAAAAATATGGAAAGACTTGTATGAAATAATGAAGAGTGGGATAAGCAGAATTAAGGGAATGTTGTATACAATAACAGCAATATTATTTGAAGAACTACCTTATGTGTAGTACTCATATAGTTTTTTAAAAATAGTATGAAATGTAAATTTATGGTTTTATAGTGAATCCTCTTTTTTATTCTGCACTATGCATATGGACATGCTCTCTTTTTTTGTCTTTATGCACTTAAATTCAAAATGAATTTTAAAAAAGACATACTCATAAAAAAAAGTAATAGAATCAGCATAAAGAGAAGTCTGGTAGGGTGAGAGGGGGTGGTAATGGGGGGGGCGCGGTGACATTGTTTATTAACAAGGTCTATTTCTGAATAAATCCGGAAACGATAAGGGGGAAAACATAATAAAAAGCATTTGCATGAAGGTCAATAGAAATGCTAATGGAAGCAATGTTGTTACTGAAGTATATTTTAAACCATCTTCAAGGAAAAAAATAGATAAGGACTTTGGGAGATAGATCACATCTGGCATAGAGGTATGATACTATAGTGATCAAATATCACATTATCCAGATAGCTACTGAAATATATAACTACTTCTTGATGAGCTTAAGATAATTTCATCCTTCCAAAGGTAGAAGAACAAACAAAAGGGCATGTCTATTATTGATTTAATCCTTGCCCAAAATGAGAAAGTAGCTGCTGGGGCTGAATTGATAGGAACTTTGGGAAAAGTAGTCACTCCCTCTTAAAATTTGTGATAGAAAAAGAAATGAAACAGGCCAAGTCTGATGTGCATTCTAGATTTTGTGAAGGCAAATTTCAAAGGGTTCAGAGAAAAGATAAGTAGATCCCATGGCCAAAAATATTCTACAGGGGAGTCAGGACAGATAAAAAACTTTCAATAATGAAATTCGGATGATAGAAGATGAAGAATTCCAATGAGTTAGAAAATGGGTAGTTGTCTGAAGAGACAACTGTCTGAAGAAACAAATGAGTGAGTTCAAAGAACTTATTAGCCAGCTAAAATTTTCAAGTGACAGTGTATAGAAAGAAGAAGGAAGCAAGGGGGAAAATGGAGGATGAATGTAAAAGCATATCAGAGTTCTGTAAGAATAATATCAGGAGTTAAGCCCAGAATGAGGTGGGGTTAGCAAAAGAAAAAAAAGTTTTTCTTAGGTGTATTGAAAAAAAAAGACTCCCTACTTGGAGTGGATGGGATGATGATAATGGACTATAGAGAGAAGGGAGAATTAATTGTTCAGCTCTCATTTTGCTTCTGCTTTCTTTGCCAAGAAGGATGATCTTTGGAACAGAAGGGGCAAAACAGAAATTGCTACTAATAAGGGAGATGATACTCCAAATAAGTAGGGAGATTAGTAAAACAGCATCTGACTGCCCTTAATGAGCTTAAGTTACCCGGCCCAGATGAATGGTACGCCAGGACACTGAAAGAACTGGCAGATGTGATTGCATACCCAGTGTTTGTGATAAAGATGGGCAGAGGTGTTGTAGGACAAGAGAATCTTTAAAAAGAAAAAAAGAGAGAAAGAACAATGTCATTGGACTGTAGGCCAGTGAACTTCAAGTCCTGGAAAAATCTAGACACAATAAGAAACATCTAGAAAAGGAAGGTGATCCCAAAGAGACAGTATAATTTCATCAAGAATGGGTCATGACAACCTAAGCTGGTTTTCTTTCTTTTTTTCTTCCTTTTTTTTTTTTTTTTTAGCATTTTTCTTTTAAGTTCATTTCCCTTTTTTCTTTATTAGAATGGTAGGTCAGGGGAATGTTGTAGGCATAGTTAGGCCAGATTTTAGCAGAGTACTTAATGACATCTGTCATGCTATTCTAGGAGACAACACGAAAGATATATAGGTTAGAAGGCAGCATAATTAAATGGATTAGAGCTGGTTGGATGACTGGACCAGAGGAAGAGTCATCAGTGGTTCTATGCCTAGTGGCTTCTCCCCAGGGATTTGTTCTGTTTGAAATTTTCCAATGATTTGAATAAAGGCAAAGACAGAAATTATAAAAGTCCCAGGCAACCCCAAACTGGAAGGGATGATCAATGTGTTAGATAATGGAGTCAGGATTTTAAAAGTTCTCCACAGGCTAAAATGTTGCAACAAATTTAACAAGATAGAATTTACAGGGATAAACATAAAGTCTTATACTTAGGTTAAAAAAAAAAAAATCAGCTTTCACCAGCCCTGGAATCAGGAGAAACTGAGTTCAAATCTGGCCTCAGACACTTGACACTTACTAGCTATGTGACCCTGGGCAAGTCACTTAACCCCATTGCCTGGCAAACAAACAAACAAACAAAAATCAGCTTTACAAATAGGGGAGCCTTCCTTTGATAGCAGATTATCTGAAAAAAATCTGGAGACTTTTATGGACTGCAAGCTCAAAACAAGTCATCAGTGTGATCCGGCAGACAAAAAAAGTGAATGTGGCCTCAATATCATCTGCATTAAGAAAGGCATCTTTTCCAAGATGAGTACCACTGTGCCCTCCCTTTGGCCAGCCCATATCACGAGCGGTTTGTTCAATTTTTGACACCACATTTAAAAAAATATTTATAAACTCAAGATTATTCAGAGCATGACAATAAGGATGATGAAAAGTCTTCAGGTCATGCCACATAAGGAGGAGTTAAAGGAACTGGAAATGTTGAACCTGAAAAAAAAAATAAGAGGCATGATAGCTGTTTCTGAGTATTTGAGAGGCTGCTATGTGGAAATAGGATTAGTCTCATTCTGCATGGCCTAGAAGAAACAAGGAGGAACAATGGGTTAAATTACAAAGAGGCAGATTGAAACTGACATCAAGAAAAAAAAACTCCTAACAAGTAGTGGTATCCAAAAACAGAATGGGGATGCTCAGGAGACAGTGGGATCTTGGCCAGTGCAGAGCTGAACTCCATGGCCTGTGAGGTTCCTACCAACTCTGAGATTCCGGGAATCAGGAACAAGTAGTAATAGAATCTCAGATGGAATTCCTAAGTTCTGTAAGATGTGGGCTACTCTTCTCCACAAACAATGCCTCTGTCTTTCCCAGGCTTCGTTACCTACGTTGGCAGTAGGGCCCAGGTACCCAACCAAACCCCGATGCTACCATCTCCATATAGCTATCCCTTATTCTTCTTAGTTGGAAATGATCTTTTCTTCCTGGACCTGAGAAAGTTTTTTGTTTGAACTTACACAGTTGTCCTGGTACGGTATAAAGTGCCATACTTAGAAGCAGAAGACTGGGGCTCAAATCCTAGGTTTGATGCTAGGACTGGCCAATAGTTCAGTTACTTTGTTCTTTTAATCCTGCTTCATCATCTGTAAAATGGGGATACTAATATCTTCACCATGTACTTCCTTGGGTTGCTATGAATAAAGCACATTGTAAAATTTAATGTGTGTCTCAAATGTGAGCTATTATTTCATTTTGCAGTTATTTGTACATAAATGATATTTCAGATTGTAATGCAAGAACAGTATTATTTATCTTTACCTCCCCCTCCCCTAGTGCTTAGTGTTTGTTGAAATGAATTTCCTATGAAAAAAAAAAGACAAATTTCACTTTAATCTTTAGTGTATTCAAGGATCTTTAACATTTATGTGCAATTTCATTTTTCTAACAAGATGTAAATGAAAAAAGAGAAGATTAGAGAAGAAATAGAAGGGAACCTTTTAATTTCTTTTAAATCTTAGAAAATTTCATGTAGGTTATGTACTTTCTTGAGGGAGAGAACAATAGAACAGAACTAAGACAGTGTTCTGGTCCAACTAGGCCAGGGAAGCAGGCCACTGGTTGGAAGTAAAGGAAGGCAGCCCTTCAAGAAGCATGTAAATTCCTGGAGTCAGGAGGAAAAAAAAAACAAAAGTGGTGACCTGACACAAAACCAAGAAATAACTGCCCTTCTGCCTCTCTTCCCTACCCCCCCTCACCCAGCCTGGCCTGATCTTTATTCTATTCTTGTTGCTACCAGTCCCCTGCACTAGGGTAGGGGAGCCACAACTATTGGCTTGAGGTTAAGGAGTCATCATTTCCCTTCTCCTGCTATGTAAAGAGACTGGTTTCTGTCTCATTTCTTACCTAGCCTTAATCACCGAATGGACAATCAAACTGAGACCTGGGAAAGACTTTAGCTTAAAAAGGCCAAGCAAGGTCTCCAGTTGCATACAGGGCCCTCTCCAGTTGTCCTGATCTCTATCTCACCACTGGAGCCAGAAAGTGAGACTGGTGACTTTGCACAGTCTTCTCTCAATTAAATCCAATCCACTTGCATGTCATGGCATCACCTCCTTGATGTCATGGTCCTGGTCCAGAATGAGGGACAAAACAACAACAACAGTTGTTTAAAGAATGCTAGACCTTCAACGATATTTAGATGAAAATAGATTTTATGGGCTGGCCTAAACACCTAACTACTATTTTTCACATTATTTCTGTAGAAAAATGCTTCTGTGTTCCAAATGACTGACTTTCAAGCAAACTTTTATGATATTACCTATTTGGAGGTTTGGGAATACCTGTTTTTTTTTTTTTATCAATTCATTTTAATCAATTCAGACAATAACATGTAACAATACAGTAATACATATTTATTGTTTATTGTGTGTAGAACATACAAAAGGGACCTACAAAGCCTAGATAAGATGTCCCCAAGGAGTTTATAGGCAAATCTACAATAATAAAAAAGATAGCTACAATACAAAATATTGTCTAGGTAAGCATTCCTTCTGGGGCTATTTCTCTAACTCTTACTCTCATTGTTGGCCCAAGTCCCCAGAAGAGATAGCTACTACTTCTTCCTTATAGCAGGGTGACCCTGACAAGGATGGGTTTTTCTAACACTATATTGCTCCGAATACCTCCATCCAGTCAATTCCCCGTTATCAGCCAGTAGCATCACTTAGCTTTTAGGAGAGGGCTTTTACTGAGTTGGTATAGGAAGAACAGTTGGGGCAAAAACCAATTCCCCCCAAAGTCTTGGGTCTTTAAAAAATATACACAAGGTCCATGGGAAGAGTGGACACAGACTTAGCGTACATTGCTTGTGAGGCTAGACTACAGAAAGCACCTAGGGCAAAAGGGTAACTCATAGCTCCTAGTTACAAGGGGTTCTTTCCTTCATGACCTCATCATGAAGTCCCCTCATGGTGTAGCTCTCTTCTGGATTCCAAGGATCGGTTCCCTCATATCATCCTGAACCTGCATTTCCTCAGTGCGCCCTTTGTTCTCCTTTGTAAAGGTTCAGCTACCTTTACAAATGCCAAAATTAGCCCCTTTTGCTCCAGGGACACTGCTATGGATTTGCTGTGAGACCTCTCTGATGGCCTGAATGGATCTTCTGAACACATAGAGTTTTCTGTAATGTGTGTGTTGGGAAAGCCAGGGCCTTTCCTAGCTTTTCCAGGTCCCTTCCCATTGGGCTCCCCTCTCCCCACTCCATAATTCCTTCTCTGGAGCTTGACTAGAGCTGTTCCACTACTAGATTGGTCTGCTGTTTTTTTTTATCCAAAGCCTCACAAGGTGTGACTGATTCTCTTGAACCACTAGTCACAAAACATTTTCTGTATGATGTTATCTGCTCATGATCAAAGAACTTCCCTCCACTCAAACTGATGGAGGAACAAATTCCCACCTCGTTTGCACCTTTGATTCATTCAGTCAAAATTCTGGGCCTTCTATATTTACATTAATTGCAGTTAAAAAATGAAGAACCATCTCAAATCTCCAGAAGAGTAGATTGGGGACCTGTGGGACTAGGAAATGCTTCATGAAAGAGGGAACATTTAATATGAACCTTAAAGAATAAGTAGCTGGAATGTACAGGAACCCATAAAGAAAATAATTACCTAGGAAAATTTGATGCTTTGTTCTGATTAAAATTTTTTTAAAAAATACTTGTTCATTTTCCTAGCCTAAACCTATTTTCATTTAATGTAGATAAAGGAAAACAGAAAGTTTATCTAACTGTGAGGTATGTGATTAGGCCTTAATGCTTTCTCCTGTTTTAAAAAAAAACATAAAAAACAACTTTGTTCTATTTCAATTCAGTCAAGTAAATCAAGGAAAAAAGTATAATTCAAAAGATGACTAAATTTTAGTAGCTGTTATTTCAAAATCTCTTTTTGAAATTACTATATATTTTTCTGTATATATATGTCATGTTTACTTATTTTATCCCTCTCAGTAGAATGCAATCTCCTTGAAGGAAATGGCTTGTTTTTGCCTTTGTATAACTAGCACCCAATGGAGGGCCTGGAACATAATAGATGATTATTAATAAATGTTGTTTTGAATTGAAAAAAAAAAGAATAAGTAGGTGAAGGGAGGGCATTTCAGTTACAGATAAAGTACAAACCAAGATCTAGAATCAAGAAAGCATAGGATATTTACAGGAGATAGTACAATTCAATTTGGTTGAAGCATGGAGTGGATCAAAAGGCCTAAAATGTTAGAGGCTAGAAAAGAAGGGAGTGACAGGTCGTAAAGGACCCTGAGGGTACAATAGAGGACTATGAAGTTGACACTGACTGGACAACAGAAAGAAGATTTTGGAGCAGAGAAGTGACATCGGATCTAAGAGTAGGAAAAATTATTTGATTGCAATATGAAGGATGGTTTGGAATAGGGAGAAAGTGGAAGTTGGAGCAAAGTGGCAGCTGAAAGAGGTTAGTACTGAAGGGAAGGAACCAGATACGACAGTGGCTGCATAAGATAGAAAAGTCAAGGGAAACCCCAGTGTTTAGAGACCAAAATTAGGTGGGGAAAGTGAGTGTAGAGAAATGGGGATTGAATGTAGGAGCTGGACATGAGGGTGAAGAGAAGGAAGTCACAACATTGGACACTGAGTGAATAGTGGTGCCATAAATAGATGTGTGGAACAGAGACCACTACTCAAATTCAAAACAAAGACTTAGATACCTTGAAAGCAGAAAGGAGTTTATTGCTTTCTCATGAGAAAAGGTACTGCCCCTCATCTCCCTAATGGCGCTGGCCAGGGAAGACAAGTACAAGTTGGTTACAGAAAGCAAGGCTTATTTATACCCTAACTCGAGTTCCTCCTCCCTAACCCCTTTCCCCTTATCCCATTGGCTGGGCTTCAGGGGGCACAATCTATTCACAGAAATCTTCTCCAGCAACAAGCTTGCTCTGAGACAAGAAAAGGTGGAAAGTCTTGCGTGGGTAAACAGTTTAGGTTGGGGGTAGGGCTATCTACGTGCTTAAAAACAGGGTCTGGGTTGTTTTTTTTTTTTTTTTGCCAAGGTCAGAAAGGGGTGTGTTTCAACAATACAATTAAATTCCTTGAGAAGGCCATCTACAACAGGTGCCTCCAATTTCTCTCCTCCCACTCTTCTTACTATCTGGCTTCTGACCTTATCTCTCTCCAAATGACCAGTGATCTCCTAATTGCTGCCCTTTGTGAGAACTATTAACAAAAACTATTAACCCTTTGAGGAGGCTTCACTTCTGAGAGATCATCTCTCACATAGACAATGAGAAATTGTGAACACAGAAGGATGAGGAAGGTTTAAGAGAAAATATAAGAAGCTTGGTTTGGGACATATAGAATTTGAGGTGCTGGTGAAATAAACAGGTAGAGGTGTCTCACTGGTAATTGTAAATAAGGGTCTGGAATTCAGAAGAGAGATACAGACCGGGAATTCATTTGCGTGAAGTGGTAGTTCAATGCCTGAGAGGATAAAATTGCTAAGGGAGAAGAGAATCAGACCAAGGACAGACCTTTGAGGGACTGTTAAAGGGTCACTTAGAGGATAAGAAACCAGTGAAGGGGCAGTTAAGGGGAGAACTTGGATAGTGTGGTGTCTTTAAAGCCCATACCATCAACAACATCAAACACTAGGAGAGACAGAGGATAAGACCTTAAAAAAATAAATGCACTAAGTTTAGTGATTAGGAAGTCCTTTAAAAGAGCTGTTTCAGTAGAATGATGCTAGCCCAAGCTCAACTGAAAAATTGTGAATTGAGTAGTGAGAAAATGAAGGCATAAGGTACAGAAAACTTTTTAAGAAGTTTAGAAATGAAGGAGAGAAGAGATATGGAACAGTACCTGAATGGAATGGAAGGTCAAAAGGAAGACACTTTTTAGGAGCTGGGAGAGCTAAGCATACCTGTAAGCAGGTGGGATGGAACCACTGGAGAGGAAAGAGTGAAGAAGCATGAGAGTGAGGAGATGTTTACTGAAGGTTCAAGAGTGGGAAGGAATGGGATCAAGAGTTTACATGAATAGAGGTTAGACGTCCTGAGCACCAGGGTGTGTGACCAGAGAGAAGAAGGGAATAGGTACTAGGAAGGTACTAAGAAGGCAAATGGTACTACGAGGGAAACAGAGCTTTCCCTCAAGAGCTTTCCTTCAAAGAGCTTCCCTTCAAAGAGCTTTCAGTCTTATGGGGGAGACAAGGTTGCTCTTCCCTTTAAAAAAAAAATTAAGTGCCAAAATTAGTTAGTACAAATGCTCTATTATCAAGTATTAAATCTGTTCTGAGAAAATAGACATTAGTGTAGACAAAAATGAATATCAAAGGTTTCATGAAGAAGGTGAGATTTAAATTGGCCTTGAAGAATCCATAGAATTTGGTAAGCAAAGAGATTCCTGGTGGGGAGAATCAGGTAAGGGAAGCCTGCCCTCCCTCCCCGCACCCTCCAAATGAATATACCTATGGAAACCAGTTTCAAGGCTGAACTGAATATAGCAAACAGTCCATGTTAGCCAACTGGAGTTAAGTTGGGATGGATACTGATTGGAGACAGCTACAAAAATATATGAAACATTTCATGTCCAAGTATGCAAAAAGGAAGTATTTCACCTGTAATGGAGAATAGGAACACCTTCCCTGGAGGAAAATATGTGATGGTAAATCATAGGTGCAGTGATATTTTAAAATTAAGATATGATAGCTCAATAGTTTTTGCAGGACTGTGGAGAAAAAAGCCAGAATGCAGTGGGTTATGCATTGAATGGATGGTTAAAACAAAACAAAACCAAAAAAAGGGATGCAATATAAGCAGACTGCTCATTAGAAGTAGAGGCAGCAGTAGTGGAAAGTGTACTGGGCCAGAAGTCTCAAGACCTGGTTTTGATTCACGGCCTTACCAATAATAAGGGTTGACCTTGGGTAGGTCACTTTAATTTACTCAAATACTTCTTTCTGGGTCTCATTTTTATCACCTGTAAAAATGAGGCAATTTGACTTGTAAAGTCCCTTCTAGACCTACATCTTATTATCCTTTAAGTTTTGAGGAATGGAGGAGGGGAGTTCACAGCCACTGACCTATGAAGTAGGTTTGGTCATCTGATGGCTGTGGGGATGTCACCGGAGGTGGGGAAGAGAGGAGAAAAATTGTTTGGAATAGTCAAAATTGACTTGCTTAGAAATGAAACAGGGATTCCATAAGGTTATTTACAATTAAATTTACAATTGCTGTCCAATTACAGCAACAGTCCAGCTGAGGTTGTTTATTACGAATTTATTGTGGGTAAGATTGGCTAGATTTTTAAATTTTCTTCAGTCACAGAAAAAAACCCTGGAGCAGGAGTTGAAGAATTAGATGATGGGGGATAATCTTAAGAGGATTTGATGGACAGAAAAGCAAGGGATGACAGCTAAGTGGTACAATGAGTAGAGCTTTGGGCCTGGAGTCAGGAAGACCTGAGTTCAAGTATATCTGTATGACCCTGGGCAAGTCACTTACCCTCAGTTTACCTCTATTTCCTTATCTGAAAAATGAGGATAATAACACCTATATCCCAGGGTCAAAATTAAATTAAGATAAAAATTGTAAAGCACTTAACATAGTACCTGGCACATAGGGCTATATAAATGTTAGCTATTATCACTATTATTATCATTATTATTGTAGCTAGAATAACAAACATTAAAGTGGTATGCCTCATGGTGAAGGTTTGATAAAGAGGCAGATAAAGGCAAAGCAGACAAAATGAACCCAATAAGTAGATCAGGAATAGGCCAAAATGTTTTATTTTCTTCTGAAAAATGACATCAGTATTTACTTATGTTTTACATTAAAGTACAAGGAAAAGTACATTTCATTTTAAAATTACTAGAATATTTACCAAATATATGATATTCATATAGCACTTTAAGACTGGCAAAGAACTTTAGAGAAATTAGCTCATTTCATTCTCGCCAACAGCCCTGTGGCATAAATATTATCATCCTCATTTTACAGGTGAAAAAAACTGAAGCTCAAGAGAGGTTATGACTATGCTTAAGTGCCAGAGGGGGAATCTGAACCTGTGTCTTTCTCAACTCCCATTCAAGCATTTTTGCTTGTAAAATGCTGCAGTTGCATAAATTTCTTAAATTTTCGTGATATAGAACTGATGACATACAAAGATGCCCTAATAGATATATATGCTTATAAAGTTCTTAAACTGGTTTTACATTAAGATCTGCCAATTATATTCCATGAATATGCCCTAGGACAGTAATTTATAAAATTCTAACTACACTGCCCAAATAACGTTACAAGTGTATTGTCGGTGATTAGAGTGCAGGGTGAGTTTGTTAGTTGCTCCTACATTTTACCTCCCAGAACTTGTGATTTCTGTGGTTTGAGGAAACTCTCTACCAATGCAGGTTTCACCATCAATTATTATACAACTTATAGACTTGGATCTGAAATTGATTTTCCTAAAACTCAGGTCGGTGTCACTTTTTGGGATGTATGAGGTGTTCAGGGAGAACTAGCACCTCTTGAATGAGGATGAGGGCTTGCCAAGCCCTTTTCAGGGCTGTTCATCTACCTTTGGTGTCCACCTTTCACCCACTCTTACTTATGGCTCCAAGAAGCTGTAGCATGTGCAGCAGTCACATCTTGGAAAACTCTAAGCATACAGGCTTTACCAGGATGAGAATAATTGACAGGCCTCAGACCTGTTGATAAGTTAGGGGGATGGCTACCCCAAACATGTGAAGATTTTCCCTGGGGGGAATGGATGGATGAGAACAATTTTTTCTAATGGCTATGAAGGTGACTGAAACTTAAGAGTTTGGTTAGACATTGAAGATCTAAGGTCATCCACTGCATCCTGGGCCATCACCAGACATCCTATTTTTGTCTTGCCAATGGACTTCGATAACTCTGGAAGAAAGAGGCCGACAATTTTGTGCAACTCTGTCTCACTTAAATCTAATCCACACTCAAGTCAAGACATCACCTCTGATGTCACTGGTCTTCTTGGAAATGAAGGACAAACAACATCACCCCTTAAGTCTGTGAACTAATATAAACTTGTTTGGGAATTAAAACCTCCTCATGACCCAGCCTCCATCAACTTTCCTAGAGATTGTATACATGATTTCAGGCCCAGCTTACTAGCTTCAGGTTTTTCAGGTCTTCCCATTCTCCCTCTGCCCTTTGGGTGCCTTTGCACTGTCTTTTGCCATAATTGGTAAGATCTTCCTCAGACTCGGCTCAAGAGCCACTTTCTTTGGAAGGCCTTTCTTGGTCCACTTTGCTGGGTTTTCCCCTTCCCCTTATTTATACCTAGTATCTACTTTGTGTGCCTTTATAGGTACAAATGTGTTCTCTCTCCCATTAGAATGAATGCAAGTTCCCTGAAGTTAGGGAGTTTTACCTTGGTTTTAGTAAACACTGGTCTTAACTTAAGACTACCACTTAATGGGTGCTTAATAATTAACTGGTTGATTACTAAGTTGTCTGGGGCCCTATGAAGTTCACTGATTTAAGTGAATTTAAGAGCCTCATGCAGACTAGCCCTCTATCCACAATACCAAACTAACCCATATCAAATGAAAGCATAACACTGTGCTAGGCATTTAGTAGATTTATTCTCACTCTTCCTCTGATTATTTACTTATCCCATCTAAATAAAATTTAAAATTATGTAAAGAAAATCAAAGTAGTTTTCTAGCTTTAAATAACTCCCCTTTCCTCACTCTTAAAAAAGGGGGGGGGGGGGGAGGGCAGCTAGGCAGTGCAGTGGATAGAGCCTGGAGTCAGGAGGCTCTGAGTTCAATTCTGGCCTCATACACTTGACACTCACTGGCTGTGTGATCCTGGGCAAGTCTCTTAACTCCATTGCCTAGACCCCCCCCAAAAAAAAGATAATTAACTTATCAATGGTTGATCTGAGAACTGAGGGCTACTAAAATACTCTGAAGATGAGGGCTCAACATATTTTTTAAATAAGAAATTCTAGTGGGAAAGTAAAGTTTGATTTAATGTGATTAAAAAAGTGAACATATTTGTGCTAAGCATTCAGTTCAAAAGTATACAACTGAATATATACTTTCAGATACTTTATGCAGCCATTAATCTACCATATATTACATAAGATGATAAATACATGCATATATTACCTCTTGTAAAATGCAACCATCAAAAAGGAGTTTTTTTGGTTTTGGGGTTGTTTTTTGGGGTTTTTTTTTCTTGGTCTAAGATCAAGGACTTCATCAAGTCTCCATTAGAGAATTGCCTGGCGGCAATGACTTGGCTTGACTTGAATGGTTAATGACTTGATCAAGGTTATCACAATAGCAGTTACAAACCTCTTCTCTTTTCTCTCCTAGCTGCCTACACTTCCCTCAACTTTACTGCAGAGGACCTCAAATTGTATTTTACTGAGGAAAGAGACCATTCACAGTAAGCTTCTTTACCCTTTACTTGGTATTTCAAAACTCTTTAATATCATCCCCATTCCTTCCTCCTTTACTCTGGTCTCTTTCACACCAAGGCTAACTCCTCTACTTTTAACCCTTTTTATTCTGGCAGATCGTCCTTGTAATCATCTCCTTTCTCTAACTTCAGTCTTTTCTTATATACTGGCTCCTTTCCTTCTGTCTACAAACAGGCCAAAGTCTCCCCTGTCCTTTAAAACCAAAACCAAAAAACAAAATCCAAAAAAATACAACCCTCACTTGAATCTATCGTTCCCTTAAGTCATGTATCTCTTCTCTCTTTCACAGCCAAACTCCTAGAAAAGGGTGATCAGTCTCCTTGCTTCAGTTTCCTCTTTCATTCACTTGTTAAATCTTCTGTAACTCAACACTTAAATGAAGCTGCTCCTTCAAAGTTAGCAATAATTTGCTAAATCCAGCGTCCTTTTTTTGATCCTCATCTTTCTTGACTTCTCTGACCACATTTAACCTTCTAAATATTCTTTTCCCTGTCAGTTTTTAAGACAGCCTCTCTTGGTTCTCCTTTTATCTGTCTGGCTGCTCTTTCTCAATACCTCCTCAACCCCAAACTGTAGGTACACCCAAAAGATTTGTATTGGGTCCTCTTCAAATTCTCTCTCTCTCAAAAGTTCAATGACCAGCTCTAGGCAGATGACTCCCAGATCTATACATCCAGTCCTAGTTTTTCTACTGAACTCTAGTTCTGTATCACCAACTATCTTTTGGACTTTTTCAAATGGGTAATCCGTTATTATATCAAAAGCAACATTTCCAAAAAGGAACTCATTGTTTCCCTCTTCCTCCTTACTGCAACTACTCTCTTCCAAACATCTGTTTCTTATGGGGGCACAATCAGCCTTCTAGTCACTCATGGTCATAATCTTGGAGTAATCCTCAATTAATTCTCCCTCCCCCCACACATACAATAAGTTGCTCAATTCTATCTATACTATCACAATAATATCTCACAACTATCCCCTCCTATCCACTCACATACCACCACCCTAGGTCAGGTAAAATTCACCACTTGACCTCTATGCTTGACTACTGTAATAGCCCGACTGGCTTCTGCCTCAAAGTTTCTTCCCTCCCCAATTCATCTTCCACAGAGCAGCCAAAGTGATATTCCTACGCTATATCATTCCTTTCTTCTGCTCAATAAACACAGTAGCTCCCTACACCTCCAGGATCAAATGCAAACTCCTCTAATGACAGAATCCTTTGACAGAGTCCTGTACAATTCCTCCCAGATTTCCAGGCTTATTATACATTACTACCCTTCACATGCTCTATAGTTCTGCCGATAGAGCTTTCGTATGGCTTCTCACAATATTCCCTTTCTACCTTCGTGCCCAGTGCATGGAGTGTACTCCCTCTCTGGATCCACCTTCCAGAATCCCTAGGTTCCCTCAAAGCCCAGGGAGATCCACTTAGTTCATGAAGTGTTTCCTGATCAATCAGTCCTGATTGCTAGCACCTGGTCCCTAAATTGCCTAGTTTTTTGGTTTTTTTTTTTTCTGATAAGCTTGTTGGGTAAGCTCCTGGAAGGCAGTGACTATTTGATTGTTGTCCTCATGTCCTAAATGCTTAGAAGAGTGCAAATTGTAGGTGTTTAATGCTTTTTGATTGATAGTACATGTCAAAGACAAGGCTTGAGTCTAGGTTTTGCTCACTCCAAGACCAGTTCTCACTATAATGCTTCTCCTGGAGATATTAGTGTGGGCCAAGTTGAGGAAATTGAGGCAAATAAAGGTTAAGTGACTTCCTCAGGGTCACAAAGCTAGTAAATTTCTAAGGCCATAATTGAACTTAGGTCTTCTTGACTCTATTCCTAGAGCTCCATCCTACTGTGACACCAGTAACAGTGCCATCACTATGTTAAGCTCTCATCTTTTCCCATCCAAGAATTCAGTCTGTTTTCAAGCCTATGTCATTAAATCCTAAAAGTCTTAGCTTATTAATATAGTACATTTCTAGATCCTCAGGTTGTTTTTAAACTCTTCATACATGTAACATAATTATATAATCCCATTTCTATAGCATTTCAGGGATTCAAGACAATTTTAAAAACAAATGTAAATATTTCTGCCAACATGCTTGCCGTCTTACTTCTAATTTTAAATGACCAGAACAGACTCACAAAGATTTGGTGTAAAGCATCATTAACTATCACTCAAAAATGTTTTGGATATGCTGTACAGAGAGTTAGTCAGCAATCCTGAAATAAGATTTGTTGCTAAGGAATGGTTATTGAAAATAATATGGATACTGAAAACACTCTATGGATAAACTATGAATAGATGGGTAATACATGTCTAATATTTGCTATGATCACATTTAAAGATGACATTGCAAATGCTGTTAGCCTCCATAAGCATTAGCGTGGCTGAAAAGGTCATTATAATACTTTCATTAATACTTTTCTCCTGTCATGTAATATATAAGTAGCCAGTTCTTTGATTGTGGCTATAGCTAATGTGTACAACAAAGGCCCATTGTTATTTGTGTCTCCCTTTCTTGGCCTAATAGGTTCCTTGTTATTTGCTTAAAATGAGCTATTTTATCCTTGATTACTAAATCAGGTTAGTCTGTCTGGTGTTTGACTGTTTTGTTGTTCTGTTCTGAGTTAACAGAGCTTATACTGAATTGTTTATGTTCTTAATATTATCTTCTGTACCTTTGGTGCCAAATAAAACACTCGGTAAAATATATAATTCACCTAGACACTTAAGAGGCAGGTAAATGATAATGGCAAGTTCTTCAGGTCCCTAGGTAAAGTCTATACCTTGGTTTGAACTTACTTTAGTGCTGTCACCATAAATCTGAGAGAGTAAAGAAATGAATGGAGAAAGTAGTAGCTGAGAAGCCAAAGAGAAAGGAATCTTTCTGTACCTTTAAAAACAAAGCCTCCTTGGGGAAGGCTTCCAATGACTTCACCTCTAAATTATCTCATTTCTATAGGTGTCATAATGTGTAATACAAAATGGAATAATTTCATTTGCTGGTCTATTGCGGGTGACCCAGGAGTTAACAGCTTCTCGGGGTGGGGCTAAAGATGGATTTACTCTAACTGCCTTGTTCCTCTGGTTTTTCTGAGGCCTCTTTCTTCTGTTGCTTTTCACCCCTGGTGAACTACATTCTCTATTCCTTAAATGACTTGAACTTGGCTCTGAATTTATCTCCCTTTTGAAAGGAAAGGCATGACGGTTTTTCAATACAGGATTGTGTAGTGGGAGCAACAGCAATGGTATATTGGAATGTGTGTCATCATACTTGGATTTACAACCCTGCTTTGAGGGCTACAATCTGAGTTACCACGGGCAACATACTTTTCATCTCTCCACCTGTTTTCGTCACCTGAGAGGGCTGGACTAGACAATTTCTATAAGTATATGATTTACAACCTAAACCCCTTCCCTTTGTTAGCCATTCTAGGTGTTGTCACAGAATATATAATTAACATACTGTTCATATATGTATTTTTTTTTAGCTATTAAACCTAACAGTATGAGAGCTTCACCCAATACAGGGTGTTCTAAAAGTTCTTATGTAGTTTAACACTAGTCTTAAAACTGCAGTAGGACTTTTGGGGCATACTATGTAGTTT
Organism: Vombatus ursinus; assembly: GCF_900497805.2. Classification (NCBI taxonomy): domain Eukaryota; kingdom Metazoa; phylum Chordata; class Mammalia; order Diprotodontia; family Vombatidae; genus Vombatus; species Vombatus ursinus. The sequence goes on along the minus strand of NW_020954630.1, from coordinate 13,213,135 downwards.
GTTTTTTTTTTTATATGAGGCAATTGGGGTTAAGTGACTTGCCTAGAATCACACAGCTAGTAAGTGTTATGTGTCTGAGGCTGCATTTGAACTCAGGTCCTCCTGACTTAAGGCTAGTGCTCTATCCACTGTACCACCTAGCTGCCCCAATACTATGTAGTTTTGATATTGTTTAACCACACTCTATGGCCTTGGTCTGTTGTTAAGGATGATTTGGGTCCAATGCCTAATGCGATAAAAACCATCCACTTTACTCCTCTCCATAAGGTAAAAACAGCTGTTTTAACTTCATTTTGAAGAAGCTCTGAAAAACAGTGCTAGGCACATAGGTACCTGTACTGAAATGAACTGTTTGACTTGATTTTAATATTAGAAGAGATCTAAATGGGGTGTCTTAATGATTATATGTTACAACACGCACATACAGTATAATACCAAAATAGTCACTACTAGAATAATTCCTACTCTGTAACATTATATCACAGAAAATGAACTGGGGCAAAAAGAGACCCAGAAACATGTAACTGTACAAATGACACTCTGTAATACTAAAAGTAAAAGGTTAAATATTTGCATAAGTTTCTGTGATGAGATTCTACAATATGTAGTGTAGTATCTCATTTGTTCTAACATATTTTGTGTTTGATTTCACTAGATCCAAAATCACCTTCCTATTTATGTTGTATTTTCTTACATTTCATCTACAATTCTTCAGTGTGAAATCTACAATTTCACAGGTTTGGGTATTTTTCCACCAAAGAAGATTCCAATTCCACTATGCCTTAGTGGATTGTCTTAAAGAAATGTAGTAAAATGAAATGTAGTAAAAGAAATGTAGTAAAAAAAATCCATGATTTATAAATTCTAATAGTGATTGGCCACAGGGCAAATTTGATGATTAGCCTTGAATTTAACTAGGTTGGTGCTCCAACAACAGACATCATTAGGTGGATATATGAAACTTTGCCAGGTTTGGAAGTCTGTGGTCTGTAGTTTAGCCTTGGAGATTCCAGGGTCACTGTCACACCATCTTAAGAGACATTATAGTTGTTCAATTGCCTTCGTTGTTGTGCTCAACTCTTTGAGGTCTCATTTGGGGTTTTCTTGACAAAGGTAATGGAGTGATTTGCCATTTCCTTCTCCAATTCTATTTTCCAGATGAGGAAACTGAGGTGCTTTCCCTAGGGTCACAAAGCTTGTGTCTAAGGCCAGATTTGGACACTGGGAAGATGAATCTTCCTGACTCCAGGTGGGGCACCTTGTCCATTGGGTCACCTAGCTGCCCCCATGAGACATCACAGTAGGTCCTTAAAGGAGACTCTCCCTTGCTTCAAATGATACATCCCATTACCTCAAAAGAAGCCGATTTCCTCCTATGTTCAGGGATTGCCTGGTTCCTATGCCAAATCAACTCTATGCTTAGGTCCTTGCAAAACATACATTACTAAAATAATAGTTATAAAGGTATGTGAAAGGTATACAATGATACATAAATGCAAGTAATTTTTTTTAATCTTGAATTGTGATGAAGCCTGTCACTACAGTTAGTATATCTCTACGTAATTCTAACACAGTGAGTTACTTGTCGAAACCAGAGCCGCTTTGCTGCCTCTCTGAGTGTAGGGGTGGGGCCATGAATTTGAAATCTCATGGTAAGGAGAGACTTCGCTTCACTCTTCTTTCTCACCAGGCTGCATTACCTTGGGACTTTGCTACCATGCCCCATGTTGGGTACCTTCTCATCCCCTCTTTCAGCTTCCTTTTGTGTGTTGTATTCTATTAGATTGCATGCTTCTTGAGGGCAGACTGTCTTTTTTTATTTTTGAATCTCCAGTGCTTAGCACAGTGTCTAGTACCTAGTAGGCACTTAATGTTTTTTGACCATTGACTAGTTCTGCCAGCAAAAATTTCTGAGTAATGGGGATAATGCCCTCCCAATGAATTTCCCAAGGTATGGGATAAGGCAAGAGAGAAAATGCAATATAAACATGGGAGATGTTAGGGAAGAGAAAATAATGTACCTCTTATCAGAGAAAGTTCTGGGTGGTAGCAATATTGTCAAAGCACTCCTACAAAGAAAAGCCTGATGCTAAAAATATACCACTGACCCCATCTCTCTGTGCAGGACGTGACAGTGTATTTATTGTGTAGTTAGTATTGTGTTCTTAGGAAACAAAAAATATTTTAATACTTTGGTCTTGATTATTTGTGTTTTAAAATTTTTTGAAAGAGGTAATACCTATCTGAAAAACTACTCGTTAGTTGGATGACTAGACTTGCCTTTTGACCACTCACCTGCCCATTAACTCCTCTGTAGTAATGCCTTTGTAGAAGATAAAAAGGTTAAAAAATTTACCTGTTTAGGACCTGAAGCTGAAATTTTAACAGTATCAATACACAGAGTTTTGTATAAAGAGTAAGCTATCAGGTAGTTTGCCCTGGTTTACAATTTGACAGGCTAAAAGTAGAGGCAACCAAAGCAGGGACACTTGGGCAGGGCAGTAAGACTGGCAAACTCTTTTCAGAAGTTTCAATCCTTCATCATTGCCGTCTAGTAATGTTATTTTTGTGAATATGCTTTTCCTCTTCTAACAGTTATCAAAATCAAGACTACTCTTTATAGTTGAAAAGAATCAAAAGGAATGCATAACTTAATCTAAATTTTTTTTGGCCAAGGCCTGTGATGATTACAACGGTGACCCTTTACACAGTTCAATTCAACAAGCGCTCGAGCAAGCCCAAGGACAAGGTCTAAAAGCTTTATCTTCTAAGGATTAGTAGGATTGTTAAAATGTGAAATAGGGGTTTCAGAACTGTATTCCGAAGATTCACAAGTGTGGTTGAAAAGGAATCTTCGAGATCTAGTTTTTTTTCAGAGGGAACAAACTTTTTTGTAGAACGCCTTAGTGTCATAAAAAGATTGGTGGACGGAAGCCGTAGCTGATCCGGAGCCCTTCACCTCTCTAGGCTTCAGTTTCCTTAACTGTAAAATAAGGATGAATTAGACGGTTCGTAAAATCCTTTCCACTGCCACGGTCTAAAACTGTATGTCTCAAGTCCTTAGACTGCTCCATAAAAATACTGCAACGAACAATAAGGAAACCAGGTGTAAAGCCTAAACTAGGAAACCGAACATACTTGCCTTTTTAAGAAATTTTGCTTCTCTGGAAAACCATTGGATATGCTGTGTTTGAGAGCAAGGGGACTCCGCTGAAGATGTGTTCGAATTCCCTAGAGCGAGTCTCTAACTTTTTCATTTTAGGTGAGTTTAGAGTGCTCCACCCCTTGTATCACATTACTGCTCCAAAACGGAAGAAATTGTGGCAGACTCCTCGGCTTCTTGGGAAGGGAAGAGCCATATGACAACTTTCTTTTGGGAACAGGTAACTGGGGGTCTGGAGAGGCAGAGAGGCAATGAGGTGTTTAGGTCCAGGGCAGAGGGATAAGCAGGAACTGACAATTCAGTATAAAAGGGTTATCGAGGGAGAATAATAGGCATAGTTTTAAAGAACTGCTTATAGAGTCAATAGCAAACAGCTGTTCTGAGCCCAACAGCATTCTATGTAATTCCCTTCCAACTTCTCAGTCTCTTCCGATTCACAACCTGGTTCAGAAATACTGGATTAACAAGATGGAGAGAGATTATATGGCTGTATAAAGGGAATTATTTTATCAGCAGACTGGCCTACAGATTTCGCAGGCATTAAGAGATGAGGGCCTAATTGTTTCTGGGGTCTACTTGAGTCGCAAAAAACTAAGCCGTGGCTGGGTGGCCGAAAGAAGGAATGCATGTCCGCTCACTTGCAAAGGAATCCTAGGTAACCGAGCGGTCAGACCTCAGAGAGGACAATTCTTTACCCTGGAACCTCCTCAGCGTGCAAAGCAACCACGCTTAGGAACCAGGAACAAATTGGCTGGGCTGCGCAAACCGCAAAGGGGCCAAGCCAGGGCCGAGCGCTTGGGCCATAGAAAACGCGTTTCCCCCAGGGCCGCCCCAGGTTGCCTCCACAGGACTTCTGGCCGGCTGCAGACCCCCTCCCCCGCCGGGGTGCGTACGCTTCCCGGCTCCTCCTCGGTGAAAAGCGGCCTGGCAGGGGTCCAGAAGAGCTGCCGTCTTCTTCGGCTGCCTCTCCCGTCTTCGGGGCCCCCAGCCCTGCTGGCCGATCCAGGGGGCACAGATTGTGTCCGGACCAGCCGGGCCAGCACGCGGAGTCCGCCCCGCTACTTCAAGAGTTTTTAAACGTGTCGAGACCGCGGGGGAAACCACCGGGGCCAGCGCTTTCTGTTTCCGGTCGGCCGCTAGGGTGGTCTCGAACTTGGGGTTGCCCATGACGCCGGCTTCCTCTTTTCCTAAGAAACGGGGCCAGCCGTCACCGGAGGAAGTTTCCCTCCCAGCCGCAGCTGCAGCCATCGCCGTCGCCGCCGAAGCCTTCCAGCCCCCGCAACGGTCGCTACGAGAGCCTAGAGTGGCTACCAGCCGCCACGTGCGCGCCGCGCCAGCAGACGCGCGGAGAGGACGGTGCGGGGGAGGGGAGGCGCGGCTAGTGGAAAGCAGATCAGCCCCGGTGGGGGGACGGGGTGGGACTCAGCAACTAATTCGCCGCTAGCCTTAGGGGCCGCTCGTCGGCGGCATGCGGACCTGCTCCAATCAGAAGCGCCGGCCTGGGGGTGCGCGCGGAGTACCAGAATGGACTCGGCTGTGGGGAGGGGGCGGGGAAGGGAGGGAGAGCAGGTCCTCCAATGGGCGAGCCGCCTCGCGCTTGACGTGAGGCTCTCCCGGCTTCCGAGACCGCCAGTCTCTGGGTCTGGGTGGGTAAATTCGAAAGGAGGAGTGGGGAAGGGAAAGTGGGAGGGACTTCCGCCCGGGTCCCGGAAGTGGGGGGCTGTGGGTTCTCATGCGAACGGGAAGGAGCGTTGGAGATTTGGAGTCTCGAGGTTGAGACATTTTCGGGCCTGAAAGGGGAAGCGTCCGCTGTCGCCGCCGCCGCCGCTGCAGCCGCCCAGCCCGCGCCGCTCCCCACCCCACCCTCCCCCTCCTTCCCGGCGCCCGCCCGCTCCGCCTCTTCCTTCCCCCTTCCCTTCCCCTCTCCTCCCCCCAACCGGGTCCCCGCGTGTGGTGCGGTCGCTGGGAGCAGCCGGGGCTGCGGCGGAGGCGCCCGTGGCCGGGGTCGGGCGGCGGCGGCGGTATTCGCAGGAGCAGCGGCGGCGGCGGCGGCGGCGGCGGCAGTAGCAGCCCGAGCCGGATCCGGAGCTGGAGCGGCGGCGGCTGTGACAGGTGAGAGCCGAGCCCGAGAGCTTTTCGGCGCTCTCTCCTTTCCGACGCGGGAGTTCGCGTATGTCTCCTCCTTCTGTCGGGGCTGCCCCGGGGCCGGGCGGGGGGGTGGGGTGGGCCGGGAGCCCCCGGGGCCAGGGTGGGGACCTGCCCTCCTCTAGCTCGGACCCGCCGCCGCCCGTCTCGCTCCTGTCACCGGAGCCGCCATCTTCCCGCCGGAGGCTGCTCTCTGGGCCCCGGTCGGGCCGGCTGCTTGGTTTTGCGGGCGGTTCCCTTGGGTGAACGGGTCCCCCGGGGCCGGGCCCAGGGGCGTGCGGCGGCCCCTGCCCCTTCACCACACTCCCCCGCTAGTACTCCGCGACCCTCGCACCCGGATCCCCGACTTTCCCTGCATCCCCGGGAGTACCGAGTCGCGGGGAACCGGACCCCCCCGGAGTGCGTCTGTGTTTGGGCCCTAACCATGGTTCCAGCCCCCGGGAACCCCCGGGGCCGGGAAGCCATGTGGCCGCCGACGTTCCGGGGCGCTCTCCCTCCGGGCCCCCGGGGGCGGCGGCCGGCCGAGTCCGCGCTGTGTCAGCTTCTCCCAGACCTGCAGTGCGGCGGGCCGTGCCCTCCCCTCCCCTCCCCTCGGGCGCTTCCCGTCCGCCCCTCCGAGAAGTTGAGTGCCCGGCCCCCTGGCCCTGGCCGGCGGAGCGCAGCGCTTCGGGAGCTCATGTAACGTTCTGGTCCTTGAGTCCTGGGAGGGCTTGGGCGGGGGGAGGGGGTCCTCCAGCTGCGGACGCCTCTGAGCGGGGTGGGGGTGGGGGGCTCTAATTAGGGCCCGCCGCTGGTGCTCGGCGGCTGCTGCCTCCGAGGACGGGGGAACCCCGCGCTTCTGCCGAGGCTCGAAATGGTGTCGCGCATCCAGGGACAGACGGATCGGGAATTTCTGCCCGACTGGTTCTGTTGGCGGAAGTGGAACCCAGTAATTTTCTTCGTTATCCTGGCAGCTGGGCAGTGGTGTCGCATCGCCGTCTTAGTGGAGTTGTTGAATGGGAAGGAGGTGATCACGCTGGCCGCGTCCGGTTGAAATGTGTGTGGGAAGATGTTTTCTCCCCAAGAATGTGTTGCTTTGTAACTCCTAAGTGCTTTAGGGTTCCAAAGTAGTTCTGAAGTGTAATTTGGAAATTTCATAACGACACTGTAAAAAGTTTGTGACAAGCAGAACTGTCAGTATGTGTTTTTCGTAATTAAGAAGTGGGGTAAACTTAAGAAGTTAAAATAAAGTGACCTTATTTTTCCTTTGTGCAAGATCTTTGTCCTTTGGTTTCAGCTTTGTTGAGGGATTTCTATTAGGATGTAACTTTATGATGCCATTTAAAAAGTTTTCTTTAACTTTTAAAGGCAGCAAGTTTGAGGTGAACTTTGCATGGGTACTTTTAAGTGGCAGTAAGACAGCAGAAAGAAGTTCATTTTTCTTTGAGAAGTCACTGTGAGTGTGATCAGTTTCCATACTGTTGCCAGTCCCTTCCTTGAGTCTCATTCTTACCAATCAACTTAATTTCAAAATGTGATACAACAGGACCTCAAACTGTTTCATATATTCTTCAGTAACGGTCTTCCTTTCCTTCTCCCTCCAATATTTGTATACTTATATATAACATGTAACTTGAATTACTTTATCCTTGTTTTATGATGTGTATAGATACAAGGCTTCCTGGAATGTATTTCTACCAAGACAGAGCTATACTGAAGACTTAAAAATTTTTGTTTGGTTAAGATGTAAATAACTGTGGCTTTCCTTTGAATAGTTGATCTTCTCTTGGTTTTATTTGCTTGTAAGGTATACCATACTTAACTACTAATCTGTGTCAACTTTATTTGAAATTTGTCTTTAAAAAATCAAGCTGAAATGGCCACCTTTTTGATTAATGTTACATGTTAGTTGCTGAAGTTTATATTGGCCATAAGTGACAGTTAGAAGTTAGAAAAAAACTTTTCCTAGTTATTTACTTAATGAAACCATGTAGTATCATAGGGTTTAGAGCTGTAAGGGACTTGAGAAATTATCTAATGTAACTTCTTTTTGCAGATGAAAGAACAGAGCCCCAGAGAGGTTCTTGCCTGAGGGTCATACTGCTACTAAGTGGCACAGCTCAAATTTGAACTTGGCTCTTCTCACTCAAAATCTGTTTTAACTCAAGACCAAAATAAAATCCCCCATCCTCAAATATTTAAGTGACCTCCCCAATATTGTTTCTGATTTTTGTTGTTAATTGCTGTAAATGGAAATTTTATAATGTATTCATTCTAAGGTATACTTAGTATTGTATAGAACTTTTCACTTTTCCTATGAAAAGCTTGCTAGAGAGATCTGTTATATTCCATTTTATTGACCAAGAAGGCAGCTCTCATTCTGGTATTTTGTTCAGGGTCATAAGTACATTAGAATGGTGAAAAACACAGCAGTTTAGGTACAAATCTCCTGAGTTTCATACTGTGTCCATTATATTGGGTGAAGATGATGACCCTTTGAAGCTTTGAAAAGCACACACATATAACTGGAAAACAATTAAAATACCATTTATTATCATCCTTCTTTGAACATAAATACTCCATAATCTAACTTGAGCAAATATGTTTTATGATAAAATAGATGTTTTAAATATGACCCTATGGTTCACTTTGTGATTGTTTTGCTGGTTGTTTCTTTGAAGTTTGAAAATTATCTTAGCTTTCTAGCTGCAAGATAATTTCAAGGGGATTTAGTCAGTCAATAATAAATTTTTATTAAGGACCTGTTATGGGCTAGGCACTGTGCTTAGTGCTGGGGTTACCAAGAGAGGTAAAAGACTGTCCCAGTCTTCAAAGAGCTCTCAAACTGGTTCGGGAGCCAACAAATACCTACAAACAAGCTACATACAGGAAAAATAGTAATTAATTAAAAGAGGAAAGGCACTAGAATTAATAGGGGTGTTGAGTAAGGCTTCTTACAGAAGGAGCGGTTTTAGTTGGGACTTGAAGGAAGCCTGGAAGGTCTCCTCTGTAGGTACAGATGAAGAGGGAGAGCACTCCAGGCATAGTAGGGACAGCCAGAGAAAATGCAACTCAGCACTGCCCCTCCCTCCCTCCCTCCCTCCCTCCCTCCCTCCAGGAAAGATGGAATTTCTTGTTCCAAAGAACGTCCAGGAGGTCTTTGTCATTGGATTGAAGAATGTGTGGCAGGTTGTAAGGTGTAAAAAGACTGGAAGGGGGGAGGGGTTGGTTAAAATTGGCTTTGAACACTAAAATGAGGGTTTTGTATTTGATCCTAGAGGCAGTAGGGAGCCACTGGAGTTTGAGTGCGGGGTGCTGGCGTCCCTGTAGGAAGGCAAATCTTCCCTACAGGAAAATCACTTTGCTGGTTGAATGAAAGTTGAACTGGAGAGAGTTGAGGCAGTTGGAACCACTAGCAGGTTATTGGGATAATGCAAGCATAAATTTACGATTTAGTTAATTTAAGTTCTTTTGTCTTATCCTTATCATATTGAAAGTCTTTTATTTCTTTCCACTTGTTGAAGGTAAAATGATGAAATAAACATTTTAATATTTCTTGTTGAAGGTAAACCTGTATGAAGTGCAGCAAAAATATTTAAGTGTTTGGCTTAGACTCAGTTCTGTTTAAAACTTAACTATTTCTTCAATATTTTTCCCCTGAATTAGAAACTCACAGTGCTTGAGTCAAATACTTCTGTGCTGGCCAAACTTATAAAAGTGATAACTTTACCACAGTTTAACATTTTGGAGACTCAGTTGCTGTTGGTGTTGGTTTTTGTCAAAAAGTACTTTTGGCCTGTTGAATTTGCCCAGTAGAAGGCAAGTTCCTTCAGAGAAAAGACTTTTTCTTTTTTGGGGTGGGGTGGGGTGGGGTAGAAGGGGCCCAGTGGAGTCCTTGTATCCCTTTTGACCTGCCTTGTGCCTTATCCTTTACCAGGGCTTAATAAATGTTGATTTAAGTGAAATTAATCTGCGTTTCCCTTGGGCCTCCTGATTAGGAGTTGATTATTGGCTAAAGGAAATGCCTAAGGGGCCTAGTGTTAGAAGATTGGGGAGGGAACGTATTCTTAAATTGAGTGGTGGGAATCATGCTTAATATACTATTTTTATTTAACATTCAAGCAGTAATTTATTTCTGATTTATTAGTTTTTGTTTTATAAAACAAATTTAAAAAATAGTTTCATTACTCTTGTCCTCTTAATTCCCTTATAACCTTTCTCAGATGATCTAAGGCCCATTCCAGATATAAATCTTAGGTCTTTTCACTCTTTTGGGTGGCACAGACTGTTGCTGTTCTTTTTTTAAACTTGCCTTCATTGTTTGCAGTTGTGATGTGACACAATTTCATTTCTTCCTGTATATATATTGTTCTTTCTGCACTGTTAACATCTCCTGCCTCTAATTCCTGAAACTCATACTAGAATTTAAGCTTCATAAAACAAGATGGGCTCATACTTTGCTGAAGGTATTTGAAGTTTTGCTGATGCTCTTTTAAGATTTACTCAGTTATTTTATTTTATAACAAAAAAATAGTTAATTTGTGTTTTGTTTTCACAATGGCAACCTTGCTAGGTTCTCCCAAGTTAATTTTAGAATAGTTGTTTTTGGTTCTTAGAGCTATCCCTTGATTTAAAAAAAACCCATGATTTTATTTGGGTGGTGATGGAAAAAAGTCACGTACTCAGCAGTCCAATACTTTCTTTTTGCAAAGGATTGATTTTTGTGTTGATAATTATAGTTGATTCAGTTTGGAAAACATTTTTACCAAAAAAATTATTCTTGTGGGGTGCTTTTATGAGGGGAGAGGAAAAGGAGGTTGATAGAATTTTTCATAAATTGATAAATGAGAGGGTAAAGTAAATTTTATATTAAATTATATTATGTAATTATATTATCACTTTATATTAAACCTAGATTTCCTTGAAATAGAATGTTCATTTACAGCAGTCCAGGAAGACATAAAACACTTGTAGAGGTATAGATTATAGGAGTTGACAATTAAAAAAACAGCATTTTTCCTTGAGCCTTTTTTTTTTTTTTGGAATGGCTACATTGCAGTTTTCTCCTGTGTCACCTTTAGAACAGTGGTTTGTAGTTTAGATTATATACTTGTCCTTCACTTATAAAATAAAAAAATCTATGTTCACTCTAAGGGACTTGAAATCATTTTCATTCCAAAAAGATTTCATTGTAAGGAAGTCCACATCTTCTAATTAATGTAAAATGATTGAGTTAAGGCACACCTTTTCAGGAACACATTCATTGCAGTATATCCCTGTTGTCAAACATTATTTCAGAACAGACACAGTAGGTGCATTCAAGAATCAGTTAGAAACGATAGAAATTAAAGTGGTATGTTGGGAAAGCTCATAAAGTAGAGGAAAAGATAAGAGGGATGAAAAAGGAATGTTTCTTAGAATATTAGACTTCAGAACTTTTATACCTGAATCTTCTTAGTTCCTTGTATATTTAAAGTTCCATAGACCAAAGTTCTGGGGTACAGGTTCTGACGTCTGGCCCACAGATGCTCCTATGAGGTTGGACCTGGACTACGTGACCTCCGTGTTCTATTTAAGATCTTTATTATCCTTTGACCGGGGAGCTAAAGACCACATTATACAGGAAGCCCCTTCAGAGTTTTCACATTTCTGGGTTCAAATGCATTAAGAGAGAGAAATGATAACTTGATTTTTTTTTCCTGGTATTCACAATGTGCCTAAATTTCAGCTAAACAAATACTAGAATTAACTTAATGTGCAAAAGGTCCTGTGTGAGATGAATGATAAAAGACTAAGTAAAGACACAGTTGTTATTCTCATGGAACTTATAATTGGCAAGGGAGGAGGAGGTTAGGAGTTGCCATTGTTATTTGTTTGCCTAAATGCCATGGGCTCCAGAATAGGGAGAATATCTACATTTAATTGGATCAATGAGAAGGCTTCATGGAGAGAGTGATACTTGGTTTTTGAAGGATGGGTAGGAATTTGACAGAGATGTAGGCAAGATCATTTCAGGCAGATGGGACAGCATAAGAAAAGGTCTAAAATCTTAAGACATAGAAAGTGCATTGTTTTCTTTAGGGAATCACTTCTGTTTGTACTCAGCTGAAAATCTTCCATCAGGCGGGTAAATCTTTGGCAGGTATGTCTCTCCTTGTTTTATGCCTCACTTGGTATTAATAAGATGACAGTCAAATAGTTATCTCTGTTACTATCCTCTTTGTATGAGTGTAACATATACAGCAGACACTTAGTTGGAGGGGGGAACCTTTAAGGCAGCATTTTGCTATACCGAATCGAATACTTTTTAAAAATCGTCTGTAAACAAGCACAGAGATATTGTATTCTGTACCCTTTTCAGTCAATTCTGTGATTGTAAAGATGCGATCTGTTGTAGAATCTTTTGTAAAAGCATGCCTGTTCCATTTTCATACTTTCTTCAAGGATGCTGTCGATATGTTTATAGATTATTTTCATAAAGGTTTTATAACAATAAGAAAAGCATGGATAGTTATGGATATTTTCTTGGTCACTTTTTTTCTCTCCCACTGATAATAAAGGTTTTTGATATTTTTTTTTCCAAGTCTTCCAAGTTTTTTTATTCTCCCTTTCCCCATTTTCCTTCCATTGTCTCCAAAACATTGCACAGCTTTCTAAGTGAGATCCATAAACACTCAATACTCAACATGTAAGAAAGACTAGTAGATGAGGAATGCAGTGGGATGGACAACTCATAAAATTGATCCATCAGTACACATAACTTGGACAAATGCCAATGGATAAGGAACTGCACTTCCATCTGAATAGGAGAAAGGGAGTAGGCTGTATTGCCTTTGGGAAAATTGTGTAGTGTTTTTAAATGATACACTTCTTGAAACATGTGTAGTGCTTTTATTTTTATTTTTATTTTTTGGTTTTTATTTTTATTTTTTTGCTTTTTGGCTAGGCAGTCAGGGTTAAGCTGTGTGACTTGCCCAGGGTCACGCAGCTAGTAAGTGTCAAGTGTCTGAGGCCGGATTTGAACTCAGGTCCTCCCGACTCCAAGGCCAGAGCTCTATCTACTGAGCCACCTAGCTGCCACCTAGCTGCCCCCTTGTGTAGTGCTTTTAAGTGACCTACTTCTTTTTTTCCTTAATAGTATTTTTTCTCCCAATTACATGTGAAGATGGTTGTCAGCATTCATTTTTGTAAAGTTTTGAGTTCCAAGTTTTTCTCTTCCCTTGCCCCCTTCCCCAAGACAGCAGGCAATCTGATATAGGTTATACATGTACAATTATGTTAAACATATTAAATGACACGCTTCTTGAAGCAAAAATCTGCCATTTTAGCTTATGGGGTTTTTTTTGTTGTTTGTTTTTTGTCTAGGAAGTGGGGTTAAGTGACTTGCCCAGGGTCACACAACTATTAAGTGTCAAGTGTCCGAGGCTGCATTTGAACTCAGGTCCTCCTGACTCCAGGGCCGGTACTTTATCCACTGCACCACCTAGCTGTCCCTGCTTATGGTATTTTTTGTGATGCTGCTTGGCTGTTAGTCATGGAATACCACAGTATTGAAAGAACTAAATATCCAGGACACCTGGAGAGCAATACAATAAGTAGGTGGTGGCTGTGAAGTGAGGTACAGCAACATATTACTAACCAGGAGAGATAAGGGATGCTGTCAGTTATATAACTGGAAAAAAATGTGGGTCAATCATGTCATGAAGGCAAGGGGCAATTTATTGATAATCTGCAAGTTTACTGTTTATTGTGTGATAATCAATCCTTTCACTAGTTAACAGGAGAATATTATTATACTTCTTGTGTTTTTTTATTTCTTCTTTTTTTGGTTTGGTGAGGCAGTTGAGGTTAAGTGACTTGCCCAGGGTCAAACGGTAAGTATCAAGTGTCTGAGGCTGGATTTGAACTCAGGTCCGCCTGACTGCAAGGCAGGAGCTCTATCCACTATGTCACTCAGCTGACTTTTTGTATTTTTTAATGATTTTTTCACTTGTTTCCTTGAGCTATGATCACAAATCATATGTGCATTTTTAAAAAAGCGTTTAATATTATTTAGGGGAATATTCTGCATTTGACTTAGGGTTAGAAGATAAAATATACTATTTTTTTTTTCTTGGTAAGGCAGTTGGGGTTAAGTGACTTGCCCAGAGTCACACAGCTAGTAAGTGTTATGTGTCTGAGGCTGGATTTGAACTCTTGACTCCAAAGCCAGTGCTCTATCCACTGGACCATCTAGCTGCCCCTAAAATATACTTTTAATATCAACAGTTTGAAATTTGAAATTTTCAAGGAAAGCTAGAAGTCTCTAGTTATATGGAAAGCAAACAGCATTTTCTGTTGTGTTTATTTAGATACAGTTGATAAGGCAAAACATTGCACACAAAATAGACAGCTTTTAAAAAAACAAGGACCTAATTTGCTGTGTTTTAGTAGCCATCTAGTTGGCTGCTGCATAAACATCTCTTATGGGGAAATTTAGTTGGAAAATCTGTTGGGGACAATATTTCACTAGAATTAATTTGTCTCAAATCCTTCTTTGACTAGTGTTGATGTTGGCTCTTATACTGTAATGTTAGGTTGCTGCACTGCAAGCATTAACATTGTACAATCAATTGATGAATCAGTAGGAGGACAGTGTTCAAAAGTAGGCTGTTTGCTTATACTTTTTACTAGAAATCCTTGTGTTTAATTATCTCACAAACATTTAATTATATCATTTATAAAAATTGGAAGGGAAACAATGAAGACTAAATTGTCTTAAATTACTAAAACAAGTTAATAGTGTTGGTAGAAAATTTATAAATAATTTAATGGTTTAGAGCAATATGTGCTAATTTGTGCCATTTCTGTGTGTAGCTTTCTGTGTGCTGAAATTAATTTACTTGGGTACAATTCACTAGTCAGAATGGCACAAATATTATACATATAAGAAAATAAGAAATAAAAAAATAGAATTGTCAAAGGGTAAGAATATTTAGACAGGTAAACTTAGTCTCAGTGGTCTGACTACATTTCAGTTTTTGCTTTCAAGTGCTTTGTTTCTTAAATGACAACAGGTGGGTAGCCCCACAGTTTTAATAACTTTAAGTCTTAGCAAGAGAGACTTTATTTTCCAGCCATGATATCCATTTGGATTTATCTATAGAAAAAATTTCAAATTTGACATGAGGAAATTATGTTTCAAGCATTATTGTGGCAATTTTTCTGTAAGTGCAGCTGAGTCTGTGGTATTTCATCAGCTTCTGGCTCATCATTTTTAGGTGGTACCTAGATTATTATAGCATTGTGTTTCCACAACTCCTGGAATGAGGTCGTGTACATTAATGACTTTTCATAGTGAGAGACAGAAAGGAGCTGGACCACCTGCTCAAAGGATAGACTTATTTGTGGGAAGGTTTTGGAGAAAGTCTTGATTTTTTTTTTTTTATGTATTAATATTTTTTAACTACATCTAACTTAAATTCATTTACCTGTATAAGTGTCTTTTTTTTGGTACTAGTTTTATGTATCTTGGATTATTTTGGCTATAGCCTACTTTCTGACATTTAAAATTTTGTTGATGCTTTACACTGTCTTTTTTAAAATAAAAACTTTTCTGATTCTGGCTTTTTGTTAACTGATATTGTTCTGTCTCAGAGTAAAGGGGCTTTTAGATTAGTGATGGTGCGGTTAGATACACTAAAAGAAAGTCTAAAGATATTGTGATTTTATGGCTGTGTAAATAGAATGCTAGAGAAATTAAGTGACATGGCCAGGCCCACCCAGTTAGTACAAGAGCCAGATGAAAACTCATGTATTCATATTTACTGAAGTGGTACAGTGGATTATGAAACTTATTTAGGATCTCTTTCTGTCACTCTTTCCTTTATTTTATTGTTGCTTTTTAAAACTGAAGTCACTTCCCAATACCCCACTTTCCTCTTCTAAAACCCTTCTTTGTAACAAAGAAGTATCATTAGGTAAAACACCATCACTGACAGCATAAGCCGGAATGGTTTGACCAATTCATAACTCGCTGTCCATCAGTGTACCAGACTTTTTGCAGCCCCTCTGACATTTACTATTTTTGTCTTTTGCCGTCTTTGCCCATCTGATAAATGTGAGAATTAAAGTATTTGAGTTGTTTTAATTTGCATTTCTTTTATTAGTCATATTAAGCATTCTTTCTGATGGTTGTTGATTGCATTTGTTGTGTTTTTGCCAAATGCTTGTTCCTTTCATTTGCTCACTTAATTATCAATTGGAGAATGGCTCTTTCTAGTTTATATTTGTACTACTTTTCTATATGTCTTGGATTTTTCTTTTTCCTAGACCTGTGATTTCATTGTCATATGGAGTTCTAATAGGGAAATTCTCTTTCCCAGTGTAGTTTGGCCCTTGTTCTACAGCTTATAGTCCTAGAGTTGCCCAGAACATAGAGAGTTTATGTGACTTAGCCAGGATGACTTTTTAGGACTTTATTTTGTTCAATTAGTGAAAATCAATTTTCTCTGTCCCCCACCAACATCTGCCCTTTAATTGAAAAAGAAAGAAAAACAAAAGGCTTTAAACATAGTCAACCAAAAAATTTCAGGATATGTCATTTTTGCTTTCTGGGTCTACCTGTATGTTAGGACAGGTAGCATGTTTCATCGTAAGTCCTCAGGAATTGTAGTGGGTCATTGTGTTGGTCAAAGTTCTTAAGTCTTTTCCATGTTCTTTGTCTTTACAGTGTTATTGTATAAATTGTTTTGGTTCTGCTCCTTTCATTCCATATCATTTAATTCAAATTTTTACAGGTTTCTCCAATATTGTTCCCTTCATCATTTCTTACACACAATAGAATTCTATCATATTCTTATACCATAATTTGTTCAGGCATTCCCCCCTTGATGGGCATCCCCAGGCAACTGGTGGCACAATGGATAGAGTGCTGCTGGGCTTGGAGTTAGAAAAACCTGAGTTTAAATCAGGCCTCATATGCTTATATGATCCTGGTTAAGTCACTTAACCTCTGTTTGCCTGAGGTTACTAAACTGTAAAATGAGGGTAATAATAGCACTTACCCCTCAGGGTTGTGAAGAGATTAAATGAAAAGATATCTGTAGAAAGAGTTTAGCACAGTGCCTGGCACATAGTAGGTGCTATATAAATGCCTATTCCATTCCTTTTCTCTTCCACCCCTACCTCTTTTAATTTTTACTTGTTTGCCACCACAAAAAGAGGGCTATAAATCTTATCTCTTTGGAAATATAGGTAATAGTAATATCACTGGGTCAAAGGGTATTCATTCACAGCTTAGTAACTTCT
Source organism: Vombatus ursinus (assembly GCF_900497805.2). Classification (NCBI taxonomy): domain Eukaryota; kingdom Metazoa; phylum Chordata; class Mammalia; order Diprotodontia; family Vombatidae; genus Vombatus; species Vombatus ursinus. The sequence continues at coordinate 13,196,559 of NW_020954630.1, read as the reverse complement.
GGCATAGCTCCAAATCGTTTTTTCAGAATGGCTAGACCAGTTCATAGCTCCACCAACCAGGCATTTTTGTTTGTTTACTTTTTTTTTTTTTTTTTGCGCTGAAGCTAACATTTACACAATTCTGTCAAATAATAGCCACGTTGGACATTTTTACTTATCCTTGGTCTTATTAGAAAAACTTCTGATATTTTTCTGTCAGAATTATGCTGACTGTTGGATTTAGGTACTATTTGTCGAAGTCACGTAATATACATATATTCCTTTGATACTGTATTTTTAACATAAGTGCTATATTTTGTTAAAGACTTTTAAGGTGCATCTATTGATATATTGTGGTATTAATGTTATTTTTGTTATTAGGATGACAGACTTACAGATTTTTATCTGAAAGGAACCTTAGAAGACATTGAATCCAACCCTTCTTTTTTTAGTTGAGAAAAGTGAGGCACAGACAAGTTTAAGTGGATTGCTCCTGGTTGTCTCAGCTTCAGTCTCAGTATAAGTAGTGGGTGTCTGAGGCAGAATTTGAACCCAAATCTGTCTCATCCACTGCATCATATTTAGTTTCATAATTAATTGATTGACTATATTTACATTGAGCTCATCTCTTTGTAAAAGAATTTCTTTCTTTCTTTCTTTTACTCAAATTTTTATTTTGGAGGCAATGAGGGTTAAGTGATTTGCCCAGGTTCACACAGCTAGCTAGTTGTGTCTGAGGCCGTATTTGAATTCAGGTCCTCCTGACTCCAGAGCCGGGGCTCTATTCACTGTGCCATCTAGCTGCCCCGAGAATTTATTCTTTCTTGGTAAAAGTCACAGATTATAGATTTAGAGCTGTAAGAACCTTTATTAGTCATTTAGTAATAAAATCTTGTCTAACCCCCTAATTTAAAGAAGAAACTGAGGATCAGATAAAATGTCATGTCTCAGGCCACATAGATGAAATGTATCTTGTTCATAATATATTATGTTTTTAATATAGTGCTTTTATCTATTTGCTAATATTCAGCTGTTTTGCATGTATTGTTTTGGGAGTCAACCATGTTTATCTAATGGAACCTGGCAAAGATGTACCTTCTACCTGTATTTTTCATAAACACATAATATAGGAGTTAGTTTGCTTAAAGGTTAGAATTAACTTTTTTAAGTACATTTGGCTCTGAGTTGTTTTTTTCTTTGTTTTTCTTTTTCTTTTTGGTAAACTATATATTTATTTATGACTAGGGGCATAGATATTTATGACTAGGGGCAGCTTAGTGGCATAGTAGATAGTATACACTGCTGGTCCTGAAGTTAGGAAGGGTTCTCTTCAAGAGTTCAAAATTTACCCTCAGACACTTACTGACAGTGTAACCGTGGGTGAGTCACTTGACCCTGTTTGCCTCAGTGTCCTCATCTGTAAAATGAGCTGAGGGCACGCTACACGGCCCAGCGATTGAGTCCTGGGCCTAAATTTCGGAAGACTCCTATTCCTGAGTTCAGGTCAGGCCTCAAACAATAACTAACTCTGTGACCCTGGGCAAGTCACTTAACCCTGTTTCCCTCAGTTTCCTCATCTAGAAAATGAGCTGGAGAAGGAAATGACAAACTACTCCGGTATCTTTGCCAAGAAAATCCCAAATGGAATCATGAAGAGTTGGACATGACTGAAATGACTGAGGAAAAACAATTTAATTTCCATTTTAAGTTTTAGTTGTTTAGGTTATCTTTCTTCTGTTGATGTGGATATTTATACTTTTGTAGTTATTCAACGGTTTTATGATCATATTTGTTGGTATTTAATTGAATATGATAGTTTCTGACAATTTCCCTTATTTCCTTTTTTTTGTTAAGATCCCATTTTCATTTTTTTATTTTAGTATTTGGTTTTCATCTCACCATTAATTTGGAGAATGATTTATTTATTGATCTTTTAAAGAAGTTCTTAGTTTTGTCTTTGTAGGTTTTTAAATTTTGTTTCGCTCTGAGTTAACCCATAAACATTTCTGTTTTTGTGTTTTCAGGAGAAGTTATTACCTTGTTGATTTTTGTGGAATTTTTTTTTAAGTTGCATGCTTAAAATCTTTTGTTGACATGAATGTGTATATATAGAGAATTCTTAAGGACTGTTTTGGCTCCATCCTATAAGTTTGGCATGTTTCATTATTTCCTTTACTTGTGTCATTCGATTTCTTTTTCTTTTGACCATTCTTTAGTATTACATTATTCATCTCCATTCAAATGAATGCTTTCTTCATATTTCTAGTAGGTAGGTGGCACAGGAGATAGAGCTCTGGACTTGGAGTTAGGACAACCTGATTCAAATCCATTCTCTTTTTTTGTGTGTGTGTGTGTGTGAGGCAATTGGGGTTAAGTGACTTGCCCAGAGCCACACAGCTAGTGAGTGTTATGTGTGTGAGGCCACATTTGAACTCAGGGCCTCCTGAATCCAGGGCTGGTGTTCTGTCCATTGCATCACCTAGCTGCCCCTTCAAATCCATTCTCACACACAAGCTGTGTGCCCTGGGCAAGTCATTTAAGCCCTGTCTGCCTCGGTTTTCTATTTGTAAAAAAGGGCTATTGTGAGGATTAAATGAGATAACAAGGCTTTGCAAACCTTAAAGATGTTATATTATTGAATATAATTGTTGATGGATTGTGGTTTGCGGTTTTTGTACATCATCAGTTTTTGTAAAGGTGCCATGTAAAGCTGAAAAATGGGTACATTCCTTGTGATTTACTTTCAGTGATTGTCTATCATACTTAATTTTTAAACTGTTCTGTTTAGATGCTTACCTTCTTTCTTGCTGTTTTTAAAATTTATTCAGGTCTGAAAGGGCTTGTTCAAGTCTTCAACAGTTGTTTTATTGTCTCTATATCTTTATGGTTTTCTTAGTTTTTTTTTTAATTCTTTTATTAAGATGCTTTTCTGAGAATAAGCGATTGAAGACTTTTTGCTGTTGAGTAGTTTGTCGTGTCTGACTCTTTGTGACCCCATTTGGAGTTTTATTGGCAAGGGTACTGGAATGGTTTGCCATTTCCTTTTCCAGCTAATTTTATAGATGTGGAACTGAAGCAGACAGGATTAAGTGACGTTCCCAGGGTCACACAGCTACTGGCTGGCTGAGGCCAGATTTGAACTCATGAAGATGAGTCTTCTAGACTCCAAACCCAGTGCTGTATCGGCTATACCACCTAGCTAGCTGCCTGTTGAAGACTTTAGGAATGTTTATTAGGGAAAAAAAAATGGAAAATGATTAAAAGCTGTAAATTGAATTATGTTTTATAGTTACATGTGAGAATTTATTAATGGTTTTGCAGTGTTTAGGATGTTATTAAAGTAGCTACTATTTATTGCCTTTTAAAAATACTGAAATCATTATCACATATAGGAAGACCTAGTATTTGCCGTGGAGGTACCTGGTGGCTCATTGGATAGAGCACGGGGGCTGAAGTCAGAAGACCTGAGTTCAGATCCAGCCTCAGACACATCTAACCTCTGATTGCCTGACTAAATGGATTCACTGGAGAAGTAAATGGCAGATCACTCCAGTATCTTTGCCAAGAAAACCTCAAATGGGGTCACAGAGGGTCAGACATAACTGAAATGGCTAACCTACAAGTATTTGCCAGACTTTAAATAATGTAATGTAATAGTTGTATAATCTACAGTGGCATACTTGAAGGAAAATATAACAGTGGTGCAGACACATACTTCAGGTAAGTAATGATAAACATCTTAAAGTAATAGCAAGCAAGTACAAGTTTCTAAAAATGTGGTTAAAACACTGTCACCCATCCATTTAAAATTACATACCTTCAAATTTGTATGGCTAGATTATGGTATTCATTATTATTAAGCAGTCTATGAAAATCTGTAAGAGCTAAGTGAAGCTTTTCCTTCCTGAAGCATTGATAGAAGTTTTTGCTGTATTGTATCGCATTTAAATGGGATTAGGCTCTGGAAATGTCTACATTTTGTTCCTACCCGTTACTATTTAGTAAAGGGGGACCCTGACTAAAGAAAATAACATGCTTTGAGCATATCCCCACTATTTTTAGGTAAAGCATTAGGTTGGATTAAGTGCTAGGAATACAGAAACTGTCAAAGCAAAGACTGTACCTGTCCTCAAGGAATTTACATTCTGAAAGGGGAAGACAATGTATAAAGGGGAGCAGGGAAGGGGTGGGCTGTTGGAGGTAGAAAAGTAGTCAGGAAAATTGGGGACCCAGCTAGGTTATAAGTGAATGTGGCTGCCCTGGGTATTTTTGCCTATTTCTTGCTGGGAACATACTTATGTGACGTAATTTCAGATTTTAACAGCATATAGCTTCTAGACTAACTACGAAGTCATTCACTACTTCCCCTTTTTTCAGTGAAGGTAATGTCTTATTTTTAGTTTTTTATTCAGAAGATCTCAAAACCTTTATTTTTGGTTAATCTAATAAATCTTTACCTCCTGTGCTAAGAAAGGCACAGTAAATTAGAGATCAGTGACTAGAATGTCTTGACTCATAAGCTTCCACTTAATGCTTCTCAAATACCCTCAACAAACCAAACCGCACATACACTCTTTCAGATCTCATTTTTCAAAGAAATAACTGCAAGTATTAGTGTGGTAGAAACTTCTGGTAGGTAGAAAACTGTCTGGACAAACAATTATTTGTCTAGTTCTGTAGTCCAGCCTCCTTATTCTAAAGACACGGAGACTTAAGTTCCCAGAGGTTTAGTGATTGCCCAGGGTACTGCTTGGGAGTATTAGAGATAAGATTTGAACTTCTGGACCTCTAACTCAAAAAGCAATGTATCAGGGAGGTACTTGAAATTTATTGCTAAGCTTTTAAGAAATGTCATTTGACAACTTCTGTAAAATACATTTAAAATGTATTTACAAATATTGTCAGATGATAGCCCGGTGTAGTAGAAAGTGTTGGATTTGGAATCAGAGGACCTGAGTTCAAATTCTAATGCTGTTTGGTATTTCTCTTGTTCGCTACTTCATTTGTATGGTGAACATCAAGGTGAAGAAACTTCCTAGGAAATACAGATTCATACCTTCCTGCAACTTTGCAAGTTTGAGAGAGTTGCCTGGAACACTGGAATGTTAAATGATTTGCCAGTCTATGTCAGAGGAGGGATTTTGACCCTAGTTCTTAGTGTTTGGGCCAGTTCTCTCTCCTGTGCCCAAATGATTCTCTAAGCACTAGTTAACTACTAGAAATAATCGTTTGTCATTGCTTACAGTAGTTGTCTGTAGTGAGGTATATTGTATCCTCAAGTATGAAATTGAGTGACAGAAAATAAATAACTTCTTAAAGATAATCCATATTCATTTGAAAAAAGTGATAGAATTAGCTGTTATTCGTATAAGGTGTTTTGCTTTAGAATGGTTTTTATACTAGGTAGCATGGCATAGGTTGGAAAGATCTGATCTTGGAATGAGGTAGGCCTGGCTTCAACGGTTGTTTCTGACATTTTGGCTTTGTGAACCTGAGCAACTGACTTAACACCTCAACACTTCAGATGTCTGTCTGTCTGTCTATAAATTGAGGGAAATCTGGTGACCTTCATTGGCAGAGGGTGTTCCATGTACCAGTGAAATCACAGGTCTATTCTGAATTAAGCAAAAGAATTTCTTAGCTAGGAGTTAATATTTGTCTGTCTTACACTGATAACTCAATCACTATAGTATCTTTCCTAAAAATGGAGATATAATACCTATTGAAATGATAAATGTTCTTTAGAGGAAATTTACTATATTAATCCTAAATAGTAAACTCTGTGTATAAATAGACCTATTATCAATCTATATGTCTATGTCTATATATCTATATGTATATATGTATATAATTTGATTATAGATAGTTTATATCTATAAACCACATAGATACTTAATAGATACTGAAATATTTTCCTATAGTTGTGCTTCTATATGCTTAACTAATTTGGTAATTCTAAAATTTCAGTTCTACATGTTTATTAGGCACCTACAATATACAAGAACACTGTGCTAGATTCTGGGGATACAGTAACAAAATAGAAACTATTCCGGTCTTTAATAAATTTATTCTTTATTTGGGAATAAGTTTGGGGAGTGGTGTGCCAAATTATGAAGTAATTTGAAAAGGAAAAGAACATTAATAATTGGAAGGATCAGGGAAGAACCATATCATCTGGGCCACAGGGCTTCACAGGAGCTAGCAAAATGGTTGAAAATGCGCATGCATTCTACAGGAGGAGGGCTATAATTTAAACAGATGATTACAAGATAATTTAAATAGGGAGAAGGCTAATGCCTATAGACAATCAAAGAAAGTTTGCTAAGGGGCACCTGCCCCAGCTTAGCCTGAAGGAAGATGAGGATTTTGAGAAGTTGGAGGTAAAGTGTATTCTAATCGTGGGGTTTGTGTGAAGTGTGAAGGAGGGAGTGGACTTCTGAGTTCAGGTGTAGTTTGACTTGTGTAAAATGTGTAAAGGAGAAAGACATGGGACCTGTGCCTTAAAGATTATTTTTGTAGCTGTGTGAAGGATAACTTAACAGTTTGACATACTGAAAGCGTGACCGATAGGAGGTCTTTCAAATGGTGCAGGTCATTGATGTCAAACTCAAATAGAAAGGCATCCACTAATCCCTACATACAGAGTCTGTATATTGATGAGGTCCTCACTTAGGGTTCCTGGGGCTGGTGATGTATTTATATAAGCAGTTTTCTTTACACTCTAAAAAACCATAATGACCCCAAAGAGCTTTTGTTTATGTATGTTATGTGTTCATATTTACCGTATTAAAATTAAAACAAATAAAATTATAAAAAATTATTAATGTACTAAAATAATAACCAATTTCATCATAATATAAACTTATTTTAATGAAAAATAGCTATATTTTCTAAAACAAATTTAAGTGGCTTTTTTTTACATATTTTTGCAGATCTCTTTAATATTTTATTTAGTAGAAAAGCTGTATTTTCATCTGCTTCTGTATTGAGTCTATTGTGATATGTTGTTTTGGTTGAAGTACATGAAGAAAATACAGCTCACAGCTATGTAGTTGGAAAAGGGATGATTCTTCTAGTAGGCAAATAATGTTTTAGTCTTATTATGAAAAGTTTTGACTTCAAGGACACTCTGAAAGAGTGCTGGACACCCCTGAGAGCTGACAAATCACATTTTGAGAACCACTGATGTAGATGATAGTGAACCCCAAGTGAGATCTGCAGGGAGAAGATTTCGTGTAGCGATGAAGAGTAAGAGATATGCTTATTTTTCCTCTTGGCACACTTGGTTGAGACATATGAGAAGAAGGTATGTTTATTGTTTAAAAAGGATGGCCGTAAATGCAGTATCTTCTCGTGGTAGATGGATGAATCCAGGTTTTACCTCTCACATCCATCCCTTTTATCTTTACCAATACAGCCAACCTAGCTTAGACCATTGTCACATTTAGCCTGGACCATTCTAGTTGTCTTCTATTACTTCCAGTCTTTCTACTCTTTATCTTCTATCTAGTTAAGTTGATTTTCCTAAAGTGAAGGTCTGATGATGTCATTATCCTGCCCAAATAATAGCTAGCATTTATATATCACTTAAAAGATTGCAAAGTGCTTCATGTATATTATTTGACAATGCTTCAGTAACTCCCTATTGCCTCTAGGATAAATTATAAACTCTTCTGTTTGGCATTTAAAAGCCCTTCACGTTGTGACTTCAACCTCTCTTTCTGGGTTGATTTCTTATTTTTTCTACTTTCATACACAGATTCCAGCCACACTGATCATCAGCTGGTGTTTTTTTGTAGTTGCTATTCTATCTCATGCCCCCATGCCTTTACACAGTGGGCTGTAAGGACTTCGTCTTCATTTCCACTACTTGAAAACCCTAGTTTTTTCACTCTCAAAGGTCACCTCCTTTAAGGCAACCTTTTGTTTTCTGAATAAATTGAGATAACAGCTGCTGAGAGATATGTACAAAAGACATCAGTGTAAGCTTATTTTTAAAGTTGTAGCTTAAGTGAACATGAAGAATAGTTTTAGGAGGAATGAAAATAAGGAAGAAATGGAGGGAATGGGAGTCTGTGTACCACTGTGGCTAGAGCATTGACTAGTCACAGCATCTGGGTTTAAATCCCAGTGTCCCAGGACACTCATTTGTTCTTGAACAAATCATTTCACTTCTCTGGCCTTAAGTTTCCTGAGCTGTAGAATGAAGGCTTTGACCATATATATAGCCCCTGAAGTCTGCTACGACTTTAGGTCCTTAGAAAGGAAATATGCTGAGAGGAGAGTTATGCAGTTTTCTCATGGTAACGTCAGGAAGCACTTGTTACCAAGTGGTACAACTTGGTCACTGTTTGTTCTGAAATAGCAAGAGAGGGATGGTGTTGTGCAGCTTACTTAGTATAAGATATTTATAAGTTGGACCTTTATTTATTGCAAGCATAACAGGGAATGCTTGCAATAGAGTTATGGACAAAAATTACATACCCTGTAGAATACTGTGATATATTGACAACAAATGGATTTTGTTTTATAACAAAATTTTTAAAATAACCTCTTCAAATGTGTGTCCAGTCTAAGCAGGAAACATAACCATTGCAACAATAGTAATTGTTAATTTTTTTTTAAAGAAAATATCATTGATACCTTTTGTTTTTTAAACTCCAGCCATTTTTCTATATAGCCTCTCCCTCTACTCTCTCCTCTGGTTCAACCATAGCATACTTCCTTGTTAAAAAGCAAAACCAGCCAACAAAACCATGTGGCTGCACATGCAATATTTTGCGTCTATAATACTGTACCTTTGCTAAGAGGAAGGAAGATCATCTGCCTGGTTGCACAATTGATCATCATTGTTTAATCGGAATTTGGTTACCTTTTAGGGTTGTTTTTATTTGCACAGTTGAAGTAATTTTGTATATTTTCCTGGTTATACATTCTCACTGTATCGGCTCATCTAAGTCTTCTCTCTCTCTTCCTCTCTGGCAAAGAAACAACATTACGTTAAGTTTATATATTACAATTTGCTAAGCCATTCTTCACTTGTTGGTCATTTATTTTGAGTCACTAAACACAGAAAGTGCTGCTAAAGAATATTTTTGATTTCTTTGGGACCTTTGTGTCTTTGAAATTTTTGCAGTATATGCAGAGCAATGGGATAATTTGTCTTTTCATTTTAAGGAAGCAGAGTTTTCATCTTTGGGTGATTTTTTTTTTTTTTGCAGTCTCTTGCTCTTTGCTCCCCCATCCCCCAATCTTAGCACTTAAAAGATTGTTATTTTCTAAACAACTTACTTAGTGGGGGCCGACATTGCTTCCAAGTCCCCTTTAATGCCAATGCATTGTCACATTTTCCAAATAATTTTGAAGATTTAAGAAAATAGTATAATACCCCAAATTATTTGAGAATTGCTCTGCTGTAAGACTATAGGCTTACTTTTTATTTAAAAAAAATTTTTTTTTTTGTATTTTGCATCACCATGGTATTCTATTTCTATTCCTCCCTGGGAGCCATCCCATATGATAAATGGTTTTTTTTTTTTTTAGAGGAGGAAAATAGAACATTTGGTTGATACATTGACAAAGTATGAAAACATATGCAAAATGTATAACATCTATGGACCTCTCACCTCTACCAAGAGGTAGGTTGAGGTGTCTTCTCATTTCTTTTCATTCAATTCCCATTTAATCTTTATAATTTTGTTACATTTACTTTTAAGTTTTTGGAGTGTTCTTTTTGTTTGCATTGTTGTAGTTATTTGTATATAGTTTTCTTGGTTCTGCTCCTTCACTTTGTATCACTTCATATAGATTTTTCATTCTTCTCTGTGTTCACCACAAACATCATTTCTTAAAGCATAGTAATATTACATTCACATACCACAATTTGTATAGCTGTTAACCAGTTGATGGGTAGATCTACTTTGTTTCTACTTCTTTGCCATCACAGAAAGTGCTGCTCTAAATGTTTTGGACTACATGGGAACTTTTTTCTTATTGATGCCTTCCTTGAAGTTTAAGTTTAGTAATGGAGTCTCTGATTCAAAGGGATTGAACATTTTAATCACTTGATTTTCATGATTCCAAATTGTTTTCCAAAATGGTTGTAAGAAACTCCTTGAGAAGCAACTAAAAAACTAACTGAAATAATTAACAACTTCAGCAAAGTTGCAGGATATAAAATAATTACTATGTATTACCAGCAAAATCCAGCAGGGAAGACATAGAAAGAGAAATGCCATTTAAAATAATGTCAGACAATATAAAATACTTGAGATTCTACCTGCCAAGACAAATCAGGGGCTATATGAATACAGCAATGAAGTGCCTTTCATATGAATAAAGTTGACTCTAAACAATTACAGAAATATTAATGCTCATGGGTAGGCTGAGCCAATAAAATACAAATGAGAATTCTATCCAAATTAATTTGCTTATTCAGTGTCACATCAAACAAAATAAACAAAAAATTCTAGCTGTTTCATAGAGCTAGAAGAAATCACAACCAAATTCATCTGAAAGAATAAAAGGTCAAGAATATCAAGGGAATAAGTGGAAAAAAAATTGTGAAGGAAAGGTGACTTAGCAGTACCAGATCTCAAGCTGTATGACAAAACGGTAATTATCAAAAACTTTAGTACTGGCCAAGAAATAGTGGTAGATCAGTGGCATAGTTTAGATATACTATATACAGTAGTAAATGACCATAGTAATCTAGTGTTTGATGAATCCAAAGATCCAAGATTTTGGGACAAAAAACCACTATTTGACAGAAATTGCCGGGAAAATTGTAAAGCGGTTTGGCAGAAACTAGGCATACAATATCTCACACTGTATACCAAGATATGGTCAAATGGATACATGATTTAGACCTAAAGGGTGATATAAGTAAATTAGGGGAGCATGGAATATTTTACCTGTCATCTATGGATAAGGGAAGAATTTATGACCAAAGTGGAGATAAGACAGCATTCCAATTTTGGATAATTTTGATTATATCAAATTAAAAAAGAGTTTCCATAAATAAAACTAATGCATCCAAGAGTAGAAGGGAAGCAGGAAACTGGGGGAAATATTTTTTACATTATGTGTCGCTGATAAAGGCCTTATTTCTCAAATATATAGAGAACTGAGGCAAATTTATATATGAGTCTCATTCCCCAGTTGATAAATGGTCAAAGGATATGAATAGACAGTTTTCAGAAGAAGAAATCAAAGCTATCTATAGCTTATAAGAAAAATTGCTTTAAGTAACTATTGATTAGAGAAATACAAATGAAAACAACTCTGAGATTCCACCTCACACCCATCAAATTGGCTAATATGATAAAAAAAGAAAATGACAAATATTGGAGGGGCTGTGGGAAAACTGGAACACCAGTTTGGAGTTGTGAACTGAGCCAGCTTTCCTGATGAGCAATTTGGAACTATGCCCAAAGGGTTACAAAACTGCATACATACTCTTTGACCCAGCAATTCCACTACTTGGTCTCTATCCCAAAGAGATCAAATAAAAAGGAAAAGGACTAATTAGTACGAAAATATGGCAGCTCCTTTTATGTGGTGACAAAGAATTGAAAATTGAGGGGATACCTATGAATTGAGGAATGGCTATGAACAAGTTGTACTATGTGGTTGTGATAGAATACTATTGGATTATAAGAAATGATGAGTAGGCAGATTTCAGAAAAATCTAGGCAGATTTACGTGAACTGATACAAAGTGAAGTGAGCAGAACCAGAATGTTGTTCAGAGTAACAGCAGTATTATATGATGATTAACTGAGTGACTTAATTGTTCTTAGCAAAACAGTGATTCAGAGCAATTCCAAAGAACTTAGGATGAAAAATACTGTCCACTTCCAGAGAAAGAACTGATGATAATGAATTCATACTGAAGCATCCTTTTTTTTTTAACTTTCTTAATTATTCTTGTTTTTTGGTTTGTATTTTCTTTTACAGCATAGCAGTATGGAACCACTTTGCATAATTACACATGTATGATCTGTATCAAATTGTCTTTTCAAGGAGAGAGGAGGGAGAGAATTTGGAACTCAACATTTTTTAAAAAGTTTAAAATTTTTACTTGTGATTTAGGAAAAAGTAAAAATTAAATGGGAGGAAAAACCCCAGATGGTTGTACCATTTCACAGCTCCATCGAAAATGTATTAATGTTCTTATTTATTCACGCCCCCTTCAACACTGACTGTTTGCCATTTTTGCCAATTTGCAGGGTGTGAGGTAAAATCTCTACCCCTTCCTTAAAAGTCTAGTAGTTTGATTTCAGTTATATGTGTGAGGTCATACAAAACATTTCCATATTAGCCATGTTGCAAAAGAAAACATAAATAAAATAAAACAATAAAAACAAAGAATGTTTTAAAAAAAGTATGCTTCAGTCTGCATTCAGAGTTCATCCATTCTCTCTCTGAAAGTGCATAGCATCATGGGTCCTGTAGAATTGTCTTAGGTCATTGTCTTGATCAGAGTTCCCAAGTCTTTCACAGTTGATCATCCTTACATTATTGCGGTTACTGTGTGCAGTGTTCTCATGCTACTGTCTTCATTTTGCGTGAGTTCATATTAGTCTTCCCAGATTTCTGAAATTATTCTGTTCATTCCTTATAATAGTGTTCCATCATAGTCATATACCACGACTTGTGCTGCCATTCCCCAACTGATGGGCATCTCCTCAATTCCAGTTCTTTGTCACTGCAGAAAGAACTGCTATCAACATTTTTGTACAAATAGTTCCTTTTCCCTTTTCTTTGCTCTCTTTGGGATATAGACCTAGTAGTGGTATTCCTGATTAAAAGAGTATGAAGTTTTATAGCCCTTCGGGCATAGTTCCAAATTGTTCTCCAGAATAGTTAGACTAATTCACAACTCCACCAAGAGTGTATTAGTGTCCCATTTTTTCCGCATCCCCTCCAGCATTTGTCATTGTGCTTTGCTGTCATATTAGCTAATCTGATAGATGTGAGGTGGTACTTCGTAGTTGTTTTAATTTGCATTTCTACAGTCAGTAGTGATTTAGAGTATTTTTTAATATAACAATAGATAGTTTTGATTTCTTCTGAAAATTGTTCACATCTTTTAACCACTTATCAATTGGGGAATGGCCCTTATTTGTGCATATTAGATTCAGTTCCCTATATGTTTGAGAAATGAGGCCTTTATCAAAGAAACTTGCTTTAAAATTTTTTGTACAGTTTTCTGCTTTCCTTCTAATTTTGACTGCATTCTTTTTGTGCAAAAGCTTTTTAATTTAGTGAATTAAAATTATCATTTTCTTTTTAAGTTTTAAACATTCACTTTTATAAGAATTTGAGTTCCAAATTTTTTTCTCCCTCTCTCCCCTCCCTGTTTTCCAAGATGGAAGTCAATCTGATATAGGCCTTACATGTACAATCATATTAAACATATTTCCACATTAGTCATGTTAGAAAAGAAGAATCAAAAGAAAAGGGAAAAACCACGAGATAGAGGGCGGGGGGGGGAAATAGTATGCTTCTATCTTGCCTTCAGACTCCATGTTCTTTCTCTGGATGTGGATAACATTTTGCATCATGAGTTTTTTGGAATTGTCTAAGATAATTGTATTGCTGAGAAGAGCTAAGTCTATTAAAGCTGATTGTTGCACAGTGTTCTGTTACTGTGTACAATGTTCTCCTGGTCCTGCTCACTTCACTCAGCATCAGTTCATGTAAGTATTTCCAGGTTTTTCTGAAGTCTACCTGCTCATCATTTCTTATAGCACAAGAGTAGTCCATTACATTCATATACCACAACTTGTTCAGCCATTCCCCAATTGATGGGCATCCCCTCAGTGTCCAGTTCTTTGCCATCAGAAAAAGAGCTGCTATAAAATAAATATCTTTGTACATGTGGGTTCCTTTCCCTTTTTTTGTTTTGTTTTGTTTTGTTTTTGTTTTTTTTGGTGAGGCAGTTGGGGTTAAGTAACTTGCCCAGAGTCACACAACTAGTGAGTGTTATGTATCTGAGGCCGGCTTTGAACTTAGGTCCTCCTGACTTCAGGGCTGGTGCTCTCTCCTCTGCTGCTCCCTTTTCCCTTTTTAATGATCTCTGGGATACAGACCTAGTAGTGGAGTTGCTAGATCAAAGGGTTTATAGCCCTTTGGGCATAGTTTTAAATTGCTGTCCTCAAGGGTTGGATAAGTTCACTACTCTACCAACAATGCATTAGTGTTCCAATTTTCCCGTATCTTCTCTAACATTTAACATTTTCCCTTTTTGTCATATTAGCCAATCTGACGGGTGTGAGGTTGTACCTCAGACTTGTTTTAATTTGCATTTGTACAATCAGTAGTGTTTTAGAGCATTTTCTCATATGACTATAGATAGCTCTTATTCCTTCTTGTGAAAACTGCCTGTTCATATCCTTTAACCATTTATCAATTGGGGAATGACTCTTATTTTTTACAAATTTGACCCAGTTCCCTATATATTTGAGAAATGAGGCCTTTATCAGAGAAACTTGCTGTAAAATATTTCTCCAATTTTCTGCTTTCCTTCTAATTTTGGCTGCATTCTTTTTGTGCAAAAGCCTTTTAGTTTAGTGAAGCAGAATCATCCATTTTACATTCTGTAATGCTCTGTTTTTCTTGTTTTGTCATAAACATTTGCTTTATCCATAGATCTGACAGGTAAAATGTTCCATGCTCCCTTGCTTTACTTGTGATATCACCCTTTAAGTCTAAATCATGTATCCATTTTGACCTTATCTAGGTATACAGTGTGAGATGTTGGTGTATCCCTAGTTTCTTCCAAACTGCTTTCTAGGATTCTCAGCAATTTTTGTCAGATGTTGAGTTTTTGCCCCCAAATCTTGGATCGTGATCATTGCCGTCCTTTTTGTGGTATTCCAAGGTTGACATATTTGCTGTACTTGTATAAGACAACCCATCTCACATTTCTCTCATGTCTGAAATGCACTGTCCCCACTTCTGCATCGTAGAATCCTTAGCTTTCTGTAAGGCTCAGTTCCTTTCCAGATTGCCAACTCCCCCACCCCCTTTTAAAATAGGCTCTTTCTATCCTCAGTGCTCAACACAGAGCTTGGCACATATTAGGTAGTTTATAATGCTTGACAGTGGAATGAATCGCTGACTATTTACAGTCAGACCACCAACTTGGTAGAAAAAAGATAAATGTCTCTAACAAGGTAGAAGAATAAAAATAAGAAAACATAGTGTGCAATTGAAGGAGCTCCAGCCTGTCCTACTAAACAAGTTTTTGCCATTAAAAATGGGAAATAAATAAAAGAACAGATTTTGACTTTGTCTTATTAACATTTGCTGAGGAAGTTTATATATATCAACCTTTGCAGTGAGGCAACCAAAAGAATTTAGAAATTGCTTTATCCAGCAAACACTTCATCTGTTTGTGAAGTAGAGACAAATGACAGCCAAGGGACACAGTAGTTTAGAGTGTATAAGCTTGTTTGTAAAACTTTATAAGGGAAAATGCTAGAAACCCATAACATCCTTGGTCCAGCCCACCTTTCCAGGCTTACTAAATACTCAACCAATCACAGTGTTTCTTGAACATCTATATATTAGGCACTGTCCCAAGTCCAGGGGGAAGTAGTCACTTAATATAGTGTGGCAAGTCTACAGAGAGCATTAAGGTATACTAACATTTTAAGCATAAAACTAGATGGAGGACCATATGAAAGGTAAAAGTGATCTACTAAGGTGAAGCTTTTTTCTGCTTTTATAATCATTGATTATAGTCATCATCATATCACAATTGGATTATACTAGGGGCTCTTAACCATTTTTGTGTCATGGACCTCTTTGGCAATCTGAAGTCTATGAATCCCTTCTCAGAATTGTGTTTTCTCGCTTTACATTCCTAATTGAAGAGAATGCTAAATTTCAGTTACAGGTTAGTGAAAATAAAAGTGTACTTTTTCCTCATTCAGGTTCATTCTACAGACCGTAATCATGGACTCCAAGTTAAGAACGCTTGGATTATATCATCATCATTCTTAGTATGTTACACGAGGAATCAGAAATGACTGTAAAGAAAATAAAGTTGGGAACAGCATTTGAACCAGACCCAGTATACATAGAGGAAGTCAGTGCTGAAGGAGATCCAGTTTAGAAGGCATTGATGGATTGAGACTCATCATATCTGAAAGAGGGAATTAATTGTAGAGAAGAGTTTGAAAAAAATCTTGGGTATTTTTCCCTCCCTTCTCAAAATTGCCAACTACTCAAACCATATACTGATTTTTCCATCTCCACAGAATTTTTGTGAAAATAACATTCACATTCATCAGCGACATTTTTTTTGTTTTTTTTTTTTTTTTTGGTTTGTTGGTGAGGCAGTTGGGGTTAAATGACTTGCCCAGAGTCACACAGCTAGAAATTTTTCAATTATTATTTATAAAATAAATAAATAAATCATTATTTATTTATTATGTGTCTGAGGCCGGATTTGAACTCAGGTCTTCTGACTCCAGGGCTGGTGCTCTAGCCACTGCTCCACCTGGCTGCCCTGATCAACGACATTCTTGAAGGAAGGGTGTTATTAGCTGGGAATAGGCAGATTTGGAGAAGCATGATATTCCCCAGTAGACATCTTTGACATCAGACAAGTGAAAGGTTCCACCATGCTTCTTAATTGTTGATTATTAAAAAGCATTTGATTCAATAGAGAATACAGTTGTTTGAAACAATTTTGTTTGATATTCTAGGTGTGGTGGTTCATTAGCAGTTACTATCAGAACTCATCGCTGCCTACATTGCCTTTTTATTTATTTATTTTTCGACTTTTGATTCAGCATGTATCCATTAATTTAACATTATTCATCTGATATATGCATATCAATACAAATGTTACGGGATGTCTGCTTGGCATTTTTCACACTAGCATTTTATAGTAAAGGCATATTTTTGGTGTTAGTCACAAGTATAGGTTCTGAAGAACTATTTTGCACTAGTTAAAAAGGTTATATTGTTATAATGTCAAAATAATAAATTTGTCCTCATACAAAGACTTGATTTCTCTTTTCTCCATTTAGTAGTTCAGTTTAACTTCTTAAATGTGTTGGATTAGTAGTGAGAATTACTTAAATTACCCAATATTAGGGTTTATAACATTTTCTAATTTAATTTTTTTATTTTTATTTTTTATTTGTTTTTTTTCTAATTTTTAACAGCAACATATTATGCATAGATGAGTTATTTTAACATTTCAAAAATGTTTTCATATATAGTCTCATGTTATTTTCCCAAGCACTTTGCACAATATGTCAAACATAGAAGATGCTTAATAAGTATTTATTGACCTATTGACAACCCTCTAGGGTTAAAAGTCACTTAATTAGATTGACTTCCATATCGCTTTCAATTATAAATGCCTTTTTGTTTTTTAACTCTTGTAACTTATATTTTATTTTGAGGGAAGGCACTAGCAAAAGAAAAGTATATGCCCAATTCTTATGAAATAATGTTAGTGATAGAAGATCATGATTTGCTCAGAAAAGTTGGATCATCGATCCTTAAATCACTTAGCTTTTACTTGCTGTAAAAATAGTATTTGAGTACGGTGGAATTTATTCTCTAGTAATTATAGACAGCCTTTATGTTAATACCAAATTTCTTTCCTTTTTCCCTTATAGGTTAGATGAAATAAATAGCTAGCAGTTCTTCCACTAAAGTCCTACTGTGTTGCCTTATCTTGTCTTGGAGGTGGAATCCTGAGCATTTAAAAGCTATGCCATTGAAATGTAAGCTTTTTTTGAGTTCCTACCAAGTAGAAAAGGTTTTAAGAATGGACTCAACATGTAACACCAGCAAGTATGATACACAGCTGGAGAACCAGCCTAAATAAATTTAGAAAACTTCTTCACCAAAAAGTTAGTTGCCAGGTGATGAATTTTTTTCAGCTACAGAATCTTATGAAGACTAGGTAAGGTATGGAAAGGTTGCAGTAAGATTTAGTGGAGGGAGGAATCACAGTCCAAAGTCACATAGATCCTTAAGAGCTGAAATAATAAATTAAAAGTAATATCCTTAGCATACACTTTATTTAAAAAAAAAAAAAAGCCCTAGTCATTTCTCAAAACCAAGTGAGCATATACATCAGAAAAGTTTTTAACAAATGATATTGGAGGAAGAATTGAGTCAGATGTCCTCTTCTCATGTAGTCCAGGTAGAAACATTAGCTTTTCTGTTCTTCATCTTTCAAGCTATAACAGTCAAGGATCATTTTCTGCAATGCTATTGCCTTAAATAAAAGATAGAATGGGGAGGTACAAGAAAGTTACCTTCACCCTTAACTCTCACTATGCTTTACCATCCCTTTAAAATATCATCCTCTATCACTGCTCTTCTTTATTTCTCTTTTTGAACTTCTTTTTTGTTACTGTTTCATTGACACTTTAATTTTTTTTTTTTATGGCCATCATTATCCTTCCAGCCCTACTCACAACATCTCACCTCAATAAAATCTCACCATTTTAACAAATAGACATGGTCCAATAAAAACAAATCTGTGTTGTGTTGGTGGTATCCAAAAATATATATTATTTTCTACATCTAGTCCATTACCTCTCTTCAAAGAGGTGGGAAAGCATAGTCTATTTATTACTACCAGTCTTTTGGAATTTTGATTGGTCATTGCATTGTTCAGAATTCTTAAGTCCTTCATAGTTATTTTCTTTTACAGGGTTGTTGTGAGTATAAATTATTTTGGTTCCATTTGCTTTGGGTCTGTATTGAGAAATTTTGCCATTTCTTATATCCAGATAAATAAAAGACTATGCTTGTTTTTCAGACATTTTCGGCTTAATGGGGAACCATTTGTTTTGATAAGCAATTTTGGGAATATAAATTCCGAGTTACTTTCTAGCTTCACTGAACCATTTTATAGGTCCACTAGCAGCACAATAGCATGTCTGTCTTCCCACAGTCCCTCTGAAAGTACCAACTCCTTGAAAGAGTTGGCTAAACTGTACCTCATTTTCTGTCCTTTGCTCTGTTTTAAATCTTCTGTGCTTTGGCTTCTGGCCTTTTTAGTTAGCTCAAATTGCTATCTTCAAAATTACCATTGATCTCTTCATTGCCAAATAGCATTTTACGCTGTTGACTGCCCATTCCTGTCTTATTTGGATTTGTGTGACTTTGTTCTTTCTTGCTTCTCCTCCTGCCTGCTTGACCTCTCCCCATTCTCTTTTACAAGGTCATCATTCATGTCATTCTCCATTATTGTGTGTGGACACTACAGCTCTGTCCTGGGTCCCTTCTTTCCCTTTCTTCATAAGCAAATATCCATAATAGACTATGCAAACAGGATATTATGTAGGCACCTCAAACTCATTGTGCCCAAAACACAACTTATTACCTTTCTCTTCTAAACTTAACGTCCCTGAACTTAACTATTTCTGTTGAAGGCACTACTATTCTGCCATTTATCGAGGTGTGCCACTTTGGTGCCATCTTTGTTTCTTCACTTTTCCTTTCTCTTCCTCACCTTACATATCCATTCAATTTCTAAATCATATTGTTTACATTTATACATTTCCAATATATCCTTTTCTTTCCACTCTAACCACCCTAGTTCAGGCCCTCATTATATCCTCCTAATTGGTCTACCTGCCTCAAGTCTTTCTTCACTCCGATTTGCCCTCTATGTAACTGACAAAGCACTTTCCTTTTCATTCATTCACCCACTTATTTATTTTAAGCATTATTTTAAAACTTTAAAAAAATAAAAATAGTGTATAGCCTATGTCAGATAGAATTTGGAATAGATATTTTAATAGATTTGGAATAGAATTTGGGATAGAATTTGGAACTCACAACTTTAGAAATTAAAAGAATTTTTTGACTTACAAGTTATCTCCCTTCCCTTTTGCGTTTCCTCCACCCATTGAAAAGGCAAGCAGTATATTATACATGTGAAGTCATGCAAAAACATTGCCATATTAGATATGTTGCAAAAAAAAAACCTCAAGAGTAAGAAGCAAGAAACATAAAGAAAATGAAAAAGTATGTTTCAATCTGCACTGTTTATCAGTTCTTTCTTTGGAGAGGGATAGCATTTTTCATCATAGGTCTTTTGAAATTGTCTTGCATCATTGCCTTGATCAGAGTAGCTAATCTTTCACAGTTCATTGTTGTTACAGTATTGCTGTTCCTATGTACAGTGTTCTCCTGCATCTTTTCACTTTGCGTCCATTCATATAAGGCTTCTCAGGTTTTTTTGAAACTATCTTGCTCGTCATTTCTTATAGTACAATAGGGTTCGATTACAGTCATATAATGCAACTTGTTCAGCTATTCCCCAATTGACAGGCAACCACTTAATATCCACTTCTTTGCTACCACCAAAACCAACAACAACAAAAAACTAAAACCCTGCTTTTAATACAAATACGTCCTTTTTCCTTTTCTTTTCCAAAGGGCAGGTCTGAATTTGTCATTCTCCAGTTCCAGGTGCTGTGCTCCCTGTGATTTTTAGGTCCACATATTAATTACACCTGTTTTCCGTTTAAAGCTTTTTGGAGTCTGGCCTGATCTTACTTTTCAAGCTGATTTCACAGTATTCCCCTTGTAGCACTAGTTAAACTGACCACCTTGTTCTTCATGCATGACACTCCATCTTCCTCTGTCTGTGCCTTCTTTTTCTTCTGCCTCTCAGAATCTCTGATTTTCTTCAAGACTCAGATGAATGAGGTCTTTTGTGACTACCTCCCACTCCCAGCTGTGTCTCCTCTTCCCTTCCCCTCACTGTTACCTTGTGTCTGTCTGTCTGTCCGTCTGTCTCTGCTGTTAAAATGTAAGCTTCTGTTAAAATGTAAGCTCTTTGAAGACAGGGATTGTTGCACTTTTTTTTTTTTCATGTCCTTGGTGCCTGGCATAATGGGTAATACAGAGTAAATATTTAATAAATGCCCATAGGACTACAAATTCAGAGCCTGAAAAAACCCTGAAGGTCACCTTGTCCAAACTTCATTTTATAAACAAGGAAAATTAATACTGAAGATGTTAAGTGACTTGCCCAAGATCACACATAGATTCAAATCCAGGTCCTCTTTCCATTGTTCCATATGTCCAGTTACCTAAAATTTCTGTGTTTATAAAGGGTATTTTGTGGTTCCTAGTATTAATAAGGAGTGGATTTGCTTTTCCTGAAAGGTACTACAGGCTGTTTTATGTTAATAAATACCATAATGACAAAATAGCTAATTTTCATATACAATTTATGTTTAAAGTTTGCAAAATGCTTAGTGTATATTCTTTTTGGAAACACGCACCAAATCTATGCGGTAGTAGCTATTATCATCTCCATTTTACCGATGAGGAAACTGAGGTCCAGTGAGTTTAAATGACTTGCCCAGGGTCACAAAGCTTAAGCATTTATATATATGCCAGACACTGTGCTAAGTGCTTTATGAATATTATCTCATTTGACTCCCACCAAAACCTTTTGGGGTGGGTGTTATTATGACCCCATTTTATAGTTGAGAACTGAGGCAAAAAGATTAAGTGACTTAGCCCATGTCAAGTGTTTGAGGACAGATTTATACTTAAGTCTTCTTGACTCTAGACCTATTGCTCAATCCACTGTGCCAATGAGCTGCCTCTGTTTTCAGATTTAGGTTTTGCCAACCCAAAGTCCAGAGCTTTATACTTTCCCGCACTTGTTTCAAATAATATTTGCTATCATTCCAGTAATGGAATATAGTAGGACCTATGATTTCATTGATTTAAAGAACTTCCAGATGAGGAAATTCCTTCTACCAATGCAGGTCCTCAACTTCTCTGTAATTTATAATCCTAAAGAGTTGCCTAGAGTACTTAAATGACTTCCTAAAGATCACACAGCCAGTATAGTATCTCATGTATCAAAGGAAGAACTCTAACCCAGGTCTTCCTGGTTTTAAGACTGGCTCTGTGTCTTAAGACAGTGATTCTAGTATGGTTTGTAAACTCCTTGCAATAATGGCCCAAGGGGTTCCTGCCAAAAATTCTTTAATGGCACCTTCAGCAGTAAGTAATTATCTACTTGTTAGAAATATACTTTTCCTCTGAGACAACATGCATGTACCTGTTTGAAACATTATAGGTTTTTTTTTTCCCCAGCAGTTATTTAAACCGTTATGATTTTGGTGTTTGTGTAGTGGTTACATTAAACTCTGATCACTTCTAAGTGCATTGTGTTCTTACAGTTTCTCAACTTGTTATCAAATTGTTTTCAAACAACCACAAGAGCTTGCCATTAGAGCACGAATCAGTTCCCACTGAATGTTTAGATGCATGTGCATACCTTCATTCGCTTTATTTACACTGCCAGAGTAGCTACCTTGTTGCCCATACTGTATCAACTGTGTAATCATGTGATCAAGATATAACTGATGTTTATGTCCTTGAAGCACAGATGACAGGCTGTTTGACAATGATGATCATTCACATGCATATTACAAGCCATCTTGAAACTCTCAGACCATCACAAGCATTATGTAGAAACAGAAATGGCAAATAATAAATCTCTCAAAGTGCTCTCAATGCATTCAAATTCACACTTTTCAAAGTTATAATTATGTAAAATATGGTCATTGGTTTTAGCCCAGTGGAAATAATGCAGTGGAAATTCAAACAATGAGACCACTTAAAAGAATTCATTATTTGTACTAATGGAGCCCAACCTGTATTGCCTCTCATTGCACTGTTAAGGCTGTTTACCTAGTTAAACTTGCTGTTATCTTGCTGGTCGATTTTCAAATGAACTAGTTGGCTATGTTTGTCATTCATTCATTAGGTATATGACCATTGTACCAGTGGTAGAAGAGAAGAACTTAGACCCATAAGTATGAGTAGAAGAGAAATACAAATGAAAACATGGATTCAGCTAACTCAGAAAACTGGCAAAAGAGTGAAATAATTAGGAGGAGTTCTGGGAAGACAGGCGCTGTACCAGGCTGACTCAATTCAGGAATGTAATAGGATATTACTGTGATGTAACAAATGACAAATATGACAAATACAGAGAAGCATAATAAGACTTATTTGTGCACAAAAAGAAGCTGAACCAGGAAAATGATGCTCCAACAATGTTAATAGAAAATAACAAAAGAATAGAAACTGTGAATGCTATAAAATTATGCCTAAACTTAAACCCAAAGGAGATATGAGAAGGTACATCCTCCTCTTTTTTGCAGAGGTGGGGGGCTTGTAGAACATTGTAACATTACCACCAGCCAAAAGGTTGGACACCTTAAGAAAGGACCTTTACCACTTATCCCATGTCTCCCTCAATGGGCCTCTGTCTAACCAATGATACTCTGCCTGCATTCATCCTTCAGTGGTTAGCATAATTGCCACTCCCTCATACTCTCACAATCCTTGTGATTTGGGACAACTAGCTGACAAAATACAAGCCTTATTCCCTTACTCTCTCTTCAACTTCAACCCTCCCCAATATCTGACTTGAAATCTGACTACCCCTTCTGCTATACTCTCTAGAATGACTGTCCCATGACAGAACTTATTTAGATCTTAAACCTTTTCCTTTCCCACTCAGACCTGGCTTCCTCTTGATGACAATGCATTGCTGGCCACCCTTTTAAGTGCCAATTGCACTTTCACTCATAACCTCAACTCAACTGTTGGTCATGGTGGAGGAGGTGGAATACTCCTTGCTCCTCAGTGCCACTTCCAGACTCTTCCTCTTTCAATACCTCTCAATAAACTCTCCTCCTTTGAGGTTCATTCAGTCATTATTTATCACCCAATCAAAATTCTGGAAACTGTTATCTACTAACCCCTAAGATATATTCCTTCCTTTGTCATTGAATCTAGTCCAGTGCCCAACTCATGGACTTTCTCTCCAACCCAATTCCTACCCTCATAACAAAAGGCTTGAAAATATACAGATACTCCTTCAAATTTCTCAGTTCTTCAATTTACTCATTTCCCATAAAGTACTCAATTTTACCTCAGCTCCTCACATATCATATGATTCACAGTATTTACTTCAATCTTCATAAACTCTGTAATCCTTTTATCTGATCTCATCAGATATTTATCAGATACCAGCTTTTATTATTCCATCTTTCCTAGTGTCTAAAACCCAGTTCTTTGTCTTCACTATGACCTCCAATCTCTCCACCCTGAAGTTCTTTCCTAGGCCATCACCCCTGAATTGACTGTGTTCTTCTCCCTTTAATATCTCAACTCCTTAGTGAACCAAGATAACTCAATGCTAACCTTTCATTTTTATTCCCTCCATTTTTGTTCTCCAAAACTCTCCACACAGTCCCTCACTTCACTGCACTAGGTTTCATATAACTGTGCTAATTGGTCCCACTATCCATTTATGCCCTGACAGCCAGGAGGCAATCTTTTTATACCTCCCTGGTTGACTTACTATTCCACCCCTCCCCAGTTGATTTATTATTTCACTCTTCACGGTGTTTTCTCCAGTCTTTAAAAAAAACCTCACTTGAAGAAAAAACAAAAACAGACCTCACTTGATCAAATCATTTCTATTGCCTCTTCTACCTTTATTAGCTAAACTTAAGAAAGGCATCTGTACTAGGTACCTCTACTGCCTCTTCTCATTCTTCTTGACCCTCTGCAATCTGGCTTCTGATCTCAATCAACTGAAACTGCTTTCTCCAAAAGTTATCAGTGATCTGGTAACTGCCAAATCTTTTCTCAATTCTCATCCTTCATCTCTCTGTAACCTTTGACATTGCTGATTATGCTCTGTCAAAATTTTCATGACTGCTCTCTCTTGGGTATCTTTCTACCTATTCAACCATTCCTTTAAGTCTCTTTTGCTGAATCTTCATTCAAGTTACAGTTTGTATTCATGTTTGTTTCCACCATTAGAACATAAGTTCCTTTAAGTCAGGGATGGTTTCACTTTTATTTTTATATCTGTTGCTTTAGCACGAAGTGCCTAATGAGTGTCTGTTGACTAAGTGCTGGCCTTTTCTGCCTCTGAAGCTATCTATGTGACTGTGGAGATATCAGTTAACCAATAGGTGGGGAAAAAATTCCCTCCCCTCTTCAGTGGAGGGGAGTTTCTGCATTGGGACTTCTCCAGAATGAAGTCACAGCTCCGAATCAAAAGAAAAAAGAAAAAAAGAAAAACTGTATTCTTATATAGCATAAGTTTATTTATCTATGACTTTTTGAAAAGTATCACAGGTTTTTTCACAATAAGTATTTTCAAACAGGCAGTCATTTCATAGTTATATTTGTGTGTTCTGTACATACATACATATATGTGTATGTACGTACATACATGCATATATGTATGTACATACATACATTTATGCATATTCCTTTCAAAGAGATCTCATACATATATTCATATATATATATTCCTTTCAAAGAGATCTCATACATATATTCATATATATATTCCTTTCAAAGAGATCTCATTTTAAGAACTTAAGCCTGTATTCAAACCCCTGGACTAAATTGAAGCTGTTTGAGAAGCACTATTATTTATCTTTGTAGTCAACATAATACTTAGTATAGAGCCTTGTAGTACCTCCTTTTATGTAAATATGTGAAATAGGTTACTTATTTAGAAATGGGATCCAAAAATCAAGTAACCCAGCTGGATCAAATTAAAATCATTGAAACATTTTTCCAATTATCTACTGTATGCAGAGCACTAATAGATATGGGAGATATAAAGAATTAAATGAGATGAGTCTTTCTGTGATCACACTTCCTAGTAGAGAGAGGTGACACATACATAAATAACCATAATACTAAATGAGACATGAAGTGCATTAGAAATGCAAAGGATGTATTAAGTAAAGAACAGGGGATGGATGCAGTGGTAGTGATGGAGAATTTTTGTTTGGCAGGTGGGATATTAGTGACAGGGAATTAGGAAAGACTTGGGAATCAAATTAAATTTTTATATTTAATACCTTAATATTTCCTTTCCATTTGACTTATGGACTGTGTTAGAGGAGCAAACCCCCCACCCCCCAACACAAACAAACAAACAAAAAAACCTGGACTGCAAAAACTAAAAAAACTAAAAAACCTCCTTGCTTTTATGGTTGTCAAGCAAAAGCTCTGAGAATTTTTTTTTAAGGTAACTAAATGTTGTGGTAACATTCATTGATTTAAAATTTTTCATGAAACAGATAAAAGTTAAAAAAGATTTATGAACAATTGTAAATCTGTTTATTAAAAAATTGACTTTTGAAGTCATATAACTGTGACATTCATAATTTTTTTAGAACATGAACTGATAGGTCAGATCTTTTAAGGAGGAAGAAAAAAACAAATTTTTTGAGTCATTTAACATTTTTTCCCTCTTTCTACTTCTTTTGTTAATTTAACATTACCCAGGAATATTAATGAAAGATTCATGTAGTCCAGGAGTGATAGCCCAGGATTCCAAAACTCAAAATTGTTGATTTCATTTAACATTCATCAAATAAGGTGACTGGCTACCAAGCTGGAATGGGGAAATTCCCCACTAATTGCAAGAAAATCATGGTGAACTATAATCCTATAATCACTCGAGTCTCCTTTCCATACTTAACTTGAAGACGTTCCCCCCCCCAAAAAAAAAGCACATGACAGGAAAATGAGTTGCTATTCTTTAAAAAAAAAAAAAAAAAGTTTTTAGAGAAGGGCCAGGAATCCTTATATTTACTCATTTATAATGTCAGTTTTACTTCCACACTTGTTTAGAAATGTATTTGAATTTGTTCCAATGGGATTGATTAATGTTTGCTTATGCAAGATATTCCGTCTACAAGAAACAGTAAAAGAACACAAAAAATTGGACCATTTCACAATAATTCACAGCCTGCAGTCCCTCCGATGCTTACTTCCACAAGCAAACTTCATGTCTTTTTCAAGGTAAAGTGACATATTTATTGTATATCTTGTGCTGCAGTAGGAGCTGTGGGCGGAGAAGGGTTGCTCTGCCCTTCCCCCTTCCAGCATGGCATGGGTCGCCCTGGAGATTGGGCGGGCCCACTGTTATCTCCCACTGCTACTTTGCCAACGTAAACCTTTTGAGAATGAGGGTGCAAGCCAGGCAGCAGCTCTAGGCTCAGATATTGCCACTGTTTATTGTATTTATGTATTTCTGAACCATCTAAGATGTATAAAACAGTGTTACTTTTTTTGTTATGTTGTGTCCCTAATTCCATTTTCCCTATAAACTGTGGCTTTTATTGCACAGTTTTGTATAGCTCGGTCATCTTTAGGACCGTATGTCAAATTAAAGCAGAACCAACTGCCATAGAAGTGAGAGATTGCTTGGTGTGATAGGAAGAGTACTCAATTTGGAGTCCTAGGTCTTATGTTAGAATCTTTGCTTTGCCACTTACTACCTGTGTAACTTTTGGCAAGTCACTTAACCTCTGTATCTAGGGGACAGCTAATTGACTCAGTGGTTGGAGCCAAGTACTTAAGAGTCCTGGAGTCAGGAAGGACCTGAGTTTGAATCCTGCCTGAGACAAGTAATAGCTGTGTGACTTGGCAAGTCAAGTTGCATAACATCTCTGTGCCTCAATTTCCTTATCTGTAAAACAGGGATAATAATTAACATCTGCTAATATTTTAAGATCAGATAAGGTATTTGTAAGGATCGAATGAGATAATATTTATAAAAAATGCTTGGAACCTACAGTGCCTTGCACATAGTAGGTATTATATAAATGCTTATTCCCATAACTACTTTAGTTGAGTCTCTACAAGACCTCAGTGTAGCTAGTACACAACAATAAAGACTTTTGTTTGAGTTCTTAAAAGACATCAATGTAAGTAACTATCAGTCTTGATAATTGCTGCTGCTTCTTCTCTACTTTTTTTTTTTTTTTGGCCTAGTATTTGTACTGTTATTTTGTAAATAACCAGATGGGGATAATAAAGTGATGTTCAGAAAATGATGCTCATCTCATCAAGTATGAAGATAGACAGTGGTGAAAAAAGTTTTTTGTTGTTTGTGTGTTTTTTTAAATGGGTGTTGCTGGTAAAATCAAGGAAATACTAACCAACAAGCAGGTGGGAAAATAGAGTGTAGTAAAATCAGCAAACGTTTTAAAAGTGCTTACTGTTTACAGAGCCCATCAGATAAGAACTTTAGATATGATACAAGTCTCCTCTTTTGGAAGTAAGGAACTTGTAAAAGTAAGAGTAAAATACTTTGTCTAATATGACAGTATCTTAAATTCTACCTTCTTTTTGGGCACCTGGAAGCAGATTACCAAAGGATTTCAAGTTCACAAAAACACCCTAATTAATGTCTAGCTGATTATTATTAACATGTTTCTTTTCAAGAAAAGTTATTTCCTTATTGTACAAATCCTGCCAAAAGATTTCTTTGTTTACCTTTTTATTAAGATGATTTGAATATTGAAGGAAGAATAATTTGGTGCTGAAAGTGGATTGATAAGAACACTTAGATAATTTTAGTATCATATAATGTCAGCTAATATGCTACTTATTGAATGATTTCCATTTCAACCAACATTTATTAAGTATTTACTATGTTCAAGTCACACAGGCTTTTATGTTTTCTCCTGTTGTAAGCATGTAATAAGGTATTTGGCCAGCCATCAATAATACTTTTATTTTGCCTACCTATTTTGTTTTAAGCTTTAAAACTTTAAAAGAAAAAAAAACAACCAGGTAATTCTCCCCCCCTCCCCAAGTATTCATCTGCAAATAATGTACAATTTGTGAAATTCTTAAAAATTCTAAATTATTTTTATTTTTTCATTTTCTGGTAGACTTTTGCCTTGTTTAACCAAGTAGTTTCTTTTTTTTTTAATTTGTTTAACCATGTAATTTCTTAATTTGGAAATGTTGCTTTCTGCCTTTTATGGACTTTGAACTAATATTAAGAAATTAGAGGAGAGAATAATTTTTTGTGTAGCACCTACTTTGCTCTTTTACAAATATTATCTTATTTGATCCTCACTGCCACTCTGTGAGGTCTGTGCTATTATCCCCCTCTTTACAGTTGAGGAAACTGAGGCAAACAGAGGTTAAGTGACTTGGCCAGCCAGGGTCACAAAGCTAGTGAGTTTCCTGGGGCTGGCTTCTTGATTCCAGACTGAGCATTCTATCCATCGTGCCATTAGCTGCCCCCAAAATAGACTACCAAAAACATAGATGCCTAGGGTGATCACTAAATAGGTTTTCTTGTCAAAAGATTTTTGCAAAAATGTCTTTACCAGGCCAGATTTAGGGATTATCTTTGATGTATTTATTCATATTTGGTTTTTTATCAGGATAATCTACCTTATTTCCACTGTTGTGGCTGTTTTGTTATTGAGAATGTTATGACATAAGAAGAAATTTTTGGAAATACTTTGTTTGTATCACAGTTAACATAATTCCATAGCTATAAAAATGTCCTCTAAAATGAAATTTGCCAGCTTGCAGCTCCTTGCACTTACTGGTAGTCTTTGAGTAGAGATGGGGATACACAGTAGAAGTATGATTTCATTGCTATGGGGAACTGTAGGATGAAGAAACCTCATTTACCAGTATAGGTTTGACACTTGTACAACCAGTCTCCTACTTGAACATTGTTTGCCACAGAGGGGACTTGAACCCAGGTCTTCTTGGCTTAAAGGCCACCTCTCTATCTACCAAGCCACAATGCATCTCATTTTTTGAAACTTCTATGAGTTTAAAATCTCCTTAAATGTTTTCTTGTACCTTATCAGTGTGCTTAGGTATGTCAATGGGTATGGCTTGTAGTGTTGTCCCTGGCTAGATGAGGCAAAGATCCATGCTTCAAGACCCAGGGAGAGTGTTACCAAATGGCAAGGAGGTAGAGGAGATGGGTCCAAGCAGAGGAGGCGTGCCACGGAGTATTGGAATTGGAGAGGAGTCCTGGATCTTTGCAAGATAACAGCAGTGGCTTACCCCTTCATAGGTAGTAAATGAGAGAGCCTAGGATTTGAACCCAGGTCCTTGGTGACCAAATCCATTCCTCCTCTGACTTGCAGTGAATTGCTTTCAGAGCCCTTCACGGTAAGTCAGCTTGGGTAGGGGGGTGGGGAGAGTGGTCATTTCTATCTCGAACTACTCCCTCACACTCTTAGTTAATGATATGTTCTCTTTTTTAATCAAAGATATCTCAGCTGTTGAATTTAGGATTATAGAATTTAGAACTAAAAGGGGTCTCAAAGATTATGTGGTCCTTATTTTACAGATGAGGAAACTGAAGATTTCCTCAAAAGCTTAAGTGATTTGGCCAAAAGATCTGGCAGGCTAGTAAGCAGCAAAGCTGGAATTTGAAGCCAGACTCCATATCCAGTTCCCCTTTCAACTACTTCAGACTTCTTCTCAAAGCCTTTACCTCAAGGGAAAGGCCAAATCTACCATCTTTTTCTAATGTAGCATGGAATATTAGTTTTTATTTTTCCATGTCTCTTTTCTGTTTATAATTTATTTCTTATATTGTAGCACTCTCTTCCTTGATCAACATAAGGTGGGCTGGTATTACATTTTCCAATCTATCCTAACATAACAACAGCTTATATTTACACAGAAATGAAATCTCTTTAAAAGATTCCATATGGCATATAGTGCAATTAGCGGATGAGCAAACTGAGGGTAGGGTTAAATGACTTTGCTGCTCAAAAAGTTTCTGCAGGTTCCTATTTATTGCCCCAGGAACAAATTTCTCTGTCTGGAATTTAGAATCTTGAGCCACTTATATCTTTCCAAATTTAATTCACATTACTTCCTCTTATACATTTCACCTAGATTAGCCTACTTGCTATTTCTTCAATATGATAATAAATCTCTTGCCTCTGCCTTTTTACAGGCTGCATCAGATACCTGTAGTTCTGAGCCTTCAAGGCTTTGCTAAAGTGCCTCCTTCTACATGAGAACATTCCTGAAATCTTAGGGTGTATGGGGGGGGAGTTCAAGGAGGCCTAGCCCTTTTTAGAGCTGCTCATCCACCTTTGTTGTCCATCTGTCACCCATTTCTCTCCTATGGCTCCAACATGCTATAGCACGTGCATGGGCGACCTCCTGGAAAACTGTCTAGGCAGATGGGCTAAACCAGATTGAGGTTAACTGACAGGCCCCAAACCCGTTGGTGAGTTAAGTGGATGTCTACTCGAAGAATGTGAAGACTTCCTGGGGCAGTGGGCAGATGAGAACAATTTGTACCACTGGCCATGCCGCACGTAGAGCTTGGACGATCAATTGCCAGTCCTCTTGACTTTTGCCTTGTCACTGGACTTCAAAGAGAGAGGCTGACAATTTTTAAGCCTCACTTAAATCCAGTCACTCACAAGTGAAGACATCACCCATCATCCACTGATTTATCTCAGTATCGTGATGTCATTGATCATCTTCAGAAACAAAGGATAAACAACATATTTTTTCTTAGATGCTTGACATAATAGATATTTTCTCTATTACATTTAACAAGGATGTATTTATTTGTATATTATTGTTATAAAAATCTCAGTGCCCAAAACGTTGTCTTCAATTTTTTCTCCTCAAAGGATTGATCACATGACTCCTGAAGTTATTTTGATTTTTTTTTTTTTTGTATGTGGGAACTGTAGACTTCTCAATATGAAATGAACACAGAATTGAAAGCCAGGAGTTCTAATTCTAATTTCACATCTGACAGCCAGGTATTACAGGGAAATAATTTTAACTTTTTCCTGTGATACCTTAAGTGTGCTGCAGCATGTTTTGTGTTCTTTATGAGTGTTACTGTTTGAAAGAACCCTAGAGATCGTGTAATTCTTATTTTTACAGTCAAAATCAAGGCCCAACAAATGGCAGAACTAGATCCAAAATTCAAGTCTTTTGACTCCTCCTCTCATTCTTTGTTCTTAACCTGCTTGACTCAACAATGCAGATATTATTAATCTCCTTAAAGGTTGATCTAATCGAAAGGAATTCAATGTTTCTAAATACTGAAGATGTTTCAAGAACTTCAAAGGAAGAAACTACTCCAAAGGCACAATAAAGCATCTTGATAATTTTAGTTACAGTGCTGATCAAATTATATATACATACCCACAGGAAGAAAAAAGTCTGTAATATGACATGGGGAAAAGTTGAAATATTTTTGTCTTTGTGTTATCTAGTTTTCTTCTCTCTTACTTGTAACAGAGAATCATCTTTTAAATCTCAAAGCTTAGATTTTGACAGTTTGTTTCTAGGACCATTTTAAGCCCTTGTTTCTTCCCTCTCTTCTATTTCACATTACTGTTTTCTATCTGAATTTCTTGTCAGATTCCCCTGATTTGTCTAAATCAGCCTTGCTTCTTCACTAATGAAGTTTTTCAGATCAAGATGTCATGTTGTCTTTTATATGTCTTCCATATAAATACTTGTTAGCTCTGTATTTATTAGAAGAAGAATTTATTTCTGCTATAGTGGATGGACAAAAGTAATTTTTTTCCCCATTAGACATTATGTAGTTCTCAAAGGCATTGGGAGCACAAGCAATAAATGCCTGCAACAGACTGTGTCTATACTTCAAGGACCAGCCTAGTTAAATTTAGTGCCATATATCAGCAGAGGGTTGACCACAAAAATATGGCTTTGTTCCAGTCTTGTATCATTTGAAGTTAGACATCTTTGTGTTGTTTTCCTGGTTGAATATAAACAAGTGGAACTTGAAAGATACTTTTTATTATCTAATTCATCCTTTACCTAGGCTGATCTTGGACTGCTTTTTTGACTTGGGTTTACTTTTCTGTAGAACCTAGAAAAATAAAGAAAATAGCTGTGTTATTTCTGTGTCTAGAGAAGTTAGGGAAAGGGAAAGCAGATCACCTTTCTCGAATAGTCTAGTAAGGAAAGAGAAGGTTCAGAAACTGTTAAGAAAAATTATGCCCTTTCAAGTACTTTTTAGATTTTTGAGTCTCTGTGCCAGAAAATACTTTGCTTGGGTTAGTGGATCCATTCTTAAGCTATTTTTTTGATGTGGCAGAAAAAAAAGTTTTTTGAATTCGGCTGTAAAACTGCTGCATATGGGTAATGAAAAGGATTATAGAGAAGTTTTTGTTTTATAGTATGGCAATATAGACAACTAAACTTACATAATGAATGTTTACATTATTTTCAGTGCAAAAAAGATAACACTATTTTAGTCACTCCAAGTGCCCATGAGAATTTTGTCCATTTATTTTCTTTTATTTTTCTTCATGATACTGGTAAGTACTCCATTCTTCTCTTTTTTTCATTTTTTGCCTTATTTTATAAAGGTGTTTACATGTCTTTGCAGTCTTAATACTTGTCAGTATTAATAGCATAATATTCCATTAGATTAATATACCACATTGAACATTCTCTGTGGGTATTTAGATTGATTTTGATTTTTTGCAATTAAACTTTCCAAATGGAGTTATTGGGAATTCCATTTATAATTCTATGGAATTGTAATTCCAAATGGAATTATTGGGCCAGAAAATATGAACATTTTTTGTCAGCTTTTATTGTGTCCTGCTAGAATGCTATCCCCAAAAGTCTCTCCAGTTCTTTTAATTCTATCAACAGTAAGAGCAAATGCTTCTCTACAATGCTTTGATCACTAAATGATAGTATTTTCCTTCTTTTAAAAAGTTACATCTCTTTGAGATAAAGTCAGAAATTTTTATTTTCAAATGGCTGTTAATAATTTGAACTTCTGTTTCTGAAAAACATCTTTTCATACCCTTTGAATATTTATTGGGATTTACCCTTGCAACTTAGCATTTCTTTATTTGTATATTTTAGATGCCATGTTTCTATTTATTTGCCTTAAATACTTCTTACCAAACTGTTACTTACTTAAATTATATTGGTTGTTCATCTTATACTGTATGCCAAGATAAAGTCAAAATGGGTATGTGATTTAAACATATAAAAAGTGACTTCATAATCAGATTAGTAGAGCAACGAATAGTTTACCTGTCAGCTTTATGGAGAGGGGAAGCATTTAAGATCAAACAAGAGATAAAAAGCATTATGAGATGTAAAATGAATAATTTTGATTATATTAAATTAAAAAGGGTTTGCACAAACAAAACCAATGCAAGCAAAATTAGAAGGAAAGAAGAAAGCTGGGAAACAATTTTTACAGCAAGTGTCTCAGGTAAAGGTGTCATTCTCAAATATATAGGGGACTGAGCCAAATGTATACAAATAGTCAAAGGATATGAACATTTCTTCAGAAGAAATCAAAGCTATCTATGTAGTGATATGAAAAAATGCTCTACATCACTGTTGTTTGGAGAAATATAAATTAAAACAACTTTGTGGTACCACATCATACCTTTCAAATTGGCTAATATGACAGAAAAGGAAAATGATAAATATTGGAGAAGATGTGGGAAAATTGGGACACAAAGGCATTCTTGTAGAAGCTGTGAACTGATCCAATCATTGTGGAGAACAATTTGTAACTATGCTCAAAGGGCTATAAAACTGTGCATATGTACATACCCTTCGATTCAGCAATACCACTTATTAGGTCTGTATCCCAAGGAGAGACATTTAGAAAAAGAAAAAGGAAAATAGGATCTACTTGTACAACCGTATTTATGACCGCTCTTTTTTTACAGTGGCAAAGAATTGGAAATCAAGGGGATATCCATCGGCTGGGGAATAGCTGAACAAGTTGTGGTATATAAATGTAATGGAATAGTATTGTGCTATAAGAAATGATGAGCATGTGGATTTCAGAAAAACCTGGAAAGACTTACATGAACTAATGCTGAGTGAAGTGAGCAGAACCAGGAGAACATTGTACATACATTGTATGATGATCAACTGTGAATGACTTAGCTGTTTTCAGTAATACTACAGGAAGGTTCCAAAGGACTGAAGATGAAAAATGCCATCTACCCCTAGAGAAAGAACTGAGAGTCTGAATGCAGATTGAAGCATACTATTTTCATTTTCCTTCTTTTCATGTTTTTTTCGCTTTTGTTCTTTTTCTTCTTTCACAACATAATTAATGTGGAAATGTTTTGCATGATTACACATACATGATCTTTACTAACTATTTTAGGGAGGGGGGAAGAAAAGATGGAAAAAGTTGGCAACTCAAATTTTTGTTTTTGGTGAGGCAGTTGAGGTCAAGTGACTTGCTCAGGGTCACACAACTACTAAGTGTCAAATGTCTGAGGCTGGATTTGAACTCAGGACCTCCTGACTCCAGGGGCTGGTGCTCTGTCCACTGTGCCACCTAGCGCCACCCCCCACTTTTAAAAATGAATATTAAAAATTGTTTTTACGTGCAGTTGGGAAAAACAGTTACTAAAAGCATTTGTTTGTAAAAACAGGTTTGTTTGTGTTTGTTTGTTTGTTTTTGTTTTTTGTGAAGTACAGTTTTGAGGTAGTTACCTTGCAATATATGTTTTAAAGTCTTGGAGTATTAGAATCACTCCTAGCACCTTTACTACATCAGTTTTTCTTTTCCATGTGAACCATAATATTCTTGCCTCCTAAGTGGTCTTCCTGCAACTAGCCGTTTCCTACTTCAATCAATCCTTAACAATTTGCAGCCAAAATAATTTTCCCTAAGTATAGTTCTGACCTCATGAATCCCCAATTTAAGTAACTCCAGGAGTTTCCTATTAACTCTAGGATGAAATATAACTCTCTGTTCAGCTTTTAAAGTTCTATGCGACTAAGCCCTAAACTTTCTTTTCAGCCTTAATGAACAATACTCTTCCATCCAAACTCTTTGTCATGCTGGCAAATTTGCTTTCTATCTGTTCTTCACACTGCACACTCCTGTGTCACTCACTATGCCTTTGACCTGACCTCTCTGATGTTGGAAATATACTCCTCTCCTTACTTTAGTCTCTCTGTATCTTCAGTATAATAGCCTGCACTGAGTAGGTGCTTAATAGAAACTTGGTTTTTTGCCCCCCATATCTATTTTACCGTGAATGATTAGTTCTATAAAGAAGTCCATCCATTGTATTGTGATTAGTGTTGCATTTAATATGTAAGTAAATTTGGGGAATACTTTTACTGTATTAACCTGATCCATATACAAGCGTTGAATGTCCCTCCAGTTATTTAGATTCTCTTTTAATTTTAATATGCTTTTATAGCCTTCTTCATATGTAACATTTATATATATTACATATATAAATGACACTAATATGCATTGTTAGCAAAGAGCTTTTTATGTATTTTGTTGTTGATCCTCATGAAATAGGTACTGTTATTATCCTCATTTTACAGATGATGAAACAGGCTAGAAGAAAATTATTATTTAATGCTCAGGACATGTGACAGTTAATATGTGACAAAGGCAGCATTCAAACTTGGAGTCTGCTTAACTCCAAGTCCAGTACTTAACAATTGATAGGCTTGTGTTGCTGCAAATGATGTTTCTTTTTTTAATCATGTTTTCTTACTAGTAAATAAAAATGCAGATTTTTTAAAAGATTAATTTGTATCCAAGAACACTGCCAAACTCATTTGTCTCCATTAATGTTTTTTAAAGTGACCACATTTTCTGTACACACTTCCTTGTCATCTACAGAGCATTACATTTTCATCTCTTCCTCTCTAATGTTAATTCATCTACTATCTTCAGTTTTGTTGTAATTTTAGAAGTTTTGATACTATACAAAATAAAAGCAGTGAGTATTCTTGCTATTTGTTTGTTATTAGAAATTCTTATGTCATTCAATTGCATGTTATATTAACTTTTGACATAAGACAAATAATTTTTTATTGTATTGTGGAAAGATCTCTCTATATTTTTGAGGTGTTTTTAAAACAAATGCAAATTGAATCTTAATTGAAGTTTTTTTCCCCCGTGGGATTTGAGTTTTTGGTTTATGTTTTATGATGTTGGTAAGTCTTGTGATATTGAATCAATGTTGCAGGTCTGGTACAAACCCTGTTAGGTCATCCTGAATAATTTTCTTAGCATACTGCTGTGTTCTATGGCTATTTAATTAGTATTTTTGTGTTAACATTTATTATTTAAAACGGTCCATTTTATTTTAGTGTTGTTTTTTTTTTAAATCAATACCATGTTTGCCCAAAAGTGTTGCATAATTCCAGTGTTTGTCCTTAAATATGAATGAATAATCTATGTAACTCAGGGATTCTTTGTTAGAAAATCTCAGATATCCTATTGTGAAAGAGTTTAGACCAGATACTTTTTTTGGCAGGATGATTTTGATGATTTGTCCTACCTAGTTCTTTAGACATTGGTCCATTTAAACTATTCATTTCCTGTTGTGTCAGTTCTGGCAGTTTGGAAGTTGGTGGATAATCATCTGTTTCAATTGTTGTTCAGTTGGCTCAGTCATGTGACTCTCTGTGGCTCCATTTAGGGTTTTCTTGAACCAGATACTAAGTGTTTTGCCATTTCCTTATCCACCTCATTTTACAGATGAAAACTGAGGCAAATGGGCTTTAAGTGACTTGCCCAGGGTCACACAGCTAATAAGTGTCTGAGGCTGATTTGAAGTCATAAAGATGAGTCTTCCTGATTCCAAGCCCAGTGCTCTATCCACTGTACCACCTAGCTGCCTACTGAAGACTTTATCTTAAGTTTATTAGGGGGGAAAAAAAGGAAAATGATTGAAAGTTGTAAATGTCTGAGGCCACATTTAAACTCAGGAAGATGAGATTTCCTGACTTCAGGCCCTGTACTTTCTCTACCCACTGTGCCACCTAGCTGCTCATTTCAGTTATTATTGTGCCATTTCTATTTCCATGACATCTCTTGAATGTGTACCTTCTTCTCCGTTCATAAAACTACCACATAAGTTAAATTCCTGTCACTTCATGCTTGAACTACTAAAATTGCCTGTTGATGCTTCCTGTCTCATATTTTGTTTCTCCCTTCTCCAGTACAGCCTTTACACACTAGCCAAAATAAATTTCCTTAAGAGTAAGTCTGACTACGTTATCCTACTCAACAAACTCAATATAAACTCCAGGATTGCTATAAACTCAATCAAATATAAACTGTTATGGAGTTTATACTTATCATCCATTACTCCCCTTCATGTACTCAAAAACAGTCAGACTGACCATTTTGCTGTTTTAACATATCTCCGTTTCCTGTCACTGTGCCTTAGCACTTGTCCCATATCTCTGGAATCAGTTTCCTCACCTCAGTCTCTAAGAATCCCTAATTTCTTTAAAAACTCATCAAGCATTATCTTCATGAGTCTTCTCCTGGTATCCTCAGCTTTTTCAGTACCTTCTTCTCAAGAATACCGTGTGTGTGTGTGTGTGTGTGTGTGTGTGTGTGTGTGTGTGTGTGTGTTTGTGTGTGTGTGTGTGTGTATGCGCAGGTGCACATGCACAAATCTGTGTCCTCCAATGGAATGTAATTTCCTTCAGTATTAGAATTGTTTTGTTTTTATTAGCACCAGGAATAGGTAGTGCTGTTATAAGTGGATCAAAAAGTCTTAACGTTAACTTGACTTTGGGCAGGTCACTTAAACTCTTTGAGCCTCATTTTTTTCACCCATAAAATGGGGAGGATGCTGGCTTTAATATTTATTTTTTAGAGTTGTGTGTAGCAAATTTTGTATATTTTTTACACATACACTGTAAATTTGTGAGTGACATGCAGATATCATTGCTTCATTAAACTGTAGTCCTTGATAACTTTATACTGATTATCAAACATTGGTGTTGTGACATTGATTTAATTGTATTTCCTGTTATTCTTATTTTAGATTTAATAGCTCACACATTCTAGTTTTTCAACTATCTAAATATTTGGATTTTTTTTCTCCTTTTCATAATGGGGCCATATAATTAAGTTGGGCTTATTTTCATTTCTCTGGACATAAACATGAGAATATAGCTTAGACTTTGCCTAAGTCTTTTAGTAGTTTGGTATATGGGGGTCAATGATACTGTGGGATTGTTGTCATTGAGTTCTTTCTGTAAGTATACAATGAAATAAAATATATTTCTACATTTCTTTTCTAGACATCTAGTAATAGTATATATAGATTTTCTGAAATTCTTGATTTTCTATCAGACCTGAAAATGTTTAGAAGCATTTTTTGTTTTGTTTTGTTTTGTTTTGTTGTTTTTTAAGGCAATTGAGGTTAAGTGACTTGCCCAGGGTCACATAGCTAGTGAGTGTCAAGTGTTTGGTCTGAGGCAGGATTTGAACTCAGGTCCTCCTGACTTCAGGGCCGGTGCTGTATCCACAGAAGCATTTATTTTTAAAAGTTGTTATTTAAGAAATCTCAAGGGAAGATGGTGAGTAGTGAATGACAAATATTTGAGGGAACACTTATATAAGCACACCTCCTATAATTTTTTCATTGTGTAAGCCATAGTTAAACTTTCTCTGCCGTTTCCTCACCCTGCAATTTCTCTCATTAAATTACTATTTATGGGAGTAATGGTGTACCCCTATGGAAAAAGCCTTGCATTTGGAGTTGGAGGAACTGGATTTGATTACTGGTTCTGTGTTTTGCTTCCTGTGTTACCTTGTGCAAGTCACTTACCCTCTTTTGGCCTTATTTTCATCATTTATATGAGAGGATTCAATCTAGTGACTTCTGAATTTCCTTCCAACTCTAAATCTGTTGTCCTATAATTATATATCAAGATTCTTACCTAAAGTTAAGTTCTTATATTCTTTTAGGTAAATTGTTAGAAATTTAAATAGTCACACATACCATGATAACCATTCTACTTTAAAAAGTTAAGTATGTTTTCAAATGTTGACATGGTCAGTGAAGTAAAATATTAAGAATATAATGTTTTAATTAAATTAAAGCTGTCTAGTTTTTGTTTTTAATTTACTATTAACATAGGAATTAAAGTGATTCTTTTTTCATTTAGGAAATATAACTACAGGTTGGTGGTGGTTGGTGTGATTTGGAGTGTAAATATTATGTGAATTATGCTTAAACATAATAATGCATGGTTACTGAGTTTGAGGATATTTCCTTAATCAGTATTTAGTCACAAAAGTAGCTCATCAGTGAATTGTTTCTTAAGACTGAGTAGACTTACATTGTATCAATTTTTATTTTAGAACATTTAAAAGAAGATACAGAAGAATAAGGGGAAGCTGGGTGACACAATGGACAAAGAGCCTAGCCTGAAGTCAGGAAGACTTCTCTTCCTACATTCAAATTTGGCTGCAGACAAACTTACTAATTGTATGACCCTGGTCAAGTCACTTAACCTGTTTGCCTCAGTTCCTCATCAGTAAAATGAGCCGGAGGAAGAAATGGCGGACCACTCTAGTAACTTAGCTAAGATAACCCCCACTGGGGTCACAGAGTGTTGGACACAACTGAAACACCGAATAACATTACCAACAAAGCACTTAAAATCAAAAGCTGACAGCTTCAGGGTTTTCATTAATCTGCTATATGTAATCTATAGTATATTATTATGTAGTGTACTACTAAAGTAGATTCATTTTAAAAATTATTAATACAGAATTCTTCGTACAGCTTTTCACACTGTTTTCATTTTTTGTTACTTCATAGCACAAGAAAATTACCAGCAAAGTTCTCTTTGAAGAGTCATAAAGTAGACAGCTCATGACTTCTGATCAGGACACTAAAGTTGTGGCTGAACCGCAGGTGCAGCAAGTGCAAGAAGTAAAAGACAGTTCTCATCTAGTAAGTATAATAAATAAGCTTAAGAAGTTGAATTTCCTGAATTTCCCCTGTGTGGTAGTTTTTAATGTATGTTAAGACTACCTACTAATTTGGAAATCAATATACTATCAAAAACTGATTCTTTTGTTACAGGCAGATTTTAATATCTCAGAATTTTATAAAGTTAGAAAAAAGTAGAAATGACTAGTTCCAAATGAGGGGAAGATTAGTAATAATTTACAGAATTAATAGAGCCTCATTAACTTCATGAAGAAAAATTTATTCCTTCCATTTATTGAGTCATTTTTGATAAAGAGATTTTGGAAATATTTAAAGCATTTGTTATGTATCTAAAACTTATTTTCTTTGCAAAGTAATCACTTAAGATTATTTAACTTTAAAAAGTTTTCTTTTGATGGATTGTCATTGTGGAATCATTAGTTAAAAGTGATACAGTAATTTGAAATTCTATACTTTCCTCTGGAAAACTAATTCCTTAACCTTAACTAAGCCTTTCTATCTTATTTCCTTTATTAAAGTTAAAAGGGAATTCAGCTTGCAATTCAGAGTCTGTTAAAAAATATATAATATTCGCATGTTTATCTTATTCATCTTATTTCATTATATGTTTAAAAAAGAGCTTCATTAATGTCATTAAAAAAAAGGGGGGGGCAACCTTAAACTGTGTGGTTGCTGACAAATTTGAATAAGGCTGATGATCCAAAATATTTAGTATTATCACAAATGTCATTTGTACCACTCTTTCCATCTTTCCCCCAATTTAGCATGAATGGCACCAGGCCATGGTTGGATAGATTTTCTTTTTTTAAAGTAACATTTTGAGTTTAACATCTATATACGAGACACATAAAAACACTTCTGAAAAACTGGAATATGACCATTCAGAAAGACTCTGTGTGTGTGTGTGTGTGTGTGTGTGTGTGTGTGTGTGTGTGTGTGT
>NW_020954630.1:13123614-13155036 GCF_900497805.2 Vombatus ursinus | reverse complement strand
TGTGTGTGTGTGTGTGTGTGTGTGTGTGTGTGTGTGTGTGTGTGTGTGTGTGTGTGAATGAATGCTTTGAAAAGTTTGAAAAGCAACAGTGATTTGAACCAAATTTTTTTGCATTGTGTTTTTAAAAAAAAAAAAAAGGTAAAGAACTTTTGAAGTGCTGAGGTCTTATTTTGTGCCAGTTTGGTAACCAGTTTTATGTAGTTTCACTTTTTTTCTATCACATTATTTAGTATACTCAATCAAAAACAGTTTGACATTTTATAGTATAATTCTTATTTAGCATCTTAATTATTGATATCAAAGTAAATTTGGTAACTATGTAGTATTCAAAATTTTAGTTCTGTTATTTGAAATATACAATCAGATCAAATATAAGTTTCTTATTAGTCCAAGGTAGAAAAAGCAGATAGTACTTAATGGATATTTTAGAAGTTTAGAAGCATTAATCTCGAACATAAGGATGTGGTTGGTTTTTTTTTTTTTAACAGAATCATCACTTTTCCCATTAAGTTTATAGTAATTACCAAATGTTTTTTGAAATGTATTTTAGAATTAATTGACTAAAGCTGTGTTTTAAAAGTTTGTTCCAGGGAGGCATTTATAGATCAGCAATTGGGGGAAGAGAGAATAGATAGAATTTATTTGAAAGAAAGTAATTTGTAACTGCTACTTGTTTTATTGTAGATATATTTTATAATGGTATGGAATTTTAGAGCTGGAGGGGCATTTCAGAGTTTACATAGTTTAGGAGTCAAGCCTAATTGATCTTCTGTGATCCCAAATCTCTTTTCTTGTGATTGGGATTCTCAATAGTCCTTTAGTCCTTCAGTGAGCCCTTTCAGGGAAATGAAAAATGATATCCTTTCAGGGAGGTGTAAAATAACTTGTCCCAAATTCTTGGAAACCTTCATCTGGTAAGATAATATCACAATTTTAAGAGATATTAGGAACTTGTCAACCCATGCTTGAAGAAGAATCCCTTCTACAACATAGGCAACAACCTTTGCTGGAAGGCCTCCAATGATAGGAATCCTCTTAAGGCAATCCATTCCACCTTTGATGACATCCAATTCTTAAGAGTGTTTTAAAAAGGAGCTTATGTGAAGCCTAAATTTGACCTTCCCATAACTTAATTAGTTTCAGTAAAACCTTCTGTGGCTAAGGAGAACAAGTCTAATTCTACTCTTCCACATTATTTGACTCTTCACATACTTGCAGATAGATTTCATTTCTCTTCTCCCCAGTCTTTTCTTCTTCTGGTTAGTCATACCTAATTCCTTTAGCTGACAGTCATGGTATGAACTGGACCATCCTGGTTGTCCATCCAGTGGACATTCTCCAGCTTAGTAATTTCCTCTGTAAAATGTGGAGCCTAAAACAGTAATACCCGAGATGGGATCTGACCAGGGCACAGTACAAAAGAACTTAACTTGAGTAACTTATATTTAAATTAATTTCAGTTCATAAAACAGTCTAAACTTTTTCATTTATAGCATTTAAGTCTTCATTAGGATTCTGTTTTTGACTTCATTCTCATCCACTTTTCTCCATCCTTCTGGTTCTCCTGTATTTGTTTTGCATTATTTCATAAATGTCTCTTCATATTTTTGTTTACTTAGATTTCTTGCTCTTGATTGCAATATGATATTCTATCACATTAATGTACTACAGTTTTTGTTGTTACTCTTTGCTTATTGGATGTTGTTTGCTGCTTCTGCAATTTATAAAGATTGTTTTTTTTTTCTCTCTCTCTTTCTTCTAAATAGCATTTTTAGGGTATGTTCCTCGCAATGGAACTTTGGTTCAAAGAGTATGACTGTTTTTCAGACTTACTCTCCTCTTCCATATTATCCAAATCCAAAAAGATTCAATGGATTTGCAGTTAATTTAGTAGTGAATGAGTATTCTCTTTTCTCTGCAAGCCTGTGCACAGTGTATTTCAAAGCTTTTAACTTTATTTTGCCAGTTTGAATGAATGAAATTTTTGGAAATTTTTGTCCCTGAGTGTGACAAGTGGCAGAGAAGTCACTTGTAATTGAAATTGAATTGACCTACTCAGACTGGGGCATGTCAGAGAATTGTGCAGGCCTGTTAAGTTTCTAAGAAACACTCTCCACCCAGGTCCCTGGGGTGTAGGACAAAAAGGAGGCAGGGCACAAAAACTTTTTTTTTTAAATAATATTTTATTTTTTCCCAGTTGTGCACAAAAACAATTTTTAACATTTGTTTTTTATAATTTTGAGTTCTAGATTCTCTTCCTCCCTCCCTTCCTTCTCCCCTGCCTGAGGTGGTAAGCAGTTTGATATAGGTTGTATACTTATAGTCATTTAAAACATTTTTCCATATTAGTTATATTGTGAAAGAAAGCAGACCAAAAGGAAAAAAATGCCAAAATAGTGAAAAACAGTATGCTTTGATCTGCATTCAAACTTTATCAGTTTTTTCTCTGGAGGTGGATAGCATTTTTCATCATAAATCTTTGGAGTTGTCTTGGATCATTGTGTTGCTGAGAATAGCTAGGTCATTCATAGTTAATCATCTTACAGTATTGCTGTCACTGTGTAAAATGTTTTCCTGGTTCTATTCACATCACTCTGCATCAGTTAATGTAAACCTTTTCAGGTTTTTCTGAAATCCACCTGCTTGTCATTTCTTATAGCATAATAGTATTCCATCACAATCATATCCCACAACTTGTTCAGCCATTTCCCAATTGATGGACATCCCCTCAATTTCTAGTTCTTTGCCACCACAAAAAGAGCTGCTATAAATATGTCCTTTTCCTTTTTCTTTGATCTCTTTGAGATACACGTGTAGTAGTGGTATTGCTGGGTCAAAGTATATACAGTTTTATACCTCTTTGGGTATGGTTTCAAATTGCTCTCCAGAATGGTTGGATCAGTTCACAACACCACCAAGAGTGCATTAGTGTCCCAATTTTCCCAAATCCCTTCTAGCATTTATCATTTTCCTTTTTTGTCATATTAGTCAATCTAATAGGTGTGAAGTGGTACCTCAGAGTCTTTTTCATTTGAATT
Source organism: Vombatus ursinus (assembly GCF_900497805.2). Lineage (NCBI taxonomy): Eukaryota > Metazoa > Chordata > Mammalia > Diprotodontia > Vombatidae > Vombatus > Vombatus ursinus. The sequence goes on along the minus strand of NW_020954630.1, from coordinate 13,151,998 downwards.
TCTCTAATCAAGAATTATTTAGAGTATTTTTTCATATGATTATAGGTAGCTTTGATTTCTTCTTCTGAAAACTGCCTGTTCATATCCTTTGACCATTTGTCAGGGAGTGATTTATATTCTTACAGATTGACTCAAAAGAACTTTTATTTTTGAGTGACATGAACTTTTAAAGTCTTCCTCCCCCCTGCCCCCCAATCTAATTTACAGTAGCCATTTTGAGCTCAACTACTACTAGGCCTGTACCCTAAAATGATCAAAAAGAAGAAGAAAGGGACTCATGTAGAAAAATGTATATATTTATAGTTATTCTTTTTATAATAAAGAACTAGAAACTAAAGGATAACTATCAAGCACACCTTAACAGATAAATTAAGTTTACAGATATGATAATATTTTTACACCATAAGAAATAATGAACTGGATGGTTTCAAAGAACATTGGATACACTCTTTAGAATAAAATGAGCAGAAATAAGAGAATGACAACATTTTAAAGAAAAATAGCTCAAAGACTTGCAAACGCATATCAGTGTAATGACTGCTCTTTATAGAAAGGTGATGAAGTAAAGATTCGGAAGAAGACATTTTCAGACCTGTAGAATGTGAGAATTGGTTTTGCTTGATTGGATTTATTTGTTACAGGGATTTTGTAACATACACTGGAAAGAATGCTGATTTTGGAGTCAGAGGCCTTGAAATCAGAGCCTATCTCTATTACTTATACCTGTATGACCTTAGGCAAGAAGCTTAGAACTTTGCTCATTTATAAAATGAAAAGATTTGGACTGTATGGCCTCTAAGATCTCCTTCCTGTTCTTGTATTGTCCCTAATATTGCTAGTTTCCTGTTTTCATTGTCTTTAGTGTGGTTCTCCTTCCACTAGTAGCACATCTTTACCTTTAATGATGAAAAATGTTAAATATAAGGTTTTTTTTTCAGATCTTTTCCAATTTTCTTCTCTTTTGTGTGCTTCCATTTTCACTTAGAAATGCCCTTAGGATGACTTTACTTATTTGGGCATGTCAATAAGGTTGGTTTTTTATTCTTACTTTTTTATAGGTTTAGTTTAGCCTTTTATTGCTTTTTCTTGGTTTTTGAGCTAGTACTGCTTATAATCCACCATTATCTTTGTCTGATTGTACTAACAAATTCACATTCTAAATCACTGCTGTTTTTGGCTGCCTGTTCTCATGGCATAAAATGTTAGTGAAGTATTTGCTAAGGTGATCTTGTTTATTTTTGTTCTCCTGCTTATGGTAACTGATTTACATCATAAAAATGTAATTAATACTGTCTTTGGCCATAAGCACTTAAAAAATCCTTTCTGAATTTCATCAATTCTACTGACAGATGACTTTTGTGCTACTTTTATTTTATTTTATTTTATTTAACATTTTAATGAAAATGCTATAAACAGGAAAACATAATCTTAATCCCTTGTATGGCTACTTTGAGCATTGTGTCATGTCCAGTTCCGTGCATCCCTCCTCTCAGACTCTCCCCCCCGCCCCGCCAAAGTATCGACACCTCTGGGTAATACTGAATGAAGCAGAGTGCCATTTTTATAATAATGCTTGTAGAAAATTAATTGTCAATATCAAAATTTCAGTTGTATATTCTATACTTCATACATTTTTCATTAGATATTTTGGTGAGTTTGAAGGAGAACTTATGGTTTTTCCCAGTTAAAATTAGGGGACTCTTCTTAGAAGATATATAAAATGCCAGGAAATATATGTGTCATTTTTGGAGATTTTCAGAATCTACCAGACCTTCAAGTTAACTAAGCCCATCCTCCCTATTCGCCCCCCCTCCCCCCAAAAAGGAAACTAAATTTAAGGGTAATAATTAACTAATTAAACATAATCCATCATGTCTTATTCTAATGACTAGGACATAGTGGAAATATCTCCAGAATCATCACAAAGATCATTGATGATCATAAAGGTCCAGTTTGTCCTGGAAATTACAGGTGTGCCATACAGATCCCCTTTCTTTAGAGACAGTGATGTGCATGGGAAGAAAAGGAACTCAGAAGTACTTCTCAATAGTATTTAAAAGTGTCAGCCATTATTTTCTAAAATATTTCATTAATATGGTTCCAAACATTTGATTTTTTAAAGATAAAATTAAATAGACTCTACTGAATTATAATAAATTTAATTACAAATTATTCATTGTAAATGCTGACATGGTTGACCAAGACTTTTTTAGTTCAGCATACTTAGAACATGATGCCTTATCAAAATGGGAAATGTTCTAAACACCAGAATTGTTAAAAGATAGGCTGTTTAGCCAGAGCTACTTTCCAGAAAGAGGTGATAATTAGTCTTTTACCCAGTGATGCCAGGGGAGTCAATTTATGTCACATTGTAGGTGCTAAATAAATGCTTATTGATTGTGTATATATAAATAGTCAAGGGGAACAGGGTCAGACTCAGGCTATCATATAAATAGTTTCTGAAATACCCTAATTTCCAAACCAAATAAACCAGCAAACCAGCATGAACCAAAAATGTAATTCAGTATTCATTAAACATATGTGTAAGGCATAAAAAGTTAAAATGAATATCAGTCTAGAAGTATAGTTATCTTTCATATGACTTAAGAGAATGTTTGGGCTGAATTGTAATGTACATGCTGTAGTTATTTGCTTTTTGTTTTCTCATTCATGGACCAAAAAAGCATATAACTGTGTTAGGAAGCTAGAACTTTTATTTTCTGTTGTATTACTTTCAAAATCTAAAACTAAATTAGACCAAATGAAGAATTTTTGGTAGCTTTTCAATTTGTGTACGGTATGAGATGGACCTGATAAACGCTTAAAAGTTAACTTTGCATGCTATTCTGACAGGAACAGTTCTAGGTACCTAAGATGTAGTAGGAGCTTTATCATTATATATGATTAATATAATATAAATAATACTAATGGACTGATTTGTAGTAGTTTGATAAAAAGCTATAAATTGCAAATATTAAAGTCCTTTGCTTTTTTTTTTGTTTGTTTGTATTACCAGGGCATAGGACACTGTCTGCCACCCAGTGGGCTTGATAGATTCTTTTTTTTAGAAAAAACAAACATAATTTATTTGTATAAAATTAACAAAAACCAGCTGGGCTGCATATTACTTATTTTCCTGAATGGACATCTGGGCAACAGCCTTCTGTACTTCATCTGCAGCGTCAGGGGAGGCTGGTGGGATACCATCTGATGATACATTCAACCAGCTCTTTTGCTCTAATTTCTACAGTGGCTGCTTCCAAAAACTTGCACCTCTGCTTTTTCGGGCTTTTCACCATCTTCCTCTTGGTTGAATAGATCTGTTTTAACCTGAGCTCTGGAAAGGGTCTCCATTGCTTGAATCCTCGATCCTTTCATCCCTATGAGGGCCCCCACGAGCTGAGCCTCGAACAGGAACCACAGAGGGCCTTTTTCTTGGGGCTTGGGTCTTAGCCTCCGAGGACGGGGCTGGTTAGTCTTCTCAAACAAGCTGGTTGGTCATGGTGACCTCAAGATGCAGATGAAGCAGGCCAAGAGTGGAGGAAGGACTGGGCTTGATAGATTTTTTTAAAAAATTTTTTTATTCATTTTGTTAAGTATTTCCCAATTACATTATTAATTGATTTTTGAAAAAAATGTTCCTTAAGATTTTTTTCCCCTAGGTTCTCTTTTATTTGTTTTTGACTCACTGGAAACAATGTAAAACTTTCTTTGTTAAAACCAAATTGGAAGTCAGGAAACATAGTGCTCTGCTATTTATGTCTGTGTGATCTTGGGCATGGCATAATTCCTTAGAATAGTTTTACCTTAGATTTCTTCATTACTGTGCTGTTCTATGAAGCAGAGTTCTGAATTTTCCAATCGGTTTATAACGTTCTATCCTTTATTTCTACCATTGACTCATTCCTCAGACTTCATTTTCACCATGAACTTTAGGTGATACATTCACATTTCTGTATATCATAGCTATTAAGTTAGAACCTTTGTGCTGTCATTCATCCATTTGGTTATTTTTCTTTGTTAGAATTATGGTTACCTTTTGTACTTAACGTGATTTTTTTTATAACTTTTATTATTGCCTTGATTCATCATCAATAAGACAGGAATGCTGCTCCTGGGTCTACCACTGATTTATAAAGCTCTGGAGTGCCTCACCTCTGCTCTGGCTTTATTTTTTCACCTTAGTCTTAAAATTACAGGTGACTAACTCAACCAGATGTATTCTCTAACCTTGAATACAGAATTTAATAGGTATAACTGTAAAGTCTTAAATTTGGGTTAAAAATCAACTTCACGTAAATCAGAGAGACAGAATTAGACAGCAGTTCTTGTGGGAAAAGATGGGGAAGTTTTAGGGGCTAAAAGCTCAAAATAAATCAACAGTATTTCTGCTAATGTTGTTTGGGGCTCCACTCTAGGAGTGTAGAATTGATTGTCCCTCTCTATTTTGCCTTCATCAGTGCACACTTGGTCTACTGTGTTCACTTCAGAGCATCACATTTTAGGAATGAGGAAACCAATGCTTAGAGAGATTGTGATTTGCCCAGAATCACAAAACTAAGCTATAAAGTGTCTGAGGCAGACCTAGACTCAGTCCAGCATGGTATTTATTGTTATGCAGTTTCTCTGTTACAAAGGTGAGGTGGGTTTATTGTTAGGATTAGGGGTTTTTTAAATACACTAAAGAGAGGAGAAGACAAAAAAGGTCAGAGTGAGACAGATAAGCATATTGGCTATGAAACTAACATATTTAATTTACTATATACTTTCTGTTAATAATCTGTTATTTTTCTTTATTAAAGTATTTGTGGTTTCATATGCAATCCTTTGCATATGGAAATACTCTTAATTGGTATTTGCCAAGGTTAGAATAACAAAAAATTTTAAAAAGAAAATTGTCTTCTGTTTGCACATAGCTGTTCTTAAAATTTTGTGTATTTCTTTCCTACTGCTTTCTGTTTATATATTTGTTAGTTTTCAGAGTCTTGAAAAATTCCTGATTCTCTAGGAGCATGAGTCATTTTTATAAGATATGCTTTCCACAGTAGATATTAAGTTGTATATAAGCAAAATCACCATAAATAGAATTACTTTTAGGGTACAAAGGTTATTTGCTTATTTAAAACAGTGCTCAGATTTCTGTGTTTAAAATTTGGATTTTCATATTTGGTTACTTAAATCAGGACACACCTGCACACTCTTAACAAACTTGGAAAACTTTCCTTCCTTCCAGTGTTTTTCTATTTTTTTTTTTCATGGTTTTGTTCTGTAAGAAAAAGAAGTTCATCAGCTATTTTCTAGGTCATATCTTCCAGATAAGTAACATTTCTACATATCATGGCTTAAGTTAGAGCATTTATGTTTTTTTTTTCTTTATTAGAACTATGGTCACTTTTTACTCTTAACCTCTCTTTTGTAACTGTTTTCTTATTGCCTCATCATTAATAAGATAGGAGTTCCAGTCCCGTTTCTACCACTGATTTATATAAACAGAGTGCCTCACTTGTTTCATTGGTGTAAAAGGTACTTTGGTGTAGTGGTGGTGTAAGGATTACAGTGAATATATAAATGAGTAGATAAATGTGGGTTATGAAAATTTTCCTCTTAAATTGGATTGTAGGGCCAAAAAATTACCTGTTATCCTTATCTACTTTTCCTTATTTTTTTGTACCTGTTACAAGACATCATTTTGGTCCAGGCTCATCACAAAATAAGAAAATCATTGTTTTTCTTGACTAACACTATGTAATGCTTACACACTTTTGAAATCCTGATCAGCCAAAGAGAATGTAATGAGTAGAGTTAGCTCACACATGTAAATAGAAGGGGCTTTACCAGTAATTTTTAAGATTCATTTGCGGCCACCTTGACCTTCTTTGTTTCTTTTGGCTTGTTGCCACGATTTCCTGGTTAGCAACATTCTTCCTGACCTCCTCTTTTCTCCTCCCCCATTTCTTCCTTCATTGATCGTAAGACTTTTTGTTTTTAATAATTTGTCATTTTAGATTTGGAGGTCCTGTAGTGTATGTGAATATGGTAGCTGAAAAGTTTTGTTTACTGAGGAAAGATGATAGATTTTGATTCAGGAGATTGTTGTCATAGTTATTTAAATATACCACTACACTAGTCAAGTTACTATGTTTTCTTCATCTATAAAAATAGAATAATACTTATACCATTTACCTCTATAGAGTTGTGGCGAGGACAAAAATTAATAGGGTAAGAAACTAAGAAATTGATTTGGATTCATTAGATTCTTTCTTTTAAAAAAGTTGCTGTCTACAGGGCGTTCTAACCAGGTAGAGAACACATCAGAAAGCATGTGGCTACTGTGATATTCTACAATAGAGCAAGAACTGTGCACCCCCTTGGCACCACAGATACAGCCAGGACACGATGATTTACAGTTTGGAGGAAATTAAACAGTAATGGTCTTTTGAACTAGAAATATTCATAATGTATAAATTGGCTCCTCCCCGTGTGATCTGAAAGAGTTTAAAAAATACAACATACTTAAAAATTAAGGAATACACAACAATTACACTGATTCTTTTGCTATGTGACTTTGTGGAAGTTTTGCTTCACCCTCAAAGGGGAGCTTCACGCCCAGCTGTGCACGTCAGAGATTGTACCAAGCCTCGATGGCTGGTGTGCCAGAGTGAAGCTGTCCTTGAAATGAAACAAAACTCTGTTGGAAAATTGATTCCTACCCTCTATGGAGAGACAATTGTGAACTGTGCCTCATATAGCTTAGAGCCCCCTTCCACCCCACCCCCAAAGCATCATTTCAAATGAATGTGAAATAAAGAAGTAATCCATGAGCAAGTACAATTGAGTTGAACTAAAACCTATGACAGTGAGCTCCAATTAAACACTAACTAATATGATGCTATGTGGAAACACCTATAGACAGCATTTCCATAACTCAGTTTTCTTGGGAAGCCACATATCTTGCTGCCTGAATATGTATATTATTTACAGAACATTCCCTTTTGGCCTCTTTAGCGTGGCCACCTAAGAAATTGATTTGGGAGGAAGATAGAGGAATCTTTGCATCAACTTCCTCATAAGGGCTTGATTGTGTGTGCTTGTGTGTATGTAAAATATGCGTGGAAGTAGCAGACATATAAAATCAAAAGCCATTTTATGATAGGTCAAAAAATGTGAATAAACTAGTCTTAAAAGAGAATTGTAAAACTATTAATAATATTAGTTATTAACAACCATATAGAATAACAATAGTAAGAGAAGTATAAATCCAAGCAACTCATTTTACCTCACATTCTGTAAACTAGTAAAGATGATTTAAAAAAAGAAATGATATCGAAGGGGTTATAGAAAGAACAGCACATTCATGCATTGTTAGTTTAATTGTGAATTGTTTCAACCATTCTGGAAAGAACTGGAATGAATATCTGAAATGTATATATACTTTGACCATTTGATCCCACCATTAGGCATGTGCTCCCAGTAGATTATTGTCACAAAGCGTTGTCCCATACATATCAGGATATTTATAACATCACATCCTGTCATAGCAAATAATTGGAAACAAAGGTGATGGCTTAGTTGACTAATTGGGAAATGATTAAACAAAAGTTGTATTATGAGAATAATGAAATAATACCATGCAATAAGAAGCAATAAATGAGTACAACAAAATAGGGGAATCATATGAATTGATGTAACATGAAATACTGGAGCCAAGAAAAGAGGATGAACAATAACTACAACACTGAACAAAAGAAAAATAAAACAGTTGAAACTATAATGACCAAGCTTGGCCCCAAAGAAGAGACAGGAGAAAGTCTTCTCGCCTCCACCTTTCTTTGCGTAGGTATGCGGACTGGGTATGAAACACTGTGTATGATGTCATTTAAATTTATAGAGGAATGTGTTGGGAAATGTAGGTGATGTAAAAATCAAAGGTCAATAAAAACATTCAGTTCAGTTAAGTATTTAGATGTCTACTTGCTGAGGCCTATAGGAAGTGTTACAGGGGGGCCAGGTACAAATGAATGAAAGAAAGAAATAAAACATTTATTACTATGTGCAAAAGCATAGTGCTAAGTGCTAGAAATAAAAATGGAACTCACATTGAAGACACCACTGGAAAGCTTCAGCTGCAAGTCACAGGAGAAAATTCTCATGGTGCTTAGGGTGCAGCAGCAAAGCAGATGGTAATGTAATCATTGATAAAGTCATTTTAGTTTCTGATATTAAACTATTTACTGTTGCCTTGAATTTTGATAGCAAGAAATTCCCTCCCTGACTCATAAGTAGTTATGGTTGTAGCTCCTACAGGAACGTTTGCCAGGCTGCACATCTGTAGGTGTTGTGTTGCTTCTTGGGATGGTGATTGAGAGCACTGACCTGGAAGGAATGCTGCTTCTGAGGGAGGCTATCTCCTCTCAGGGTCTGAGAGGGGAGATGATGGTAAAGTTGATGATGGTGGTATGAATAAAGGATGAAATGTATAAGGAGGAAAAAAGACAAACATGAATTTAGTAATGCAAGGAAAAATGATGTTTCCATTAGAGGTGCTAAGTGATGGAAGGGTCAAGAGAAGAAGGGAGAGATCACATTTCTTTTAGAGGGAGCAAGGGATGAATCATGAAGAGGTAATAGCATTTGAGGTAAGCTTTGGAGGATGGGTTGAATTTCAAGGAATTTCAAGACAATATATGGGGAAGGTATTCTAATTTGAGTGAAGCAAGATGAACAAAAGTAGAAATGGGAAAACTGTGAGACGTGTTATATTATTGAATTTATGTGACAGTAATTTGAAAAGGTTACTGGACAAATTGTTATTCAGTAGATGATTCATTAGTCATTAGGAAAGACTTCCTAATGAAGGAGTGTTGATTTTTTTTTTTTTTTTTGCTTTAAAAACGTTCAATTCTAGGACCAGTAAAAAATTTGCATTCCACTTGTGTACATAAGTTCTCTTGTTGGGCATTAGAGAAACTCTGTTATTATGCATGTCTTTGGTTTAGTAACCTTTCTTTAATCTATTCTAACATACTGAAGTTTATAATGGTTACTATTTGCTGGTGGAAATTATTGTTTTTAAGGGAACTTGGATTGTTACATGGTGTTGAATTTAATTGTAATAATGCTTTCTATATATACGTATATGGTGAATGTAACATTTGTGGCATTTATAAATTAAGTAAAATTACTAATGCCACACGCTTTATAGGGAACAAGAAATTTCCTACTATGGCTCCAAGAATAGTTTTTAGATTTAAGAACATGTATGCATGGCATAACTTTTGAAAAAACTGAATGCTGTGATCTGTTATAATTGGGATTTGGGATTTGAGTGACAGTAACAAGTGAATGTCTCGCACAGTACTATTTTTGGTTTCTGGGTGTTGGCTTCTCTTCAGTAGCTGTAGAAAGCTAGTTGAGGTACATTGTCAGGTTCTGAAATGAACGGGAACTTTTAGTATGATTTTTTTTAACTTTTAAACATGGGTTGCTGCTTCAGCAAAGAATTAAACAACAGCAATAACAACGAAAAAACTGGCCTTTTAGGAAAATCTGAGGAAGAAGAAGTGCCAGAAAGCAGGATAAGTAAAACTTTGTCTTCATTATTCGATACTGTGGAAGGTAAGGAGCTACACAAAGTAGAAAATAGAGCCAATGGGACAACTACTAGAATTGGTAGTTGGGAGAAGGAACTAAATCATAAACATCTATTTTGGGCTAAAAAAGTGAAGTTTTCTACTTTTCATATTTCAGAGACTGAGCATGAAGTGCCTATTAGCACTAGCAATTCATTTAATTTTATTCCTTCATTAGATTTGGTACACAAGGTCTTAAATAGATATGAAAATTTAGGGAAAAATGAAAGGAAAAAAGATTTAGTTGCTTGTGAGCATCCTTCTGAAAAGCCTAATACTAATACATACTTTATTGATAATGGAAGTAAACTTAACATATCTGAAGATATGAGTTCTCAAGGCTGTATTTCTCTTTCATGTGCACCAATGCTTTCAAACCAAACCTCACGGGAAGAGGTTTTTTTAAATCCAAGCCGTCTAGAATATTACCCAGTAACTTGTACAGGCTCATTAGCAGAGAGGGAAATAGTGGCAAATGTCCAAATCAGCAATAATAATGAGAGCATCAAAATTTTAGATATTTCTGAAGGACAAACAGCAGATGAAAAACCAACTTATATTGATCACAAACAAAATAGTATTTCAAGAGAGAATGAATTTTATAGTATTTGTGTTATTGATTCTGACTGTCTAAAAATGGATGAAGAGATTTCTACTAATATGCATGGAGAAGCTGCAACAGATGAAAACCATTCAGCTGTTACCAGTGAGGGAATGTGTACCACGGCATGGCCTCTTGATACTGGGAAGGAATTTTTAGTCTGGCACGCTGTACAAGGGGGAGCTAAGTTAAATACACAACAGGAAGAATTGTCCCAGCACGAAATACTACCTCCAAATCAAGTAAAGAAAGTTTCTAACGAGGAAAGTAAATGTATTACTGACCTACTAACTGAAAATGATACACCTTATACATTGGAAGATAATTCTAGCATGTCAGATGATAATTTAAAGATAAAAATTTGTGCTGAATTTCCTAAAGCATATATACAGAGCAATCCATTACATAACGATAACATTCTATCTGAATTAAACTTTAACATAGATGATGATTCATTAAAAGACAGGTGTGTTGATCAAGAAGAAACAGATTTTCCTATTTCAGACAAATTAAATCATTTGGACAATTCACCTATTAATTTACTCAAAGACAGTGGAGATAGTAAAATTAAATATGAATGTGATGTTACAGCTGTTACTGTAGGTCAGAACTTAAGTTCCAGAAGTGAAGTGCAAAACATTTTTCTGAAAGAAACCTTAAATGACAGTAGAAGTAAAGCTGAATTAGAATTCAGCAGAACAAAGGACTTTTTTTCTGATAGTCATGGTGAACTTCATCTAAGTGCAAATCAGTTGACCAGTTTTAAGAATTCTCAAAATAAGTTCCTTCAGCTGCACTGTAATACAAAAGATGCAGTGTCTAATTCTAATGACCATCACGGTGAATTTTCTTACATCTCAGACACCAGTGAGAGCACCTTAAACGAATGTAGCTTGAAAAAGGAAAAATTACAGCTTATAAACACTGACTTACCTTTGAGATCTGAGGATGATCATTCTCAGTTTCAAAATGAGATAAACATTTTAGAAGATGAGAATCATGCTGAAGGTACCATTGAACCTAAACTCTTAAATCAGATACATTTATCTACTGATACAAATGTAAGCAAACCATTGACACAGACCAGAGAGACCTTAACTTGTGAATTATATGAAGTAAACCAAGGACCAAAGAGCTCAGCCCTCTCGCAAGAAGTTCTTGAAAGTAAAGACAAAGGTTACCTCCAGTCTTCCAGTTCTATAAACAAAAACTATATTTTCTCCTCATCTCTCTTAGCTTGCCCAGATAATCAAATAGACTTGAAGTCATTTCATATATTGCACAACGATGGTGATCATAGCAGAGTAATTGAAGGTGAAACAGATCCATTAAACAATCTAGTATCCAAAACAACCCATAGTGAGAGTAATAACTGTAAGACAGATAGTTTCAAATCAGATTCTGAAACTATCTTTGATCAAGAAGCAGATATACTAATTTGTAAGGAAAATTTATTGCATAGTCAGAATGTTCTTTTGATTTCTCATGATAGCCCTGAAATTTTGAAAGACTCTGAGTTGAAAAATAATCAAATGAAAAACGACTGTGAAACACAGAAAATGGCGAATAAGTGTAAAATAGAATCTCCTAGCTTACTGCCATGTTCAGTTCAATATTTTAATTCAAGTGTACCTCAGCCAGAAACTGAAGATTATAACTTGAAGAATAGTGAAAATTCACAACTGAAACAAATTTATTGTAGATCAGTGAAAGAAGCTAATGATGTTTCTGGTAATAATAACTTAAATTTAAGTAAACCAAGATTTTATAATGAAGAAAATGAAGAAAGACCATACGCAGAGAAGGAGGATATTGGTCTTAGTGTTAATGATTCATTATATACTTATGAAACAAGTGACCACCAGGTATGCTGTTTAGAAGAAATGAATCCTGAGCCACAAATTAGGAAATATGTTTTAAGTGCCAAAGAGAATGAGGTGAAAAATTACAAGGTGACACATGAAAAACTAAAGTTTGGTGACACAAAAACTCTGGGTGAAGTTGACCCAATTCAATTGGATAAGTACATAGCTACTCCCTCTTATGACATACCTCAAGCAATTCCTGTCACGTCAGTTGATAGTAGAGAAGTGGTACCACTCAATGAGAGTTGTGTCCTTCATCATATGGAAGATAAATTGAATGTGTCAGAAAATCCTTTCAGAGTGGATTTCCAGGATGAATTGAATCTGCTTTTCTTAAATGAACTTTCTTACTACCAATCTGGAGGGATAACAAATCAGATATTTTCTAATAGACTTATTAATGGTTGTGGTGCTTGCCAAATGGGCTACCAGTGGACTAATTCAGTCCCTAAAGATGTAGTGGAAGATAAAAGCGATAAGTTACAAAATAAGGCAGAAGACTTAGAGGTTGCGTCATTTTCAGTGGAAAGCTACCCATATCAACAGCTGATATCAGAGGATGGTGGTATTTGGGGATGGCAACAGAAAGGTGAAGAATTGGTAAGTATTTCTAAATGATTTGTTGTTATTTTTAGGAACCAGTAACCCAACAAATTCCAAGATCCTTTTAAAAAAATTTATTACCTAACTAGTTGACATTTCTCATTGACCCTTAAAAAGTTATTTTTATAGTCTGTGTGATTCCCTTGTACTACTGACTTTTCCCAAAGAATTTCTACGTTTTTATTTTTATTTTAAAAGTAAAATTTGAGTCAAATAGAAGGTTAAGAAAAGTTCTCAATTGTGATTGTTATTGCTGTACTAGCCTCTTTTTACAGTTCTAAACTGGAAGATATATTCTCTAAAATTTAAAGTATTTAATCCAAAAAAATTATGTATTTAAATGATGTTAGTACTGGGATACAGATCACTAATCTGCATATAATTTTTTTTTTAAATCCAGAAGTGTAACAGTAGTGAATTGCGAATTTTTGTGTATCTGTGAGCCCAATAACTGGGAATATATCTATTGGAAAATTTAACTTAAATTTTTTCTTTATTTAAAACTTTGCCAGTTTAATAGCCCTAAGGAAACTACATTTATCCTAAAAGACAGTTCTAATACATATTGTCCAAAAATTTGACTGGGAGGGGAACACAAATATTTACGTAAAGCTAACCCTGCTTTTCAATCCCATTCACGCTTTGTTCCATCTAACTTAACATGAGAGTTCTACTACGAGATCGTCATTAAATATTATACATTTTACTATCAGTTCAAAATTCATGAATGCTGTCATAGGCCATGAGTTTTAATTAAAAATTGTTACATAAGTACAAAATAGAATAAAATTCTTTACTTGAAATTTTGCCATTTTATAACATCGAATAAAATATTGACATGTGCATGTCAGCTGGCACTAATATCACAATTAATTATATAGACTCACAGATTTAGAGTTAGAAAGGACCTTGAACGTCACTGAATCCAATTCCCTCATTTTATAGATGAACATAACTAAATCTCACAGACAAAATGATTTGCCCTCTATAGTACAGGTCCTGATTGCAAATCCTTTGACCTTTCCACTATACCATGCTGCCTCCTCTACATCTCATTACCAAGTTGCTATTGGAGGATAAAAGTATTGTTAGACTCTTGGGAGGTGGGGGGAGGGTTTGAAAATTGCTTTTTATTTTTCCAGGCCTTTTCAAAGCAACAGTATTAATGGATTCATGGATGTCTAGATTATATTGAAAACCTGAGGGAGCTGGATGGCACAGTGAATAGAGTGCTGGATCAGGAAGATTTGAGTTTGAATCCTGCCCTCAGACAGTTATTGACTGTGTGACTTTGGGCAAGTCACTTAATCTTTGGGTCCCTCAGTTTCTTCAATGGTAAAATGACAGTAATAATAGTACCTTTCTCACAAGGCTGTTGTGAGGATCAAATGAGATATTTGTAAAGTACTTAGTGTGCATTTAATAAATGCTACTGACCTTACCATCTGGACATTTTATTACAGTTCACTTCAACAAGCATACTAGTAGATAGCAACGTACATACTGCTTCTCCTTCAAATACTCTTAACCACTCAGTTCTTCAATTTACTTACTTCTCATTCTGTCTTAACCACATTCAAAGATGGCCATGCTTTTTATCTTGCTGTCACCCACCAGTATACCACCTCTGTGTTCAAGAATTCTGAAATCCGCTTTGTTGTTCAGTTGTGTTTGACTCTTTCCACGATCCCTTTTGGAGTTTTCTTGGCAAAGATAACTGGAAAGTTTGCCATTTCCTTGTCCCGCTCATTTTACAGATGATTTTATAAGGTTAAGTGATTTGCCTAGGGTCACACAGCTAGTAAGAGTCTGAGGCTCTATTTGAATTCCAGGCCTGATGTTCTATCCACTTAAACACAGTGTGTCCAAAACAGAACTCATTTTTTCCCCTTCCTTCTCTTTTCCTCCCCATTCTGTTACTGTGCAGAGCAATTCCATCTTCCCAGAACCTCAGGCTCACAACCTGGAGTAATCCTGAATTCTTCACTATCTCTCACCCCCCATATCCAAACTGTTCCCAAGACCTGTCCATTTCACCTTCATGACATCTTTTGAATATGTTCCATTCTCTTCTCTGACACTGTCTTCACTCTGGTGGGCCCTCATCACCTCATTTCTGAATTATTTCAATAGGCTGCTGGTGGGTCTGCCTGCCTTAAGTCTTTACCCACTCCAATTCATTCTCCATTCAGCCACCCACGTGGTTTTCTTAAGGTATACATGATCATTTAGGGACAGAGGGCTTGTGGGCACACATACACACTCATACTCAATAAACTCCATTTTGTTGGCTTCTAGTTACCTGTAGGTTCAAATACACAATGGTCTGTGTGGCATTCAAAGTTCTTTATAACTTAGCCCCCTCCTACCATTCCAGTCTTCTTACACCTTACTCCCCTAATACATACTTTTTGATCCAGTGACACTGACTTTCCTGCTGTTCCACAAACAAAGCATAACATCTCTTGGGCATTCTCTTTGGCAGTCCCCCATGCTTGGAAGTCTCTCCTCAGCTCTGACTGCTGACCTCCCTAATTTCCTTTGAGTCCCGTATAAAATCCACAGGAAGCCTTTCCCAACCCTCTTATTTCTAGTACCTTCTTTCTGTTATCTTTTTATTCTGTATACAGTTCACTTTTTATGTATTTGCATATTTGTGTTCCATCCCCCTACTCCCCATTAGATTGTGAGCTTTTTGAGGGCAAGGACTGACATTTGTTCCTTTTTGTGTATTAATGCTTAGCACAGTTCCTGGCACGTGGTCGGCACTTAATAAATCTGTTGATTGATTGATAAATTCCTTCTATAGACTAGATGTTAGGTTCTATGTATTCAAACACAAAAATAGAACATTTCTCTGCCTTAGGGTTTACATTCTACTGGTGGGAAGTAGCATGTACTTAGATACATAATTTGGGGATGGGGAAAGGTACTTACAAACTTTGTTAATTTATTTGTTTTTAGTTTTCAGCTCTCACTTCCACAAGATTTTGAGTTCCACATTTTCTCCCCATCTTGTCCCTCCCCTCACCCTAAGATGGCATGCATTCTGAATACCCTTTCCCCTAATCTGTGCTCCCTTCTATCTCTCCCCCCCTTCTCTTATCTCCTTCCCCTTCAATTTTCCTATAAGGCAGGATAGATTTTTATACCCCATTGCCTGTATATCTTACTTCCCAGTTGCATGTGAAAACAATTTTTTTTTTAAACATTTGTTTTTAAAACTTTGGGTTCCAAAATTTTCTCCCTTCCTGCCTTCCCACTCATCCTCATTGAGAAGGTAAGCAACTCGATACAGGTTATACATGTGTAGTTATGCAAAACATTTACATAGTAGTCATGTTGTGAAAAACTAAGTATATTTCCCTAATCCTATCCTGCGCCCGATTTATTCTATTCTCTCTTTTGACCCTGTCCCTCTTTAGAAGTGTTTGCTTCTGATTACCCCCTCCCTCAATCTGCCCTCCCCTCTATCATCCTCCTGTTCTCTTGTTCCCTTCCCTTCCTGTTTTCCTGTAGGGTAAGACAGATTTCCAAACCCAATTGAGTGTGTATGTTATTCCCTCCTTAAGCCAAATTCTATGAGAATGAGATTCACTCATTCCCTCTCACCTTCCCCCATTTCCCCTCCACTGTAAGAGCCTTTTCTGGGTTTTTTTTTGTGAGATAATTTACCCCATCCTACCTCTCCCTTTCTCCTTCTCCTAGTGTAATCCTCTCTCACCCCTTAATTTTATTCTCCAGATATCACACTTTCATCTTCAACTCTATTTATCTATCTATCTATACATACATACATACATATATATTTTTCCCTCCAATTACCCTAATACTGATAAAGTTCTCATGAGTTACAAATATCATCTTTCCATGCAGGAATGTAAACAGTTCAACCTTAATAAGTCTCTTATGATTTCTCTTTCCTGTTTACCTCTTCATGTTTCTCTTGAATCTTATATTTGAAAGTCAGATTTTCTATTCAGCTCTGGTCTTTTCATCAAGAATGCTTGAAAGTCCTCTGTTTCACTGAGTGTCCATTTTTTCCCCTGAAGGATTATACTCAGTTTTGCTGGGTAGGTGATTCTTGGTTGTAATCCTAGCTCTTTTGCCCTCCAGAATATTATATTCCAAGCCCTGCAGTCCCTTAATGTAGAAGCTGCTAAATCTTGTGTTATCTTGATTGTGTTTCCACAATACTTGAATTGTTTCTTTCTGGCTGCTCACAATATTTTCTCCTTGACCTGGGAACTCTGGAATTTGACTACAATATTTCTAGGAGTTTTCCTTTGGGGATCTCTTTCAGGAGGTGATAGGTGGATTCTTTCAAATTCTGTTTTGCCCTCTGGTTCTAAAATATCAGGGCAGTTTTTCTTGATAATCTCTTGAAAGATGATGTCTAGGTTCATTTTTTGATCATGGCTTTCAGATAGTCTAATAATTTTTTTGTTTTGTTTTGTTTTGCTAGGCAGTGGGGTTAAGTGACTTGCCCAGAATCACACAGCTAGTGAGTGTTGTGTGTCTGAGGCCAGATTTGAACTCAGGTCCTCCTGACCCCAGGCCCGGTGCTTTATCCACTGCACCACCTAGCTGCTTCCAAGTCCAATAATTTTTAAATTCTCTCTCCTAGATCTATTTTCCAGGTCAGTTGTTTTTTCAGTGAGATATTTCACATTGTTAACTATTTTTTCATTCTTTTGGATTTGTCTTACAGTGTCTTGATTTCTCATAAAGTCACTAGTTTCCAATTGCTGTATTCTAATTTTTAAGAAAGTATTTTCTTCAGTAAGCTTTTGGAGTTCCTTTTCCATTTGGCCAATTTTGCTTTTTAAGGCATTCTTCTCCTCATTGGCTTTTTGGACCTTTTTTGCCATTTGGGTTAGGGTATTTTTTAAGGTGTTATGTTCTTCAGTATTTTTTTAGGTCTCCTTTAGCAAGCTGTTGACTTGTTTTTCATGATTTTCTTATATCAACTCTCATTTCTCTTCCCACTTTTTCCTCTACTTCTCTTACTTGCTTCTCAAAATCTTTTTTTAGCTCTTCCATGGCCTGGGACCAATTCATATTTTTCTTGGAGGCTTTGGATGTAGGAGCTTTGACTTTGTTGTCTTCTTCTGGTTTTATGTTTTGACGTTCTTTGTCACTAAAGAAAGATTCTGTGGTCTGACTTTTTTTGCAAGATTTGCTCATGATCCCAGCCAGTTACTTGAGTTATAAACTCTTTGTTAAGGTAGGGGTCTGCTTCCAGTGTGGAGAATGTACTGTCCCAAGCTTCTGGAGTTTTGTGCAGATGTTTTCAAAGATATTTCTAGGGACCTGTAAAGTTTCACTTCTTCCAAGGTAGTATGATCAAGGGCGAGGTGATTGCTCCTTTCCTGGTCTGTGCTGTGATAACAAGCATTCTTTTCTGCCTTGGAACTGTGAGGAGGATTTTCTCTCCACCACTACTGCAAGCTCCACTACGCCAGCACTCTTCCTCGCCCTGCAATCTCCCTCTGATCAGCCACTTGATTCCCCCTCAGTCTGTGGGCCCAGAAGCCCTGGGGCTGGGACTGAGCTTCTTCCTCACCGAGGTCACAGACTTTTCCTACTGACCTTTTAAGTTGTCTTTGGCATTCATGGGTTGAGAAGTCTGAAAACCGCCACAGCTGCCTGTGATTCAGTCCTCTGAGGCCTGCTGCAGGTTAGCTGAGACGTGTTTTGCCTGCACACCCATGCTGAACTGCATTCCTCTCCATATGTGGTGTGATATACCTTTCAGATTAACCATCCAGGTTGTCTTGGGCTGGAAATTTGTTTCACTCTGTCTTTTTGTGGGTTCTGCTGCTTTAGATTTTGTTTAGAGCCATTTTTTACAGGTATTTGGAGGGGTTTGAGGGAGAACTCAAGCTAGTCACTGCTTTTATTCAACCATCTTGGCTCCACTCCCTTTCTCCTCAAACTTTAGTGAAAAGGAGCTCTTGAGCTGAGCTTTAGAGGGGAAGTAGGAACTTTTTCATTCTTCTTCAAGCCACACTTCTGAGTCATCTCCACAAGACTTGGTCTACTTTGTCCCTGTCCTGAGGGCTGTCTTCATCTCCATACACATCCATCCCTCCCCTCACCCCAATTCTCTACACAAGTTTTTCAGCTCTTTTTTATGTGTTGTCTTTACCTATTAGAAAGTAAATTCCTTGAGAGCATCCTTTGTATTCCCAGCACTGTGCTTGGCACACTGTCAATGACTAATAAATGCTTGTTGATTGTGTGACTAGGAATGACAGAAGATAGGAGTGAATTTGAGAGAACATTCTAGGTTATTAGGGACTTCTTGTGCAAAGGAACAGAAGACCAAGAGAGATTGGATGTTTTTATAGGGGGTACAATAAACAAACCAATTTTATTGTAGAGTGTGTCAAAAGATGTTATTCTAATATACTCCGACAAGGATTCTTAACCATTTTGCTGTCATAGACTTCTTTTTCAGGCTGGTAACACTTGTTGAACCTTTCTCAGAATAATGTTTTTAAATGCATTGCAAAGTAAACTGATTATATTGAAATGCAGTTATCAGAATATTAAAAATAAAAATTCATGAATTTCTGCCTAAGAACCTATGGTATAGAGATCTCATTGAGGCTAGATTTTGAAGGTCTTTAAATGCTAAAGAAGAAATTTTTTATTTTGTTTAAGACACACTGAAGGTTTTTGAGCAGAAGTGACATAGTCAAACTTCTGCTTTCAGAAGGAAAAGTGCAGGGGCCAAAAGAGAAATTAAGTTTGAGCAACAATCTGGGATTACTGGCATGCCACAGCAAGCAAAATAATCCCTCCTTTTCCCTACTTGTGTTTCCTTTGAGCAGTTTGTGGAAGGGCCCCAAAGTGTAGTATAAAAGCACCGCTTGCCTTGTAGTCAGGAGACTTGTATTCACCTATGTGACCTTTGGCCAGTCATTTGGCTTCTTTGGGCCTCAGTTTCCTCTTCTTTAAAATGTAGACCTACACAGTCTCTTAGGGCCTTTCCAGCTCTAAATACATTGATTCTTTGACAAAGGAATTTCTCAGATGTAAGCAGATTAATATTGAATCGAATTGAATTAATGAAATTATTTCTTGATATTTCAGACCCTATCCACAACTCTGCACACTCATTTCCACCTTCTGTAGTTGGTGGAGGCCAAATACAGAGTAAATTTTAATTACCATGCCTTTGCCCCTTGGATCTCCAGATAATGAAAAGTTGATAAAAGGCAATTGGATGAAAAGAGAAGAGCTTGAACAATTTTAGGACCACCAGTTTTTAAGTATTCAAGCTACTGACTTTTGAAAGAATGTGAAAGGCAGATTTTCTAAAATTAGGCCATCATCAGAAAAATGGCAAAATTGAATGAATTGCTTTCTTATCCATAGGAAGTTTTGCTGTTATTTCTTTTTTCTTTCTTTCATTCTTTCTTTCTTTCTTTCTTTCTTTTCTTTTTTTTTTTTTTTGTAAGCAGTAACAGGAAATTCTGATTAGGGAACTAATTTGGATTTCCCTTGAAGTGCTATGATTGTTGATAGAAATAGGGAGGGTGTTTAGTGGGTCACATGCCAGTGTTAGGGGACAGCATTCATACAGAGTGTTTTCCCTTGACCTTGAGGCAGCACTGCTGAGTGTATTCTTATTTCCAGGAGGACTCCCTAAAGAGACATAACAGTGACCACTCCAAACTCCAGTCTTCTTAACTTAGGGTTTATATACCCCTAAAGGGATTGTGGATAGATTTCATGGAGTCCATGAACTTTAGTGGGAAAAAATTTTCATTTTTATTTCAGTATAATTGGTTCCCTTTGTAATCTGTGTAGTTTATTTTATGCATTTAAAGGCACTATGAGAAGGTGACCATAGGCCTCACCAGCCTGTTAGAGTGTTCTATGACACAAAAGAAATTAAGAACTGTTGATTTAAATATAATTTAATTATATTTAATATAATATTTATATTTAATATAATTTAAATCTGATGTCTACAATGGGTAAAGAATTTAATATTTAGTGTATTAGAGGATAGAAAGAACCTGATATAGAAGCCAATAGACTATAAGCTCCAGGAAGGCAGAGGCTATCTTTCTTTTTTCATATTTTTATCCTGAACGTTGTTGTTGTGTTTGTCCTTCATTCTCAAAGAAGACCATGACATCAGGGAGGTGATGACATGAGTTGCAACTGACTTTAATTTGAATGAGGGAAGGTCATGCAAGGTCACTAGCCTCACTTTGTCCTCCAGAGCCATCTGGGTCCAGTGGCCAGATATTCATCAGTATGATTGGAGATGGCCCAGGAGGCAGTGAGAGGCCCTAGTTCTTTTAAGCTAAGGTCTTTTCAGGTTCTCACTTTAAGTGAGAGAACACCCATTCAGCGAATAGACCTCTTTAAGAAGTGAGTCAACGGAGGCAGCAAGGTGGTTCAGTGAATAGAGCACCAGCCCTGAAGTCAGAAGGACCTGAGTTCAGCACTTACTAGCTTTGTGACCCTGGGGAAGTCACTTAACCCCATTGCCTAACCCCCCCCCCCCCCAAAAAAAGAAGTGAGTCAATGGATGGTCCCTTTAATAAAAACAAAAACAAAAACTGGGGGAAGACCCTAAGGGTTGCTGGCCAAAAGAGAAAGAGTTACTATTTACATTCACTCTGAGCCAGGAGGGCCCAAAAAATAACCATATAGTGGTGCTTAGACAGGGACCTATTGTCCAATCTATGAGCTCCAGAGTGAATTGGGTTTAAGGCTTGGTCTTTGAGAAAGAAGTCTAGCCAGTAAACCTCAGAGCGGAGAAGGAGAAGAAGAGGGAGAGTGAAGGGATGGCCCCTTTAATAATAGTAAAAAAAAAAAATCAAACTGGGAGGGGAAGACCCTCAGGGTTGCTGGCCAAAAGAGCATTAGCTCAGGGCCTGGGATATAGGCATTTAAAAATATTAACTGTAGATTACTGTTAAAAGAGTTGAAAACGTAAGTTTTGTTTCTTTTGTACATAACTTTACAACATATAATGAAACTAAAATTTCAAGACTTTAGTAATTTAAAAATGTTTTTCCTTTTTTTTTTATATAACTGAACTGTGTGTATGGGGGCGGGGGTTAGTAGTGGTGGTGGTGGAGGTGGTATCAGTATCCTCTTGAAAGAATTCGCTCTGGTTATCTCCAAATCAAGTAAAGGCATTTATTCTGGGTAACATACCAAGCAGACTCCTACATAAAAGAGGCTACTTAAGGGAGACAGTTTCTTAAGGGAGATTGCCCACTAGCCAAGAGAAACTAGGGATTCTTATAGAGGAAAACCTGCCTTGGATGGAAAGATGGGAAGATGTCAGGGACAAGGCTAGGGGGTGGTAGAACAGAGTTTTGCTCATATCGAGGCACATCATTATTCCATCGTTTAGCCCATTTGTTCAGAGCAGAGGAACTGGCCTATTTGAATCTCATGATCTCCGGAAAGCCTTCAGCTACTGTCATCAGAGGCAGCGGTTTGTTAACCTGACAACAACTGAGTGGCCTGTTGTCTTAAAACAGATACCATCCAAAATGTAACAGAGAGTCTCTCAAGAATTATCAAAACAGACTCCTGAATGCTTGTAGTAGCAGAAATGATTCTTCCCAAAAAAACCTTAAAAGTATTACCAATGATTATGAAGTCTTGGGAAAGAAATTGAAGATCTTAGGGTCACAGGTTCTCTTTTTCCTCACTTCTGCATACTGAAGACAAGAGTTGCATAAGAGAAAAATAAATGTGGGAAGAAATAGCAGGTTAAGAAAATGGGGATTTGAACTTATGGATCAGGGCCTAAGGTAAAGGGTTAACCAATTCCTGGCCATAGATGAAGTACACACAGCTAGCAAAGGTTAGTAAGAATATTTCCCAGATGCCTTGCAAATCTAATCAAGGGTACTCAAAGAACTTAAAGGATGGGGTAGCAAGAAGACAGCCTATGTATGTTCTCCAGGTTAGACCCAAAGAAGGAAAAAGGAATATAGTGGCTGGACAGTGACGGATTGACAGGAGACAAGTCCAAGAAAGGAGACAATAGTAAAACTTATGGTTTCTTTTCACAAATAACCAAAAGTTCCCCCACAAACAAGAGGATCTAGAGTTTCAAACGCAAAGGGAAAAATTTGACCTCAAGGTATCACTGAGACTTGGTTGTTGGAACTTATGATGAGTAGGTAGTAGGTAAAGGGATAGGGTAGAGTGTAGCACTCTTTTTTAAGAAAGTATTCTTATGAGGAAATCCAGAAATCAGAAAGGGTGAGGCATGATGGAGAATACTTAAATAAAGGTTAGAGGAGGGAGACATAAAAATAGTTTTGTCATTCAAGTGTACTACAAACCACTTGGACAAACAAAAGAAGGAAATAGACGAGAAGTTTGGGGAACAGATCACAAGTCTGGTGCAGAGCCATGAAATAGAAGTGATGGGGAACTCTTTCACCTAGACATGTGGGTAGTGCTTTCTCCCTCATTTTCCCCTTCCCATTTTTTACCCCTTGTGGCTCCCCTTCTCTGTGCCAAAAGCAGAGTAGCCAATAACTTAATGATTTGCTTTAGTAATAATTCTCTCATCTTTCAAAAGATGGAGAAATGATTAAAGGGAAATTCTTGTCTGGATCTCATTCTCGCTGACAGGAAGGAGTTGGTTGCCAGGGTGCTATAATGGAAACCCTGAAGAAAAGTGAGTATTGCATCCTGGAGTTAGTGACGAAGGAGAAGAAATCTAGGCATAGACTGACATGCACCCTAGACTTTGGGAATGGACATATCAAAAAGATCAGAGGAAAGATAAGTAGGATCCTGTAGGATAAAATAATTCAGAGGACATTAACCTTCAAGAGATGCTCAGAAAGAAAATCCTGTTGACACAAAAGGAAATAGTCCAATGAAGAGAAAATTGATATTTTCAGAAGAGATGAATGTATGTGGACAGGGACCTTGCTCATCAATCTGGATTTTAAAAAGAAATGTATAGAAGGTGGAAGCAAGGCCAGGCAACAACAGATAAGAGTGGCATGGTCTTCTAATAATAGTGAGAGGAATACTAAAGTTCAGAATGAGCCATGGCTGAGTGGCAAGGGAAGAGAGGAATGACCTATATAAAATTAGAAATGACAAAACAAACATTACTAACATAATAAGTACCCCCAAGATAAGTAAGATAAAAAGGTAATAGTAGTGATAAGAGAGCTCTTAGTTGACTTGTGATGAAATCAGATTACCTGGCCCAAATGAATTATATCCTTGGGTCCTGAAAGAACTGGCAAATGCAGTTGCTGAACCACTGTCAGTGATGCTTGAAAGATCATAGAGAAAATGAAAAGTACCATAAAATTAGAGAAGGGCAAAAGCTTTCTCAATTTTTTTTAAAATGGGAGAAGTAGAATCTGCACATTATAGTGCTTTGAAGAGCTTGACTTCAATCCTTGGATAAATTCTAGAATGAATCACTAAAAGTTGGTAAACATCTAAGATAGTAGATAAAAGGCAAATGTTGTAGATAGAATTTACTTAGATTTTAGCAAAGCTTTTGATAAAGTCTCTTATACTATTCTTGTGAAGAAGAAATTTATGAATTAGACAATAATACAATCCAATGGATGTAGAACTGATGGCATGACCAGACTAGTTATTAGTGATTTCATATCAATCTATTACTGCCCTCTCTGCTTGGCCCTGTGTTGTTTTACATTTTTATTAGTGATTTGGATAAAATCAAACATGTTATATCAGGCTTATAGATGATAGAAAGCTAAGAGAAATAGTATGGATCCAGAAGAATTTTGATAGGTTAATGCATTGGACTGAATCTAATAAGATAAAATTCAGTGATGGTAAATATAAACTCTTGCATTTTAGTATAAAAAAATCAACTTTACAAATATGATTAAAGAGATATTCATACACGACAGTTCTGAAAAAAATATTTTGGTTAACTTCAAACTCAATATGAATCAGCATTGTGAAGTGACTGCCCAAAAAGCTAATATGATCTTAGGCTGCTCCAAGAAGAGCAGGGCCTCAGATAATAAAAAGGTCATGCCACTTTCATGTCCTTATCAAACTTCATCAGGAGTGTTGTACGTTATTTTAGACACCATGGTTTAAGAAATGACCATGGAGAGCAACCAGGATGATGAACAGCCTTGAATCCATGTCTAAAAGGAATGATTTGAAGAAACTGGGCATGGTTAGGTTGGAAAAGAAAAGAGACATGGTTTGATTGTGTTCTTTGGTTTTTTGGTACCATCATTTCAGTCGTATCTGACTTATCAAGATCCCATTGGGAGTTTTATTTGCAAAGATACTGTAGTTCCTTCTCCAACTCCTTTTACACATGAGGAAACTGAGGCAAACAAGGTTAAATGACTTGCCTAGGGTCACACAGCTAGTTAGTATCTGAGGTCAGATCTGAACTCAGATCTTACTGACTCAGGCCTAGCGCTTTATCCGCTGCACCATCTAGCGGCCTCTAGGAGACATAGTAGCTGTCTTCAAGTATTTGGAGTGTTGTCATCTGGAAGAGATATGAAACTTGTTTTGTTTGGCTGCAGAAGGCAGAACCAAAAGTAACGGGAAGTGGCACAGAAGTGAATTTAGGCTCATTATCAGGAAAAAAATTTTCTAAAATTAGAGTTGTTCAAAATTAGAATAAGGGGTAGGGTATTATCCCTTCCCTGGAGATCTTCAAGCAAATATTGGACAGCCTTTTCTCTGCCATGTTATGTGGTGATTTCTTTCATCTGTGGATTGGACTAGATGACCACTCTGCCATACCTTCCAACTGTCAAGTTCTGGGATTCTATGATTACTATGTCTACCCTTTTATATTATTTACTTGAGGTTTTTTATCTTTTGTTTTCCCAAATCATTTGTAGTTTGATAAGCATAGCACCTATTCCTGTATTGTTGAACCCGTGGGTTAATAAAAAAGCCCTAGGGATACACTTTAAAAACATTCTTCTAGGATGGAGGTTCTTACCTGGGCCTAGGATCAAGTCCAGAACATCTGTGAACTTGGATGGGAAAAAAAAAATTATATCTTTAATGAACCCCTAATCTGAAATTTAGCATTTCCTTCTATTAAGAAGGGGGGGGAACCATATAATAGTGTATTAACAGTACCTGTAACTTTGTCATTAAGGGAGATCATAGTGAATTTCATACTGTATTACAGTTGTTGCAGATATCTTGAAATATAATTTACACTCATCACTACCCTTTACTATAGTTATTATCATTATCAGTTATCAAACTGATATACTATAGTTATCAAACCTTTCTTTAGATTGAATATGGTTACAGAAAGGCCTCAAAGGATCCTAAAAAAATCTTTTAATCCATGAGCAAATCACATGTAGCATAATTTTTAGTACTGAATGGATTTTTAAAAATTCTTTGAAAATTTGTTATCTATAATAATAATATTTGGAAAACTCTTTCAAACTTTAAAATACTATATAAATACCAGGTAATAATAGTATTAGTAGCAGCAGCTACTAATTGTTGTAAATAACAACGACAATAAATTAGTGGTCAGGATGTAACTGGAATATTTCATTCCTTGTTTGTTTTGGATGCAGAATGGCAGGTTTGAACAACACTAGTTAGTTATGGGAAGGTCTGAGTTTATAGTTCTAATTCTTAGACTACTTTATTGAGCAACCTTGGGAAACTCACATTGTCCTCTGCCTTGGTTTTCTAACATGTCAGACAGATACAGTACATTCCCTAGTCCAATCATAAAGTTGATAGTGAAGTGATAGATAAAAACACTGCGAAAAATATAAAGCAACATACAGATTAGAAGTAGTATTATAACAGTTCTACATTGTGGTAAGTACAGAGTTTTGAAAGTGTTGTAAGATAATATAATTGGGAGACTTCTTTTCCCCAGACAGAAAAATTGTAAAATCATGTGACTAAGATCCAGAACAGTGCAAAAAAGTTTTACTGTTTAAGTGAATCTCCTTTTTAAAAATACACAATTGACTTCAAATTCAAAAGTTTGACTCAAATTTTCATAAAACATTTTATGGAAGTTAACTGTGACTTGTAGATGTTAATGACTCTTAAATGTTGGATAAACCGTTTTACTTTCTGAATGTATTAAGTTTTTGTTTTGCTACCTAATCTTTCTAAAGGAAAAGCC
This sequence comes from Vombatus ursinus, assembly GCF_900497805.2. Lineage (NCBI taxonomy): Eukaryota > Metazoa > Chordata > Mammalia > Diprotodontia > Vombatidae > Vombatus > Vombatus ursinus. Next base: position 13,125,151 of record NW_020954630.1, on the reverse strand, counting down.
ATTTTCATGATACTTTTGACTGTACAATTTTTCGATATCTATATTTCATTTATACAAGTCAATATTTTAAAATTTTAGCTTTTATAAGTTAACACGATACCAAAATAATATTTCATACCAGAAGGTCTGTTAAAATGTATATCTGGCCTAGGAACTAGAAGACAGCACCTTGTGAGAAAATGAGGAGATGTGAGAGTTCTAGGCCTGAGTTTTTTTTGTCTTCAAAGCTCAGTCATTGGTTGTTTTATAACATATCTGCTTGTTAATAAGATGAGTGAACACTGAGTTATTTCATATGTTTGCTGTGGCTAAAAGAACTGTCAGAGATTTAGTAAAGGAACTCCTAAGAAAGGCTTAGTAGACATGTTCACGGAAATAAACTTCTGCTGAAGTTGTATAAAACGAATTAGGTGTTTGGTCCTTTAATGTAATGCTCCCTCCTCCCCTCCCCCCCCCATTAATTTTGTACTACAGGTGCTACTGTTTTACTCTATTAAAAATATTTCATAAAATCCCCTTTTAGGAACCAGCCAAGGTTTCAGAGTTAAACCCTAATGCAAAAGTATGGGGGAATCATATGTTACACTTGGAAGCAAGTGGTACAACTGATGGAAATGTGAGCAAAGCCTGGGAAGAAATAGTGGACCACCCTCCAGATGCCTGCAAAGAAGGTATGTTTTAAATTTGAAAACTCTTCTAGCTAAGGTAATACTTTATTATTTTCTACAGAGACTATTAGTTTATCAAACATGAAGACTATACTATTATCAATTTTTAGTAATTTATACACTAAGAACCTATTTTAGTTTAACAAAAATAAAAAGCCTGAGGAAACTTTTTTTTTGAGAGAATTTTTTTTTCTTTTTCCCTTTGGGGTACAATTTCCAATTGCAGGATTGGATGCCAGCAGTAATGGCGACGCATCATATCCTAATGCAGTGTTAGCAGACCTGCAAGAGCCAGTTTCATTGTCAGACCAAACAGATATGAATGCTTTGGTCCTGGACCATTCAGAATATGAATCTATGCCTGAAAACACCCAGACAGGTAAGGCTGATGTATTTTATACATAGATTAAGATGTTTTCATAGATGAATTATGACATATTGATCTGCCAAATTTTGGACAGAGGGCAGAGGGGTTCATCCTGCAGTGAGGCAGCATCAGTAAACTGAAAATCAGCAGGCTTGGTGTCTAGTACTGGCTTGACCATTAATTTGTTTTGAGAAATTGGCCAAACTGCTCTTTCTCTCATTTTCCCCAACTATTAAGTAGAGATGTGGACTAATTGATTCCTAAAGCTTCTTCCAACTCTAACATTCTATGATTTACTTCATAACATTTGATTATATTTTGATATGGTTCCTCCATAAATATATTTTTCAGTTTTAGCAGCTGTAGTAAAAAACCATTGTAATAATACACTTGTTTTGTCAAAATTCAGTATTTGAGGATTTCCTACATGCAAAGCACTATGCTACAAGGTGTTTTGTGTGTGTGTGTGTGTGTGTGTGTGTGTGTGTGTGTGTGTGTGTGT